>NW_027361680.1:11202500-11760000 GCF_039654945.1 Dendrobates tinctorius
TTTAAAGGACTAGACAGGAAGACTCGTAGATCCTTCCCAGTCATTGATCAGATAAATTCCCTGATGACTCGGGAATGGAAAAAACCTGGAAGAAAGCGTTCCTTAACGCCAGGAGGTAACCGTTTGGAGACAGCATCAACTGTATGGGCTAAAGCCCCAAAGCTTGATGCGGTGATGGCCAAAGCCAGTAAAAGAACCTCTCTACCATTCAAGGACTTGGGTAGTTTAAATGATCAGAAGGGCTGATGTGTTCCTCAAGGGGTCTTGGGAAACTTTGGCAGGAACTTAGGCCAGCTATTGCAGCCACGTGTACAGCCCGGTCTCTGATGGTGTGGCTAGACCACCTAGAGGAACAACTCAAGGACAAGGTCCCTAGAGAAGAGATCCTATCCTCCTTTCCTATGATCCAGGGTGCAGCGGCGTTTCTTTCAGACGTGTCAGCGGACTCTAAAAACTAGCGGCCATGTCTAATGCTGCCCACAGAGCCATATGGCTGAAGTGTTGGCCAGGTGACATGCAGACCAGGTCAAAACTGTGCAATATCCCATGTGAAGGGAGACATCTATTTGGCTCAGTGCTAGACGAGCTATTGGAGAAAGCGGGCAACAACAGAAAAACAGTTCCCTTACTTAGGAACACCTCTATACAGGTGGGACTATAATAGAAGGTGGTTCGACCGAAGAAGGTCGGATAGAGCGAGAACGAGATACAACAGCAGCAGGAGGAAAGGTAGAGGATATATGTTCAATTCCTCCCGTGACTGCAGAAAGCCGCAATGACTGACGGACCAGGTCGGAGGCAGGCTTTCACACTTCTATCCGGCCTGGACAAGCATTTTAAATAGCCACTGGCTCCGGAGAGTCATTAAGACGGGGCTAAAATTTGAGTTCCGGAGAACACCTAACATTTATTTTGACTCCCGTTCGTTCTTCATCTAAAGACCAACTGGCGCAAGAGTCTGAGGTCTGGGAACTTCAGCAGAAGGGAATCCTGGTGAAAGTTCCAGAGGTACAAAAAGGTAAGGGATTCTACTCCCCCCCTCCTTCTTGGTCAAGAAGCCAGATGGTGCCTTCCGTACCATCATAAATCTCAAAGGCCTCAAATTTATTTTAAGTCGCACCTTCAAGAAGGAGTCAGTTAAATCTGCCATAAAGCTGTTATTTAACAGATGTTACATGGGGGTCTTAGATCTTGAAGACTATTATCACGTCCCAATACACACAGACCACCAACAGTTTCTAAGAGTAGCGGTTTCATAAGGGGGAATAGGAAGCCATTTCCAATTCAGAGCACTTCCCTTCAGGGTTGCTGTTGCACCCCGAGTTTTCACTAAAATAATGGCGGAAGTTATGGCACATTTACAAGAACAGGATATTCTTGTGATCCCTTATTTAGACGATCTGCCAATTGTGGGACACTCTGAATCACATTGCACCGCACAATTAGTGAAAGTAGTATCCAGCCTTCCTTAAGGAGTTGGGATGGATTATTAATTAAAAAAAAAATAAAAAAAAAAAAGCCACACACATCACAGTTGCAGCCCCTGGAAGTGCAGCAGTTCCTCAGCCTTCTTCTAGATTTCAAGTTCCAAGAATGTCGGTTACTAGAATCAAAAGTGGACATTATTCAGCGACAAACACTAATACATAACCCTTCGGTCACTCTAAGGGGGGGCAATGTCGCTACTGGGCTCACTCACTTCATATCTACCAGCGGTTCTCTGGGCCCAATACCACACCAGAACCCTGCAGTGGGACGTGTTGAACACCACTTGTCGGCTAGAAGGTCACCTAGAGAAAAATAATTTACATTATCCTACGAGTCAGTACAATCACTACGATGGTGGGCTCACATACCAAACCTGCGTAGAGGGGTTCCCTGGGTAAATCATCTCCCGAGTCATAACCACAGATGCTAGTCCCAAGTGCTGGGGGGCATGTGGGTCCAGGGGGTATGGTCACCACCTGAGCAAGATTACTCATCTAATCTAAAAGTTACAAGCTGTGGAGCAGGCCCTAAGTGTTTATGTCCCTACAGGGCCGACACGTCAGACTTCTCTCAGACAGACAATCAGGTAACCTACGTTAACCATCGGGGGGGCTTGGGGAACGTGCTCCAGGGCACTAATGGAGGTGGCAAACTATCTTTCAGATAGCCAAGGTTCATCTACTATCCCTTACATCCCTCCATATAAAAAGGGAAATATTGCGGCCGATTTCCTAAGCCGCAACAAGCTCAAACAAGGAGAGTGGGTACTAAACAGGGCCATCTTCAAGCAGATCATGCACATGTGGGGGTCCCCAGAAATAGACTTGTTCGCCAACAGAAAGAAGAGACAACTACATCAGTTTTGTTCTTTGGATCCCAGAGAAAACCAGCATGCAGTGGACGCTCTCCTGATCTCGTGGAACTTCAGCCTGGCTTATGCCTTCCCCCCACTGAATCTAATACCGATAGTGCTGAGGAAGACTCGAGAAGACAGGGCTCGCATAATCCTGATAGCTGCATTCTGGCCCAGGAGATCGTGGTTTCCTTAGCTGAGGAAGATGTCTGTGACCCAGCCATAGATTCTCCCGGAGCTCCCAGATCTACTCTCCCAGGGTCCAGAATTCCATTCGCGGGTATCCAATCTGCATCTAGCGGTTTGGAATTTGAAGGGGAACTACCGAGTGAGAAGGGCTTCTCCCGGGGTTTAGTCAACACTACTGAAAAGCAGAAAGCCTTCCACGACAAACATCTGTCAGAATTTGGGGGGAAAAAAAAATTCTTGGCCTCGGGGGCAGAGGTTGGTCAGAAAATTCGTATTAACCAGATTTTGGAATTCCTGCAGAAGGGGTTAGAGATGGGTCTAGCCATGAACACGCTCAGAGTACAGGTTTCGGCCCTAGGGGCACTATACAACTGTAACCTAGCGGGCAATTACTGGGTATCCAGATTCATAAAGGCAGCGGCTAGGTCCAGGCCCATCATTAAGAAGCTAGTTCCATGGGATGTGAACTTCGTGCTATCAGCTTTAACAGAAGCTCTGTTTGAACCTATTGATTCTGCCCCCATTAGAATCCTATCCTTCAAGACTGCCCTGCTGGTCGCACTGACATCTGCCAGGAGGGTTAGTGATCTGCAGGCTCTCTAGACTTCACCCCCATATACTCAGTTTAGGGAAGACAGTTGTACTAAAAACCAGACCCCTTGTATCTGCCCAAGGTTGCTTCAAAGTTTCACAGATTACAATAGATAGTCCTTCCCTCCTTCTGCCCAAACCCTGCTAACCAGTCAGAGGAAAAACTTCATTCCCTAGGCATAAGAACGTGTCTCCTTACTTATAATACGGCCACAGATTCTTGGTAAATGGACAATTCCTTATTCGTATCCTTCCAGAGAGTTAGGAAAGGGCTTAGGGTGTCCAAGAACACTTTAGCCAGGTGGATTAGGGAGGCAATTTCTTTGGCTTATACAGCAGGTGGCACAGAAATTCCAGAAGGCATAAGAGCACACTCCACTCGAGCTGTGGCGAAATGGGCAGAAAGGTCGGATGTATCCATCGTGGACATTTGTAAGGCAGCTACGTGGTCCTCTCCATCTATGTTTTTCAAACACTATAGATTGGATTTGGGAGACTTCTCCAATCTCACATTTGGGAGAAAGGTGCTTGAAGCAGCTGTCCCTCCCTAGGTTCTTTACATCTCTGTAATTCTCTCGTGGTGCTGTCGTGGCGACTGAATAAATGCTTCGCTACTTACCGGTATTTTTCAGGAGCACACGACAGCACCATTCCATCCCTTTCTTCGTTTTCTCATGTATGGATCAGCACTTTTTTTTCGGGAGTTAATCCTTAGCCACAGGTGTGAAGAATATTTAATTTCTATAAATATATATATATATATACATATATATATATATATATATATATATACATATATATATATATATACATATATATACACATACATATACACACACACACACACTATATATACATATACACACACTAACCAGGGAGGTCCTCTCATGCTCTAATCCAACTGAGGAGAGAGAGAGGGTCGCCCTCTTTATGTCTGTAGGTTTCCTGTCCCTGAAGGGCGGATCCCCTCTTGTGGTGCTGTCATGTGCTCCTGAAAAACACCACTACCTGTAAGCAGCTAACCACTTTTCGCCCGGCCGGCCAGCACTGAGTTCAGTCATAGGGGCAGCGCCGGTTCAGACATCATTCTGTATGTATACTAGGATCAGTGACTGAACTTGGCAGCAGTAGCACTGTCAGGACTCAAGTCCTCTTGAGCCTGGCAGTCCTCCTGTTGGCCACTCATCCTAACTGCTACCTCAGTCAGAGCTTCTTTTCCTTTACTAAGCTGTTGATCATCAAGCAGTATACGATGACTTCGGTCCACATAAACAGCTGCCAGAAAAATTTTATTTTCCAATAGCTGTGTCTCTCTCAGTTTCAGTGAAGCAGAAATGCCATCTGCGATTAAACCTCCTCTTTGGGACAGGCAAAATAGAAAGTTCTTCCACTCCCTTATGAAAATGCCAGGAGTTGAATCCTCAGCTTGTAATTTTTTAGTCATGGTAAATGGGTGATTAAGCAATTCCTTCAATTCAGCCACCTGTGTCCATTGACCTTCATTTAGGGTTACCTGATGGTTCACCATATCTATAAGAAACGGTTTTAGTTCAAGCAATCGCTTAATTAACCCCTTCACCCCCAAGGGTGGTTTGCACGTTCATGACCGGGCCAATTTTTACAATTCTGACCACTGTCCCTTTATGAGGTCATAACTCTGAAACGCTTCCATGGATCCCGGTGATTCTGACATTGTTTTCTCGTGACATATTGTACTTCATGTTAGTGGTAAAATTTCATTCAAATAACTTGCGTTTATTTGTGAAAAAAAAACGGAAATTTGGAGAAAATAGAAAATTTCGCAATTTTCCAACTTTGAATTTTTATGCCCTTAAATCACAGAGATATGGCACACAAAAAAACTTGATAAGTAACATTTCCCACATGTTTACTTTACATCAGCACAATTTTGGAACCAAAATTTTTTTTTGTTAGGAAGTTATAAGGGTTAAAAAAAATTCACCAGCGATTTCTCATTTTTGCAACACCATTTTATTTTAACAGACCACATCACATTTGAAGTGTCTATAAGATAGAATGGTGTCACTTTTGGGTATTTTCTAAACTGCACCCCTTAAGGTGCTCAAAACCACATTCAAGAAGTTTATTAACCCTTTAGGTGCGTCACAGGAATTTTTTTAATATTTAAAATAAAAATTAGCATCTAACTTTTTTTTCACAAAAAAAATACTTCAGGTTCAATTTTTTTTATTTTACCAAGGGTAACAGGAGAAATTGGACTGCAAAATTTATTGTGCAATTTGTCCCGAGTACGCTGATACCTGATATGTGGGGGGGGGGGGGGGGGGGGAACCACTGTTTCAGCGCATGGCAGAGCTCAGAAGGGAAGGAGCGCCGTTTGACTTTTTCAATGCAAAATTGGCTGGAATTCAGATCGGACGCCATGTCACGTTTGGAGAGCCCCTGATGTACCTAAACAGTAGAAACCCCCACAAGTGACCCATTTTGGAAACTAGACCCCCCCCCCCAAGGAGCTTATGTAGATATGTGGTGAGAACTTTGAACCCACAAGGGCTTCACAGAAGTTTATAACGTACAGTGGGTACAATTGAAAAATCATTTTTTCCAAAAAAAATGATCTTTTCACCCCCAATTTTTATTTTCCCAAGGGTAACAGGACCCTAAAAGTTATTGTGCAATTTGTCCTGAGTACGCCGATACCCCACATGTGGGGGTAAACCACTATTTGGGCGCATGGCAGAGGAAGCAGCGCCATTTGACGTTTTTGGCTGGAATTGAGATCGGACACCATGTCGCGATTGGAAAACCCCTGATGTACCTAAACAGTGGAAACCCCCCACAAATGACCCCATTTTGGAAGCTAGACCCCCTAAGGAACTTATCTAGATGTGTGGTGAGCACTTTGAACCCCCAAGCGCTTCACAGAAGTTTATAACGCCCAGGCGTGAAAATGAAAGAAAAAAAAATCATTTTTTCCACAAAAATGATATTTTTGCCCCCAATTTTTTATTTTCCTAAGGGTAACAGGAGAAATTGGACCCCAAAAGTTGTTTTGCAATTTGTCCTGAGTAGGCCGATACCCTACATGTGGGGGTAAAACACTGTCTGGGTGCATGGCAGAGCTTGGAAGGGAAGGAGCACCATTTGACTTTTTCAACTCAGAATTGGCTGGAATTGAGATCAGACGCCATGCTGCATTTGGAGAGCACCTGATGTGCCCAAACAGTGGAAACTCCCAATTCTAACTCCAACCCCAACACACCCCCAACGGGAAAATGGAAATAAATACACTTTCTTTAAAATTTATTATTTTTCCCTAACTAAGGGGGTGATAACGGGGGGTTTGATTTACTATTTATAGTGGGTTTTTATGTTTGGCAGCTGTCATACGCTAAAAGATGCTTTTCATTGTAAAAATAGTTTTTGCATCACCACATATTGAGCTATAATTTTTCCGTATTTTGACCCACCGAGTCATGTGAGGTCTTATTTTTTGCGGGACGAGTTGATGTTTTTATTGGTACCATTTTCAGGCACGTGACATTTTTTGATCGCTTTTTATTCCGATTTTTGGGACACAGAATGAACAAAAACCAGCGTTTCATGAATTTCTTTTGGGGGGGGTGCGTTTACACCGTTCTGCGTGCGGTAAAATTGATAAAGCGGTTTTATTCTTCAGGTCAGTACGGTTACAGCGATACCTCCTTTAGGTCTTTTTTTATGTTTTGTCTGTTTTATGCAATGAAAACTATTTTATATAAAAAATTATTTTTGCATCGCTTTATTCTGCGAGCAATAACTTTATTTTTTCGCTGATTATGCTGTATGGCAGCTCGTTTTTTGCAGGACAAGATGACGTTTTCAGTGGTACCATGCATATTTCTATGCGTCTTTTAGATCGCGCGTTATTGCACTTTGTTTGGCGGTATGATAAATCATTTTTTGCTTAGTTTTTTATTTTTTAAGGGGTTCACTAAAGGGGTTAACTAATGGGACAGTTTTATAGGGCAGGTCGATACGGACGCGGCGATACCTAACGTGTACTTTTATTTTTATTTCCAAAAAATGGATTTATTGGGGGAATTTTTTTAAAGTTATTTTAACACTTTTTTTTTTTTAACTTTACATAGTCCCAGGTGGGACATCACTGTCCTTCTGTGACAGATCAGCAATCTGTCACAGGCACTGCTGCAGACTTCCTCATGCCTGCGCTTTGCATGCACTGAGGAAGTCAGCTCCCTGCAGGCCCCCGTCACCATCTTGGATTCGGGGTCCTGCAGAGAAGGAGCCCCCCGCAGCAGCACTGCACATTGCGCTGCTGTGGGGAGCTCAGGGAAGCACGGAGGGAGCCCCCTCCCTGCCGATGCTTCCCTTTATCCCCCGGTACACCGCGATCATGTTTGATCTCGGTGTGCAAGGGGTTCACGCGTCAGGGGCAACCAGGTTCGACAACAAGTTTCATTTAAGTTTTTAGCACATTATCAAATACCATAAGTTATGGTTGGCCTGTCTAATAAAACCAGGGAATGAGCACTAACACACCTTTACAATAGCCTCAGTCCATCTACATGCACTATATCAATACAAAGTCTTTGATGTTTTCGCATGTGGGTTGTGTATACAAAGCACAAAAATACTACTGCAAATGCAGTCATCAAGCACTTTCAGAAAAACCCTTTAGGGCACCTTGCCCTCAACATTAGATGACTCAAGATAATATTGGTTGTATGATCTGTGATTAGCACCCCCCAGCATTCTTTACATTCCTGTGTCATGGTAAGTGAAGCAACGACTCGCAGAGCCAAACTGGTTACTTCTTAGGTCTAAAGGCCCCTTTACATTTAGAGATGCACCAGCGATATGACCCAGTCAGGATCGCTAGTAAGCTTCCACACAGGCAGATCTCACAGCGATGCAGCAGCGATACAGCGGTCGTTACTTACCTTTCAGACGCAGCGATCCTGACGTCCTAGTCGCTCGTCGGCCCCAGCAGGAAGCGCCCGACGAGAAATGGAGCTGCGCGATCAGTGATGGACAGCGGGGGAGCCTGTCGGAGGTATCACACATAGCGATATCGCTAGCAATATCGCTGCTGTGTCACCAAATTGGTGATGCTTTAGCGATATCGCTATGTGTAAAATCCCCTTAAGTACTGAAATCTTGTATGTCGCCTGTGAGTTTTCAGCGATGAGGAAGTGGCAGAAGAACAGCAAAGCAATCTTTACAAAGCATAGACACCAATAGGCATAAGGCTATGTGCACACGTTGCAGATTCACCTGCGGGTTCTTCCGCGCAGATCCGCAGGTAAAGTGACCTGCGGTTTCACACCTCTACTATGTTAAAAGGTGTGAAACCGCCCAAACAATAGACATGCTGCGGTTTGTAAACCGCGCGGAAAAAAACGCAGCGTGAGCACAGCAGATTTGAAAAGCCATAGGGTTACATGGTACTGTACCATGCCTGCGGAACTGCTGCGTTTCTGCAGGGCCAAAGCCGCTGCGGAAACGCAGCAGAATCCGCAACGTGTGCACACAGCCTTAGACTTCTACGCAGCGATTAGCTCAGACCCACTTCCCCAGCTGCCTTGAGGACAACATCCTTCCTGCTCATCTTTATTGTAGGTTAATAAATGAAGATATCACTTATGACAGCAACAAAAGATTAGGGAAGTCTGTATGGAGGTCACAACGTGTGTGCGCACCACAAAGCATATGGACAATGAAGATCCCCCCCCCCCCCCCCCTAAGCAGCCACTCTTAGGGTATGTTTCCACAGTCAGGAAACGCTGCAGATTGGACGCTGTGTACAACTGCAGCTTCCAGATGTTATAGCATAGTAGATGGGATTTTATGAAATCGTATTTCCACTATGCGTTCAAAGAAGCAGGTGGCAGACCTGTGTAACCGGACATGTGGCGCGTCTTTATAGACCCCAGCATGTCTATCTTGCGGAGACGCTCCATCTCTGCAAGGTAAATAACAGTCTATGTATAGGATGCGGTGATTCAGCATGAGTTCAGTGAACACATGTGGAATCACTGTGCATAAAAAAAGGGGGCAGTGCTTTGGGCGGAGCTGCGTCCTCTCCGCTGCATTTTCTTATCATGGAAACATACCCTAATAGGCGGCTTTTAGATCAAGTAAACCTATGCGAAACAGTTGTTATCTGGCTGCACTAGTTCTGACTTGCCTGTGTGATTTAAAGAAATACAATACAGACTGAATTTTTACTCCAGATGGTGAGTGTGCTAAATCTTTATCACAAGCCCTCACTGTGTATACCGAATAGATCCCCGATTCCAATGGGACAGTGCTTGCTTGGCCAGAAAAAGCTGTGCCTGAACCCTGACTGTGGTGAAGAGTGTGCCTTCATTATTCTCCTTTGCCCTAGGCTGCTGATCGCTACACCACATACTCCCTGTTCCAATGTAATCCATTTAACAATGAGTGTCCCACGACAATCACCACTATAGAGCTGTCTTATCGGGAGATGTGACCACTTTATAGGCCTCCCGCGATGCACTGACAGGAGGTAATAGCTCCTGCAGTGCATCACTGAAGTAGTTACCGGAGAGTTCAGGCTCTCACTTTATGACACAGCTGCGTGAGAAAATTCTCACGCCGGTAACAGCATGAACTTAGGTGACCTGTCTTCCGGTGGCGGAGGAGGGATACACCACGGAGGATTACCTCTGTTCAGTGCATGCTGGAGGGCCTTGTAGAACAGTGACATCTCCCGATGTCACTGCTCTACACAGGATATCGCCGTGGGACACTAGTTAAATGGACTACAGCGGAAGGGTAAGTATAGGTCGGTTTATTATTTTATTTGTTACAGGAGAATGAGGGGCATCAGGGACTAGGCGCATGTACTGTGTTTTTTTTACTATTAAACACAAGCATCATCTGATGGGAATACTGTCCCATCAGCAATGCTGTCACTGTCATATGACAGCAATCATAGCCGGATGGGAGCAGTAGTCTGATCAGACGATGCCTGGCTATACACCCACCCAGAGTCTCCAGCCCCCCACTTCCTCCTCCCGATCTGCAGCGTTTCTTGCATACAACTCCGCAGCAAAACTGCAAATTTTTACACCTGTGGTTTTGCTGCAGATTTGACTGACTCAATGGATGCTGAAGATCCACCAACCCCCCCGACATGCTGCGGAAAATAAAATGCTGCAAATCTGCGTGTATTTTTCTGCAGCATGTGCACAGCAATTCTTTATTTCCCATTGACCAACATTGCTTGTGCACTACACATTTAATGCTTTTCAGTGCGTCGAAAAACGCTGCAGAAACTCATCAAAATCCGTAAAGTGCGCACATGGCTTTAGAGGCAGATGTTGGCTGTCTTACACTGCCATCACTTCGCTGGGAATGATGCAAGCTCAGCTCCTTAGCCTGAGTCTATGACCAGCACCAGACAAGTCATACAAATATGTCATATGCTAAAAAAGGAGAATAGTGAGTGAGTGAGTGTGTCACCAACCAATCACGAAGCATCTTTCATTTCACCAGGGCTGTTTAAAAGAAGCTGAGCTGTGATTGGTTGCTATGAGCAACAGTTTTCTTACTTCACGAGAACACCTCAGCAGACTGACTGGGTGGGAGAAATCTAGCATCCCCGTAAGCATAAGCTCCCAGCCATTGTCTGCCCCCCAGAAAGCAGCAGAGAGCACGACAAATGAATCTTAATTCCCAAGGACTGGATCGTACGTCATAGCGATCAGCGGCGCTCACGAGGGGCCGCTGATGGAGGCCAGGTGTCAGTTGACACCAGGCACTGTCACGGACCACCCCCAGCATGTTAACCCCTGGCACACTGCGATCAAACATGATCGCAGTGTACCGGGGGTTTAGGGAAGCATCGGCAGGGAGGGGGCTCCCTCCGTGCTTCTCCAAGACCCACGCAGCAGCTGCGGGGGCCTCCTTCCCTGCAGGTACCTGGATCCAATATGGCAGTGGGGACCTTTGAGGGTCCCTCACTGCCTTGTGCAATGCCTGTGTGAGATCGCTGATCTGTCACAGCGATTTGTGATGTGTCAGATCAGCGATCTCACACATGACAGTTATGTCCCCTCTGGGACAGTAATAAAGTTAAAAAAATTTAAAAATAATTTAAACACATTTAGTATCGCCATGTCCATAACGACCCGCCCTATAAAACTGTCCCATTTGTTAACCCCTTTAGCGAGCCCCTTAAAAAATAAACAAAGCAAAAAATAATGCTTTATTATCATACCGCCGAACAAAAAAAGTGCAATAACGAGCAAATAGACGGATATAAAATAACCATGGTACCGCTGAAAACGTCGTCCTATCCCGCAAAAAACGAGACACCACACAGCGTCATCAGCGAAAAAATAAAGTTATAGCTCGCAGAATAAAGCGATACAAAAATATATAAATAGTTTTCATTGCATAAAAGCGCCAAAACAAAAGACATAAATGAGGTATTGCTGTAATCGTACTGACCGAAATAAAACCACTTTATCAATTTTACTACATGCGGGACGGTGTAAACGCACCTCCCAAAAGAAATTCTTGAAATGCTGTTTTTTGTTCATTCTGCGTCCCAAAAATCGTAATAAAAACGATCAAAAAAATGTCACGTGCCTGGAAATGGTGCCAATAAAAACGTCAACTCGTCCCGCAAAAAATAAGACCTCACATGACTGTGGGTCAAAATATGGAAAAATTATAGCTCTCAAAATGTGGTGATGCAAAAACTATTTTTACAATAAAAAGCATCTTTTAGCGTGTGACAGCTGCCAAACATAAAAACCTGCCGTAAATGGTAAATCAAACCCCCCCCCCCCCCCCCCCCCCTTTATCACCCCCTTAGTTAGGGAAAAATTAAATTAAAAGAAAAAAAAAAAATGTATTTCCATTTTCCCATTAGGGCTAGGGGTGGAGTTAGAATTGGGGGGTTTCCACTGTTTAGGCACATCAGGTGCTGTCCAAACGCAACATGGCGTCGGATCTCAATTCCAGCCAATTCTGTGTTGAAAAAGGTCAAATGGTGCTCCTTCCCTTCCCAGCTCTGCCATGCGCCCAAACAGTGGTTTACCCCCACATATGGGGTATCAGCCTACTCAGGACAAATTGCACAACAACTTTTGGGGTCCAATTTCACCTGTTACCCTTGGGAAAATAAAAAAAAATTGGAGACTAAAAGCTCATGTTTGTGGAAACTATGATTTCTTTATTTTCATGCCCAGGTGTTATAAATTTCTGTGATAGACTGGGGGGTTCAAAGTGCTCACCACACATCTAGATAAGTTCCTTGGGGGGGTGGATGGTGTCATTTGTGGGGGGTTTCCACTGTTTTGGCACATCATGTTACCCTTGAGAAAATAAAAATTGGGGTGAAAAGATCATTTTTGTGGAAAAAAAATGATTTTTTAATTTTACGGCTATACGTTATGCACTTCTGTGAGGCCATTGTGGGTTCAAAGCTCTCACCACATCTAGATAAGGTTCTTGAGGGGGGGGTGGGGGTGTCTAGTTTCCACTTTTTAGGCACATCAGGGGCTCTCCAAACGTGACATGGCATCAAATCTGAATTCCAGCCAATTTTGCATTAAGTCAAACGGCACTCCTTCCCTTCTGAGCTCTGCCATGCGCCAAAAAAGTGGTTCCCCCCACATATCAGGTATCAGCGTACTCAGGACAAATTGCACAATAACTTTTGCAGTCCAATTTCTCCTGTTACCCTTGGTAAAATAAAAATTGGACCTGAAGTAATTTTTTTTTTGAGAAAAAAGTAAGGCTGGTTTCACATTTGCGTTTTTTAGCGCTGGAAAAAAACGCTAACCTGCGCATGCGTTTTTTCCCCTATATTTAACATGGGTGCGCATACCTGCGCGCTTGTAAGCGCATGTATGCGATTTTCATGCGCTGCGTTTTTTTGGGGTGTGCGATTGGATTTTCCAGACGCATCATGTTGCATTTTTTGGCCCTGCAAAAAAGCGCATGCGCACATATGCGCACGTTTTGCGCTAAAAATGGCCATTATAGCCTATGGATGCGCATATGTGCGCACTGGCATGCTCATGTAAGCGTTTTTTTGCATATGCGTTTTTTTTTTTTTAACCATGGAATTTAGGGGTTTGAGTTAGAGTTAGGGTTAGTTAAGGGGGTTTAGGGTTAGGGTTAGGGTCAGGGTTAGGGTTAAGTATGGTTTTGTTAAGGGTTAGGGTCAGGGTTAGGGTTAGGGTTAGTTAGGGTTTAGGTTAGGGTTAAGTATGATTTGGTTAAGGGTTAGGGTCAGGGTCAGGGTTAGGGTTAGGGTTAGTAAAGTCATGGTTTGGGTAGTGTGAGGGGCCACCTAAAAATGTTGGAAAAAAACGCAAACGCGGTAAAAACGCGCTAAAAACGCATACAAACGCATAAAAACGCTGCGTTTTTTTCATGCATGCTCATAAAAATGCTTGAAAAAAACGCAGCAGTTGTATGCGTTTTTTCAATGCGTTTTTTTGCGGGAAAAACGCGCTGCAAAAAAACGCAAGTGTGAAACTAGCCTTAAATGGTCATTTTTTTTTTTTTTTTTTTTTTTTAAACCTTCAAAAAATTCCTGTGAAGCACCTGAAGGGTTAATAAACTTCCGTTCCCAGGGATGCCTTGCGACAATGACCTCTGATGGCGTAGATCATTCGCGCAATGCATCCCTGGGAACGGAAGATGCCAGAAGCGTGGCTGAGAGGCGGGAAGGCTACGGTGGGCCGCCATAAGGAGAGTATAGCCATATTTTTTTTTTTTATAGGATTATGGTATCCAGGGCATGGAGGACAGTCTCCTCTCCTCCAGACCCTGGGTACCATCTGCATATGAAGCGCTCACTTCACGCATGGTGGGCATAGCCACATGCATAAAGTGAGCATTTGAATGCACTCCTATGGCGGCAGAAACGCCACGATTCCGCAGAAGTAATGAACATGCTGCGGATTTTACCGCCATGCGATTCCGCAGCGGTAAAATCCACACCATGGGCATAGAAACTGCGGAATCCCATAGAATTGCATGGGGGTGCGTTTTATTAGCGTTTAAGCTTTTCCGCTGCAGCAGAAATGCATAAAAACGCAACGTGGGCACATAGCCTAAGATGCGGCCACCAACTTTTAGGGCTTTTCTACAGCATTCTATAATGCTGTAGATAAACGCCCAATCCGACTTGCAAGTGAAGAAAAATAAGTTTTCATACTCACCTGGGGGGGGGCGTCCAGTCCGATGGGTGTCACAGGCTGAAGTCAGAGCAAAGTACTGCCGTGCGCAGGTGTCGGGAAAGGTCAGAGGCCCAGCGCCTGCACATTGCAGTACTTTGCTCTCCCCTCAACAGGACAGATAAGTACGCCTGAGCAGAAGCACGATGCCAGGGAGTGATGAAGAAGCCGGAGGGCGGCATCGCAAGAAGATGGGAAGCGCCAAACCGGATTCCCCCTGGGCGAGTATAAAAAGCCGGATTACTTACCGGTAATGCTCTTTTAATGAGTCCACGACAGCACCCACTTGGAGAGAGGGATCCGCCCATAGGAACAGGAAACCTACAGAGATAAAAGAGGGCGGTCCGCCTCTCCTCCTCAGTTGGATTTCAGAGTACCCAGAGGACCGCCAATTATTAGGCCATTATATTCTATATGCTCATTCTATTTCTACAACTAAGATGGTGTGTGTGTATATATATATTTTATGTTAACTTCTAGGGAGGGTTAGTGAACGGGTGCTGTCGTGGACTCATTAAAAGAGCATTACCGGTAAGTAATCCGGCTTTTTACTCTTCGCCACGACAGCACCCACTTGGAGAGACTTTCAGAGACCTTCACCTGGGAGGGACCACCGTGCCGAGGACCGCTCTACCAAAGGTTAGGTCGGATGAGCATGATAACTCCAGTCTATAGTGGTTATAAAAGGTAGAGGGCGTTGACCAAGTAGCAGCCTTACATATAGACTCGATTGCGACATCTCCCCTCTCTGCCCAAGAAGAAGCCATTGCTCTGGTGGAGTGTGCCTTGATACCTTCCGGGGGATCTTCATTGCTCGCGGAGTATGCCAGGCTGATCGCATCTCTGATCCATCATGACAGGGTACCCCTTGTGACCTCATATCCCTTCTTTTGGCCCTGGAAGGAAATAGAGCCCTACTCTTCCTCCAGCTGCTAGATCTCTCAATGTATTGTAATACTACTCTTCTAACATCTAGCGTATGAAATTTTTCTTCCTCTGGAGTAGAAGGGTTACTAAAAAAATGAGGGGAGGTGGATTTCTTGTGATCTATGGAACTTCCCTGCTACCTTTGGTAAGTATGAGGGGTCTGGTTTTAATATTAGCTGATCCTGGAATGTTAATAGGAAAGGGGGTTCTATCGATAGTGCCTGTATGTCGCTAACCCTTCTGGCTGAGGTTAGTGCAACTAGCAGTACTGTTTTGAGAGATAGGTGTTTAAGGGATATTGAGTCTAATGGTTCAAACGGAGCACGTGTAAGGGCCTCCAGCACCAAATTCAAGTCCCAAGGAGGGACCCTAGGTATGTGTACCGGTTCGCTCCGCTCACAGGCCGAGATAAATCTGGTAATCTATTCCCTGCCACATTATAACTATAGAGGGCCCCTAGAGCCGACACCTGAACTTTTAGAGTGTTAACAGTCCTGTGCAAATTGCCTCTTCAGAAAGAAAGAGGACTTTTACTCTACAGCGCCACCTATTGGTAGTAGCGATCCTACAACAGATAGTCCTAAATTTTTTCCTTTTTGTAGAAATTCTAGGATTGCTGTTATTGGAATTTCTCTGGAATCAGGGGCTGTGTGAAACTCTAGGAATTTTCTCCACACCCTGGTGTAAATTTTTGTTGTAGACAATTTCCGACTTTGTAGGAGAGTGTTGACTAGCCCTTCCGAAAAACCTCTTGCCCTCAACATTTCCCTTTCAAGTTCCAAGCCGTGAAGTGGAGATTGTCCACTTGAGGATGGAAGAACGGCCCCTGCGAGAGTAGCCTGGGGGTTGAAGGAAGCACCCAAGGGTCGGTCACTGACATTGCCCGCAGGCATGAAAACCACGGTCTCCTGGGCCAGAATGGTGCTATTAAGATTATTCGTGCCTTCTCTGCCCTGATCTTCCAGATCACCTGCGGTAGTAGTATGATTGGGGGGGGGGGGGGGGGCATATGCCAGTTTGAACCGCCATGGGGCCTGGAGGGCATCCAGGATTTCTGGGCTGTGTCACATTCAGAGAGGCGAATCTTCGCACGTGTTTGTTTTTCCTGGTGGCGAAGAGATCTAGCTGGGGAAGGCCCCATAGTGACACGATGTTTGTGAATATTTGCCGGCTCAGGCACCACTCTCCTTGCCGCAGTGTATGGCGGCTTAGAAAATCCGCTTCCGCATTGTCTTCTCTTATGTGGAGGGCTGTGAGAGATGAAAAATGTTTTTCGGCTAAAGACAAGATCTTCCTTGCGGAAGACAATGCAACTGATAGAGTCCCGCCTTGCCTGTTCAGATATGCGACCACTGTGGTGTTGTCTGACAGGATTCTTACGTTCTCTCCTTGTAACTGTGGGAGAAAATGATATAATGCATGACCCACTGCTTTTAACTCTTTCAAGTTTGATGAATCGTGCTCTTCCCTTATATCCCATAAGCCTTGGGTGAAGGTGCTTCCCATGTGGGCTCCCCATCCTGTGGGGCTGGCGTCAGTAGTAATTATACGGGAGGGTGTTACTACCCATGGTACTCCTCCCGATAAGTTATTCTCGTCTAGCCACCATGTTAGGGAGGTTAGGACTATCTGAGATAAAGTGATTTTTTTAACTTAAATTCCCCTGGTCCCAAATCTCCTCCAAGAGGATTTGATGCTGTAAATCTCTTGTATGGAATTGGGCCCACCGAACCGCCGGGATGCAGGAAGTAAGGGACCCCAGGAGGGACATTGCATCCCTTAACGACATGTGTGGTTCGTTTATCGCTAATCTGACCTTCGTTTTAATTGTTGTAATCTTTACCTGTGGTAGCAGACATTTTTGGCTTATGGAGTCTAGCTGAAGACCCAGGAAGGACTGAACTGATTGTGGTTCGATTCTGGATTTCTTGAAATTTATTACCCAACCAAGAGCCTGTAGGGATAAGATTGCATCAGCCACTCGTTCATTACATTGTTTAGTTGAGTTGAGTCAAAAAATCATCCAAATAGGGTACTATCAGCGTGTCCTTCTGGCGTAAGAAAGCCATCACTTCCAGCATCACCTTTGTAAAGACTCTTGGAGCGATGGAAAGGCCGAATGGCATGGCTGTGAACTGAAGGTGTTTTATGGTGCCCTCGAGGAAGACCGCCACTCTGAGGTATTTCTGGAATCTGTAATGGATGGGAAGATGATAATAGGCATCTTTCAGATCCAGGCCTGCCATCATACAATTGGGAAAAAGGAGCTTAATTGCGGATCTAATAGACTCCATCTTAAATTTATGATTTATTACAAAAGTATTCAGTTTCTTCAGGTTAATTATCGTCCTGAAGGAGCCATCGGGTTTAGGTATCAGAAAGAGAGGGGAGTAAAATCCTCTCCCTTCCTGTCCTTTTGGCACCTGGACCAAGACTTTTTTGTCCAGAAGACTGAAAATTTCAGTCTCTAAGGCCCGCTGTTGGACTGGGGAGTTAAGGGATGTTACGATGACTGAGTTATGGGGCACATGATGGAACTCTAATTTTAGTCCTTCTCTAATAATGCCCATGACCCAAGGGCTGGTCGTGATTTTCTCCCATTCCTGAAGGAAAAATTTTAGTCTCCCTCCTACTGGAGGGACTGGTTCTTTAGCTCCGATCTCTGCGGAAGGAGGATCCTCTAAACATAGCACCTTTTCCTTCTTTCGTGGCCCAGCGGTTCTGATTCTCTGCTGTTCTTCCCCTACCAAATGGTCGTCTCCTGAACGCTCTCCTATAAAATGGGAGAGAGGGGTTAGGGAACCCTTTTTCCCCCCCTTTCTTTTGCTTTAGCAAGGATTTCGTCCAACGCTTTTCCAAACAAAAACTCACCCTCACAAGGTATGGCACAGAGCTTTGCCTTGGATTGGGTGTCACTTCTCCAGCTTTTAAGCCATAGGCTTCGTCTGGCGTTAAGCAAGCCTGCTGTTCTGGCTGCCATGCGTAGTGAATCGGCTGATGCGTCTGCTATGTATGCCACTGCGCCACGAATCAGTGGTATGGCTGCTCGTAGCTTGTCTCTGGAGACCTTTTGTTCCACTTGTTGGTCTAGCTGATCAATCCAGACCAGCATAGAGCGAGCTGTGCATGTACTGGCTATTGCCGGCTTAAACGTGCCCGTGGTTGCCTCCCATGCTCTCTTTAGTGAGGCATCCGCTTTCCGGTCCAGTGGGTCTTTTAGAATCCCTGCGTCTTCTACTGGTAAGGCCGACTGCTTTGAGGCTGAGGCAACTGCCGCGTCGACCTTCGGGACCTTAGACCACGTTAACAATTCCTCGTCGCTAAAAGGATACCTTCTTTTTGAAGCCGAGGGAAGATAACCTCTCTGATCCTGCTTCTCCCATTCCTTTTTCACTAAGGCCTTTATTGCCGGTATAACGGGAAAAACCCTCCTCCTGTCAATCCCGCAAACAATTTCTTGGGTCGTTTGCGGCTCCTTAGTGTCTGTGCAACCCATGGTGTTTCTTACAGATTTCACCAAGTTGTCCATGTTCTCTAATGGAAAACATGAACGACCCTCCATATCAGAGGAAGAGGATGATGTGGACGTATTGGAGCTGTCAGACTGCTGCTTCGTCTTCATCTGTATCTAAGCTAACTGCCGTTGGTTTGTTAGCCTTAGTTTTCTTAGATATGCTGCTAGACTGGGTTAGGGCCTGTAGTTCCTCCCTTATTATAGCCCTAATGTCTGTGGCTAATGTTGAAGCCTGTTTTGTATTTTCAGAAATGCATTTTTTGCACAGCCTCTTTGTATAAGAGTCCGGTAAAGGACGTGTACAGAGGGCACATTCCTTGTTTTTTGATTTTTCCTTCCTTTTAGCCTATGGTGGACATAGCAGAGGAGAGAGAGAGGGAGAGCGAGAGCGGTTCTTTAACAGCTTGATAGGCAGAGAGTCGTCCACTCACCCAGAGAAGCTGTAGGTACCGGTTCAGGAGGCTGAGAAGGGGTTCTTTTGGCATGACTTCTGTGGCTCCTATCCGAGGAGCCTCGCCGTTCCGCTGCCGCTGTATCACCTGCCTGGGGATGCGTGTCCTGTCTTGGGGAAGACATGTCTGCACGCTCTATCACTATCCCCCTCGGTTTTTTATGCCACCCTTCAATTCCTGGTACCTCCCCCTCCCAGGTGCGCCTGCTTCTGGTGCATTCATTAGCCTGCGCCCGGCCTGGAAACACCGTCCGGCGCCGCTATATTAAATCATGTCCCCCTTTTTTTTTTTTCTCTGGAGGGGGCAGGGAGTGCTCCTCTGCTGGTATCGCGCAGCTGTGAAAGACCGTGCATGTGCTGTACGCTGAGGAACCTCCGGTAACCCGGAAGTTCCTCCTTACCTCTTCCCAGCGCTGTACCTGCGTCCTCGCTGTTTCAGAATGCCAGAGATAGCTTCTCTATCTCGGCTCCGCACTCCCACACGGACCGGGATGGCTGCCTCCAAGATCCCGGTGACGTGTTTCCATATAAGAAACCCCCCGGTCGGCTCCACCCGGTACCGGTGTTTCTCCTTGAGCTGCCACCGTCTCAGACGAGGGGGGAGCCGGATTCCAGCACTCCCCCGATGCTGCTTCTGGACCGGAACCCCTGCCGTTCGCACGGACACTGCACAGGCGGTTCCTTGGCCCAGGTATGTCTTCTGTAGAGATCCTGTGGTTCCGATAGGAACAGGAAACCAACTGAGGAGGAGAGGCGGACCGCCCTCTTATCTCTGTAGGTTTCCTGTTCCTATGGGCGGATCCCTCTCTCCAAGTGGGTGCTGTTGTGGCGAAGAGTAAAAACTTACTTTTCTTCACTTGCAGGTCGGATCGGGGGCTTAGCTACAGCATTATATAA
Source organism: Dendrobates tinctorius (assembly GCF_039654945.1). Classification (NCBI taxonomy): domain Eukaryota; kingdom Metazoa; phylum Chordata; class Amphibia; order Anura; family Dendrobatidae; genus Dendrobates; species Dendrobates tinctorius. The sequence goes on from NW_027361680.1 coordinate 11,222,621, forward strand.
TGCTGTAGATAAGCCCTGAAAGGCGGTGACTGCATCTTACAGCGGCCAAAACAGCTGACAGGTTCACTTTAAACCCTTCATGACCGGAGCTTTTTCGTTTTTACATTTTCATTTTTCGCTCCCTTTCTTCAAAAGAGCCATAACTTTATTTTTCTGTCAATATGGCCATGTGAGGGCTTATTTTTTGTGGGACAAGTTGTACTTTTGAACGACACCATTGGTTTTACCATGTAGTGTACTCGAAATGGGGAAAAAAATTCCAAGTGCGTGAAATTGCAAAAAAAAAGTGCAATCCCACACTTGTTTTGTGTTTGGCTTTTTTGCTAGGTTCACCAAATGCTAAAACTGACCTGCCATTATGATTCTCCAGGTCATTACGAGTTCATAGACACCAAACATGTCTAGGTTCTCTTATCTAAGTGGTGAAAAAAAATATCCAAAGTTTGCTTAAAAAAAAAAAAAAATTGTGCCATTTTCCCGAGACCCATAGTGTCTTCATTTTTCGTGATGGGTTGGGTGAGGGCTTTTTTTGCGTGCTGAGCTGACTTTTTAATGATACCACTTTAGTGCAGATACGTTCTTTTGATCGCCCGTTGTTGCATTTTAATGCAATGTCGTGGTGACCAAAAAAACGTAATTCTGGCATTTATTTTTTTCCTTGCTACGCCGTTGAGTTTAGCGATCAAGTTAATCCTTTTTTTATTGATATATCGGGCGATTCTGAACGCGGCAATATCAAATTTGAAGGTTTGATTTTTTTTTTTTGTGGCGCTCATAGCAATCTGCCATCAACAACCATAGAGGTCTCGAGGATACCTCATGTTATGGCAACGCACCGATGACCCCCCGATCACGTGACAAAGGGTCGTCTGTGCGCACATTTCCGACCGCGCACCGGAAGCTATAGTTAAATGCTCGCTGTCAGCGTTTGACAGCGGGATTTAACCAGTTAGTAGGCACGGATGAATCGCGATTCCACTCGTGCTTATTGTGGGCACATGTCAGCTGTTTAAAACAGCTAACTTGTCGCGGCTTTGAGGTGGGCTCCCCGCCAGAGTAGTATTCCGTCAGCGAGAAGTAAGAGGTTAAGGATAAAAGTTAATGCTGTGGAGTGTCCATCACAAAGCCCTGATTTCAATCCTATTGAAAATTTACGGACAAAGCTGGAAACGCAGTTGCGAGCAAGGGACATACAAACCTGGATCAGTTACCAGTTTTATCAAGAGTTTGGGCACAAATTCCAACCAACTATTGTGAGAAGTTTGTGGAAGGATATCCCAAACGTTTGACCCAAGTCATTCAGGTTAAGGGCAATGGTACCAAGTACTAATGAAATGTATGTAAACTTTTGACTTTGCAGTAAGTTATAAAAATGCCTTAAAACATTATCTCTCTCATTCTGGCATTTGGCAAATAATGATAGTAATCCTAATTGACCTAAAAACGGGAAAGGTTTATTCTGATTTCATGTCGGATATTGGGAAACATACAGATGTGTCTTTATCTAGCGTCTGTAAACTTCTGGTTTCAACTGTATACACACACGGGCAGAGCGTCTTGTGAAGGGAATGTGGCTGAGCACATTACACAAATCCGTCATACTTGTGGTATTAAAGGGGTTGTCCAGTGAAAACCGGTAAGTGCAGTCACCGTGACTCCAGTCTTGAATCCTGCCAGCGCATGCACTGTGCCATATGAGGATTCAACAGATTCAGACTGGGGAACGGAGGGTATGTATGCGTTATACATACTCCTGACCGGTGGGCTCACTTTCATACACTCATATGGAGCAAAGCCACATCACTGGTTGGGGTGCGGCCTCGGATCTGTACAAGTGTATGGAGCAAGGCAGCGCCCACTGGCCGGGGAGTATATACAACTTATACATACCCTTTGTTCCCCAGTCTGAAATCGGTGAATTCCCACAGCACATGATCTGGGGGATTCAGAAGTCTGCAGTCACAGACAGTGACTGCAGACTTATTGTTTTTGACTGGACAACCCCTTTAATGACAGATTTACGCTGGTCAGGGACTCCAATGCATTTCCAGCAGAAATCAACAGCAAAAACAAATGATTAAATCCCCTGCAGTAAATAAATAGCATAGTGCATGAAAATATATGGTAAAAAAAAAAAAAGCACAAAAGCCTTCCACCTCTCATGGTGACCATAATTGGGACAGTCCTAACGCTAATATTTAAAACCTTAGCATTTGTCAAGTGGCATTCATGTGGAAAAGGGATGAAAGGGACTGGGTTCAAACAAGAAAAAGGGAAGAAGAATTCAGCACCAAGGAAAAAAAAAAAAAAAAATTCAAAGAACTTTGATATTCAGTAAAAAAGGGCTACAAGATAAAATTCAATACTAAAGGAGGGCGAGCACCTGAGTAGCCCTGAATGCAGTTGATGAGAGGGACTGGGGGCCAACTAGTGGACACAGCCATGGTAGACCACATGAATAATGCCCAGCTCAAAGGAAAAGCAGGCCACACCTTTGTTTTTTCTTTTTTTCAAGAAATAAACAGCAGTAGAAAGATGCGCCAAAATCATGAATGAATGGCACACATAACCAGTGAAGAAAGCCAGTCTTGATGAACTGGGAGCTTACCACATCACCCAGAGCCCTACCAATCAGCAGCTTTATGCACCAGTGTCTGTTTACACCTGGCCGCTGATGTATCGGACTGCGACCAATCTGCTACTGATGACCTATCCACTAGCACAGAACCTCTTTAGGCCAGTTTCATATGAGCTAGTACAGATCCAAGGTAGGTCTGGGCTTAGGCCTCTTTCACACATCAGTTTTTCACCGTCAGGCGCGATCCGGCTTTTTTTTGTAAAACCGGATCCGGCGAAATGAAATGCCGGATCCAGTTTTTCCCCATTGACTTGCATTAGCGCCGGATGGCATTGCGTTTCATCCGTTTTTTGCCGGATCCGGCTACTTGTCTCATTCCGGCGTCTGGAAAAAACGGCTACTGTAATGTTTTTTGACTCCGGCGAAAAAGCCAGAAGCGCCGGATCCGACGCTTCCGGCTTTTTGCCACAATGAAAGTCTATGGGCGCCGGAATGCGCCGGATCCAGAAAAAGACGGATCCAGCCACCGGATCCGTTTTTTTTTTTTAAGTCTGCGCATGCTCAGATCCAATTGTCCAGCCCCCAGGAAACATATAACCTCCTAGACGGATCCGGCAGAAAAACGGATCCGTTCTACAGTTCTCCAAAATTTATGCCGGATCCGTTTTTTCTAAAAATAGCCGGATCGTGCCTGACGGCAAAAAACTGATGTGTGAAAGTAGCCTTAAGCCTGCTTATACACTTGTCTGAAACCAGCTCTCCACCTCTTATCGAGTTACAGGAAGCACGTAGAGCAGCCTAGAGCTAAATTTACAGTTCTGCAAGTTGTTTCAGGAGGCAATAATGTGGACACATTCCAAGGTAGAAAAAAATACTGTTTTTCTTCATTATATCATTAAAAAGAATCTATCAGTAGGATCAACTCCCTTAAGCCATCTATTTGGTCACATGTAGCTGACTAAAATAATAACTTAATACCAGTGATCTGATGTTTTATTCTGGAGAAATCCACATTTTTCTTATCTGTAAATGAGCTGTTAAGATCTATGGGCTGGACACTGATCTCCCTTACGGTGTGCACACGCTGCGGAATGCTCTGCGGATTTGTCCGCGCGGATTTAGTAAAATCCGCAGGTCTATCTGCGGATTATCATCTCTACAATGGAGCAGATGGCAAACTGCAGCAGAATCCACAGAAAGAATTGACATGTCAACTCTTTCTGCGGTTTGGAAACCGCAGCAAATCAGCGCGGAAAATTCCGCACCATCTGCACTGCAGTTTCCATTCATTTTAATGGTACTGTATGTACAACGCAGCTGATTCTGCTGCGGTTCCGCAGGGCCAAATCCGCAGCGCGTGCACTAGGGTGACCGGATCTCATATGGAAGGGGGGGGGGGGGGGGGGAATGTCAGAATCTTGTTCGTCTGGACCCCACAAAACGATTCCCCTTTCCAGATATTGAGAGAGCCAAAATTTGAGCTCGATCAAACGACGTTAACCTGTGCCGCTCAAAGTTTGAAAAAATCCAAGTTGAGGTATTTTAAGATTTAGGTATTTTGCATAGTCTGTTAGACTATAAAGAATGTGACAACAACATTGCAGAAATAGCCCTGACCAAATTTTCGAACCATTTGTGGTATTTGAATGCAGAGTTGGTGGGATTATCGTTTTTTGATCCCACCATTACAGACAATGAAAAGTTGTTAATGGCTAATAAATTGCTCAGTAGCACAGATGAAACATCAGAGCACGCTAACCTACATGAGTTGATAATTTTACATAGTTATCTAATCTATTCTAGAGCTTTTGTTAAAGTAGTTTTTGAAACGTCAGAATATAATGCTCGGCATTTGCTTACAACTTGCAGGACATATTGCTTTTGTTCTTCATCTTTTGTCAGAAGGTCGTTAAAGTCGGTTACTTCCTACCTCTTTTAAATTTTTCTTTCCTAACTTTTGGATTTACAACCCTAGCGTGCTCTGATGGTTCATCTGTGCTACTGAGCAATTTATTAGCCATTAACAACTTTTCATTGTCTGTAATGGTGGGATCAAAAAACGATAATCCCACCAACTCTGCATTCAAATACCACAAATGGTTCGAAAATTTGGTCAGGGCTATTTCTGCAATGTTGTTGTCACATTCTTTATAGTCTAACAGACTATGCAAAATACCTAAATCTTAAAATACCTCAATTTGGATTTTTTCAAACTTTGAGCGACGAGCGGCACGGGTTAACGTCGTTTGATCGAGCTCAAATTTTGGCTCTCTCAATATCTGGAAAGGGGAATCGTTTTGTGGGGTCCAGACGGACAAAATTCCGACATCGATTTTTTGCGGTCACCCTAGTGTGCACACACCCTTAGAATCTGCCTCCACAGCTTATTTCAAGGCCGGATGTCCACGATCTGGAGCTGGCAGCGCTTTGAACTCAGTGCAGGTTTCCTGTGTCCAAAGCGCCGCCGTTTATTGAACACAGGTGAATCCGTATGTATTCACTGAACCGTGCAGAATCACCGCATCCAACAGATTCTATTGATGTAGTTTCCCTTGTGGAGACTTACTGCTTCGCAAGAGGAACAGACATCCTGCGGTCTGGAGAGACGTGCCAAATGTCCATCTTCGCGGGTGAGCTGTGGGCGTTTCATGTATAGTGGTCATGGGATTCCTTTAACTCTCATCCACTATGAGGTAACATCTGGATGCAGCATAAATAAGCCGTTCAAACCCACAGCAAGTACTGATCGTCTGAACATACCCAAGCGAGAGCGGCTTCACCATTGTTGTAGATAAGAAGATCGGCCATTACATACATCTCACTGGTAACGCCTCCTTTCAAGTAACTAAGCCCCGGAGGCAGATTCTCAGGGAGATCTGTTTCCCAGCCACAGGTCTTAACAGCTCATTTACATATAAGAAAAATATGGATGTCTCTGGAATAAGACAACAGATCACAGAAATCAAGGTGTTTTATTCAGCTTCCTATAGGTGGCTCAGGAGGGTTGAGCTTACGGACAGATTCCCTTTAAACAGTTGTACAAGACTTAAGTATGGACTACCTGTCCTCAGTCCCAGACCCGCAGGGTTGTGACAGACGACACCCCACAGTGGACACACACACCGGGCGCACAGCCAGAACACTGCACATTGGAGTGGCAGCGCTCATACACAGACCCTGATGTGCAGCATCCAACAGCTGTAGTGTGCCAATCCCTCACTGATCAGACATCCCATCACCTAGTGGGGGCTACGGCAATTCAAGAAAATGCTTTGAATAACTTCGAAGAATTTTGCTCTAGATTGTGCCCCACCATCACTACAACTTTCTACATAGCTTCCATCTATAAAGCATAAAATGGCATTTGGACAATATATCAACCCATATGTAGGAAAGCAAGCGTGCATGGAGGGGTGAAGGAAAAACAAAAATCTAGAAGAACCTTCAGAGCAGAAGAAGCGCCAGACTCTGGGTGTGGCAGAAACTTACTCAGGAAGTCACCGACAGCGCACGCAGCACAGGCAGGAATCACAGCTACCCCGGGTGAGGGGCTCAGACACAGTATCAGTGTGAGGGGAGCCGGGCACAGCTGCCCCCCGGTCTGAGGCTCTGAGGGGAGCCGGGCACAGCTGCCCCCCGGTCTGAGGCTCTGACAGTATCAGTGTGGAGTGTATGCCGGGAGACGGGCACAGCTGCCCCCCGGGGGAGACGGGCACAGCTGCCCCCCGGTCAGGGTGTGAGGGGAGCCGGGCACAGCTGCCCCCGGTCTGAGGCTCTGACACAGTATCAGTGTGGAGTGTATGCCGGAAGCCGGGCACAGCTGCCCCCCGGGGGAGACGGGCACAGCTGCCCCCGGTTTGAGGCTCTGACACAGTATCAGTGTGGAGTGTATGCCGGGAGACGGGCACAGCTGCCCCCCGGGGGAGTCGGGCACAGCTGCCCCCCGGGGGAGACGGGCACAGCTGCCCCCCGGGGGAGACGGGCACAGCTGCCCCCCGGGGGAGACGGGCACAGCTGCCCCCCGGGGGAGACGGGCACAGCTGCCCCCGGTTTGAGGCTCTGACACAGTATCAGTGTGGAGTGTATGCCGGGAGACGGGCACAGCTGCCCCCCCGGGGGAGACGGGCACAGCTGCCCCCCCGGGGGAGACGGGCACAGCTGCCCCCCCGGGGGAGACGGGCACAGCTGCCCCCCCGGGGGAGACGGGCACAGCTGCCCCCCCGGGGGAGACGGGCACAGCTGCCCCCCCGGGGGAGACGGGCACAGCTGCCCCCCCGGGGGAGACGGGCACAGCTGCCCCCCCGGGGGAGACGGGCACAGCTGCCCCCCCGGGGGAGACGGGCACAGCTGCCCCCCCGGGGGAGACGGGCACAGCTGCCCCCCCGGGGGAGACGGGCACAGCTGCCCCCCCGGGGGAGACGGGCACAGCTGCCCCCCGGTCAGGGTGTGAGGGGAGCCGGGCACAGCTGCCCCCCGGTCTGAGGCTCTGACACAGTATCAGTGTGGAGTGTATGCCGGAAGCCGGGCACAGCTGCTGGGACCCCACCCCGTACTCAGTGCAGGGCCGAGGTGAGAGCAGCTCATACCCCGAGCTACAGAGCGCCACACAAAAGGGAGTACCGAGCCTGTGCGTGCGTCACTCGTGGAGTTTGTATCTGCGATTGCAGCCGTGACCTTACAGGGATGAGACAAGGGCGGGAGAACCCGAGACTGTGCAGCTCCGCACCCGGAAATGGGGCGCACGGGACCAGCACCTTGTACCCAGCACAGGACACGCACACCAGCCCTTCTAGGAGCGGCCACTTCCACATAGCGCACGTGTGACATCAGAGGCCGTCCCAAAGAAGACAGGTACAAGAAAGTCCACAGAAGCCGGTAGCCGCTCACCTACCTGAGAGCCAGCCGTGTGAGGAAGGTGGACACCGCGAGACCCAGCCCGAACCGTTCTATACCTAGCTGCCACCTCTGGAGCAGCCGAGACCAACTGACACCCACCGGCAGCGGAGTTTAGAGCCAGGGAGGTGGCCGCTAAGTCACGCCCATCACGTGGGTGTGGCTCGTGGAGGGGGCGGTGCGGGGCGTTGCCTTGTCTCCTTAGCAGTAGCTGGCCAGTGGATGCTGAGGGGCAGTCTGTTTAGTGCGCTCCTGTGTGCGGTATTTAGACGCGTTTTTTCTGTATAGCTGAGTGACATGCGGCCAGGGGAGCGAAGGTAAAATGTAGTGAAGAGCAGACAGCCAGGCTTCCAGATTTGCATTGCTCTGTAGATGGACAGTGACAAGCAGGGCAGCGGACTGGGACTACAATTCAGCCCTGGCATTTGAGGTTACACAGGCCCACTAGTCACATGGTGACTATATAATATTTTTGTACAGTTGTAGGTTACAAGCAGTGAGAGAGGAGATTAACACGACTATATAACATGTAGTCACAGCTGTGCCCAGTATTTCAGCTCAGTCCTATTTATTACTTTTAGTTGCAGTACTCCTCCCAAAGCTCTGTCCCCTTTTGTATGCACGGTGACAGAATTCCTGTCAGAACTGCTATCCATTGGGAAACAAGACCCCCTGGTCATAGCTGCCTCTATCATCCCTCCCAACTTTTGAGGGAGGGAAAGAGGGACAAAGACTGCGGCGCGCGCAGCGCACCACTGCAAATTTTAGGCCACGCCCGGCCACACCCATTCTGCAACTAGTCACACCCATGTCCACGCCTAATCGCACCCATTTAGCACTGCTGATCACACTGACTTGTACTGAGGGCACAGTGGCTGGCATTATGGGCACACTGACTGGCACTAAGGAAGAGAGAAAACAGAGAGAGAAAGAAAAAATAGAAAGAAAGAGGGGAAAGAAAGAAAGAACAGAGAGAAAGAAAGAACAGAGAGAGACAGAAAGACTAGAGAAAGAAAGAAGTAAAGAAAAGAAAGAAAGAACAGAGAGAAAGAAAGAGAGGAAAAAGAAAGAAAGAGGGGAAAGAAAACAGAGAGAGAGAAAGAAAAAAGAAAGATTAGAGAGAGAAAGAAAGAACAGAGAGAGAGAGAAAGAAAATGAGGGAAAGACAGAACAGAGAATGAGAAAGAAAGAACAGAGAAAGAAAGAAAAAGAGAGAAAGAAATAATGAAAGATTCTATAAAGATACTATAGCAGCCCGGCTCCCATTGTAGTGCCTACCTGAGCCTCCTGGTGCAGGACATATCATGATCCGCTCACATGGCCGGCATCCCCGATTCCAAGGCGATCCCGCTGTCCGCTCTGTCGGAGGAGGACATGGTGATGGATCTGAAGCATTCCTGGTTCTGTTACAATCTCCTCAAGAAATTATCTCATTTCCGGTCAGCTTCCAGCACATCACTTCAGGTGGAACATCATGTGTGTGTTTTAAAATGCTCCTCGGGGCTCCGCCGTGTACTCCTGTGTCCGTGGGAAAAGCACGCTTTGTATGCTTTGTACACACTTGGCTCCGCTCCGTACATCCCGTACACATATGGCTCCACTCCGTACACACACGGGTCCCCTCCGTATAACCCATACACACGCGGCTTCGTTCCGTACACCTCGTACACACGCGGCTCCTCTCCGTACACTTCGTACACACGCGGCTCCGCTCCGTACACCTCATACACACGGCTCCGCTCTGTACACCTCGTACTCACGCGGCTCCGCTCCGTACACCTCGCACACACACGGCTCCTCTCCGTACACCTCGCACACACACGGCTCCTCTCCGTACACCTCGCACACACACGGCTCCTCTCCGTACACCTCGCACACACACGGCTCCTCTCCGTACACCTCGCACACACACGGCTCCTCTCCGTACACCTCGCACACACACGGCTCCTCTCCGTACACCTCGCACACACACGGCTCCTCTCCGTACACCTCGCACACACACGGCTCCTCTCCGTACACCTCGTACACACACGGCTCCTCCGTACACCTCGTACACACACGGCTCCTCTCCGTACACCTCGTACACACACGGCTCCTCTCCGTACACCTCGCACACACACGGCTCCTCTCTGTACACCTCGTACACACACGGCTCCTCCGTACACCTCGCACACACACGGCTCCTCTCCGTACACCTCGCACACACACGGCTCCTCTCCGTACACCTCGCACACACACGGCTCCTCTCCGTACACCTCGCACACACACGGCTCCTCTCCGTACACCTCGCACACACACGGCTCCTCTCCGTACACCTCGCACACACACGGCTCCTCTCCGTACACCTCGCACACACACGGCTCCGCTCCGTACACCTCGTACACACACGGCTCCTCTCCGTACACCTCGTACACACACGGCTCCGCTCCGTACACCTCGTACACACACGGCTCCGCTCAGTACACCCCATACACATACAGCTCTGCTACATCTACCCTGTAAACCCCTCCTGACCCCACACATACTTATCTCATCCAGCAACATGACAACAGCACAGCAGAGTCTTGCAGGCACCAAGAGGCAAGGCTGAGCGCACAGGACCTGTGATGAGGTCACAGGAGGGGCGGAGTCAGGGGTCTGGACAAAGGCTCCTGATCATGTGACCCCCTGACTCCTCCCCTCCTGTGACCTCATCACAGGTCCTGCGAACGGAGAAGGCAAGCGACACTGTGAGTGGCTGCGGGGGCGGGGGGTCTCATGCTGCCGCGAGGATGGGGTGCGTGGGGGAGGCATGGTAGCTTATCTCCCTGCAGTGCGGGAGGAACTTGGAAACTATCACCGCCGTGCCCGCAGAGGGCTGGCGGCAGGAGCAACAGTGGCCGCAGCAGCTGGCAAACGGCCAGATGATCGAGAGCTGCCGCCCGCAGCCCACATGACAGCGGCCCAGCGGGAAAATGCCCGGTTGGTTATATTGCCAATCCGGGCCTGGTGACAAGGCCTCATTATCCACAGACCTGATGGCTGAGCACGACTCTGTAGTTACATACATTCAGTGTCGGACCAGAGCACCTTGGGCCCACCAGAGAAAATCATTCTTGGGGCCCACTATTAAGTAGCTGCATAGAAATAAATACAAGACCACCAATTGTGCGGTAAAACACGCTAATATCCAGGTATAATAAAAGGTAGTACACATCTTAATTATTTAGCAGGGGTTGGGGTATAATCATAGAGGGGTAGCCCCCCTCATAAAATATAATGCAGCCCCCTCTCATAGAATATAATGCAGCACACCACAAAATATAATGCAACCCCCTCATAAGGTATAACGCAGTCCCCACCATAGAATATAATGTAGCACCCCTCATATAGTATAATGCAGCCCCCCTAGAGTATACTGTAGCCCCTTCATAGGGCATAATGCTGCCCCTCTCATAATATAATGTAGTCCCCTGAGAGAATAATGCAGCCCCACCACAGAATATAATGCAGCCCCCCATAGAGTATACTGTAGCCCCCTCATAAGGTAATATGTAGCCCCCCAGAATATAATGTAGTCCCCTGAGAGAATAAGGCAGCCCCTCATATAGTATGATGTAGCCCCCAGAATATAATGTAGTCCCCTGATGAGAATAATGAAGTCCCCCCACAGAATATAATGTAGCCCCCTCATAAAGTATAATGCATCCCCTCTCCACCCCCATCATTGTCCTCATCACCATCTCCATCATTGCCTTCTCCCCCACCACCCCATCACTGCCCATTCCACCACCTCAATCATTGCCTCCTCCCCACCACCATCATTGTCCATTTCATCACCTCCATCATTGCCTCCCCCACCATCAATGCCCATCACTTCCATATTTGCTTCCCCCACCACCATCATTGTCCATCACCTCCATCATTGCCTCACCACCACCACCATCATTGCTCATCACCTCCATCATTGCCTCCCCCACCGCCATCATTGTCCATCAACTCCATCATTGCCTCCCCACCAACACCATCATTGCCCATCACCTCCGTCATTGCCTCCCCACCACCACCTTCATTGTCCATCACCTCCATCATTGCCTCCCCACCACCATCATTATCCATCACCTCCATCATTGCCTCCCCCACCACCATCATTGCCCATCACCTCCATCATTGCCTCCCCCCACCAATATCATTGTCCTTCCTCACCACCCCTCTCTCACACACACAAAGCACTGCATCACTCACACACAAAGCACCGCACCACATACACACATGCAGACACACAGCACAGCTCACCTCCCTGCAGCACATCCCAGCAGCCTCTTCCTCACCAGCAGCTTTCTTTCTGAGACAGCGCGCTGAATGATGACGTCATCCAGCTGGGCTGTCTCAGACAGGAAGTGCGGGCAGGAAGAGGCTGCCGGGATGTGCTGCGCTGTGTGTCTGTGTACCTGCGTGTGTGTATGTGGTGCGGTGTTTTGTGTGTGTGTGTGGTGGGGCTTTACATGTGGGCAGTGCGAGCTGCAGCCTGCGGCTAACCCTGCTCGCTATTAAAGAGAAATGGTATTCACGCCTCTTCACGCCCATAGGGACGTGGGGAAGCGTGAATATTCATTTCGCTTTAGCAGCGGGGACAGGATCGTGTCTCCAGCTGCTGCTATGCTGGCACAGGGCGGGCCTCCTTGACTCAGGGGCCCCATAGCTACTGGCTGGGGGCCACTGGAGCAGTGGGGGCCCTAAGCAGCTGCTGACCAGTATACCAGCAGGTGTCAGTGCTTGGGCCCACCGGAGAATCCTCCGGTTCCCCAGTGGGCCAGTCCGAGCCTGCATACATTCACCATTGACGCTGCAGGTAGTTTCTTTTCTAGTTGTAGATCCTAACATTAAGGCTGTGTGCACACGCTGCGGATTTTGATGCTTTTCCACAGCGTTTTTGGACGCAAGGAATTGTATCAGATCCGCAGTGTAGTGCACAGCCAATCAGGGCCAGTTTTAGGCAAAGTGGGGCCCTAGGCAAAGTTTAAAATGGAGCCCCAAATGCTAGCATTGTAACAACCCTGCTGGCGTCACTGCATGGCCTCCCATCCCCCGCACATCAATGTACTCACTGCTCTGGGTCATGCTGTGAATTCTGTCTGTTGCCAGTCCTATGCTCTGTGCCTCTGCTCTTCTGTATGTTTCCTGGCTATGTGTGTATAGGGGGGCAGCGCCAGAAGTCTCTGGTTCTTATGCAGTCAGGGTGCACCTGTTTAATCTGTCCCTGACCAATCACCTAGAGCCCTTGACTATTTAGTTCCGCCACACCCACTGAAACATTGCCTGTGCAATGTCTAATCTCAGTTAGTATCTTGCTGCTGAGGAAGCCAGGCCCTGTCCTGTGTATTTCCTCCTTCTCTGGAGGAATACTTCTTGTCTTGCTTTGTACCTTGTCTGCCTGCCAGGAGGCTGAATATCCTGGCCCTTGAGTCTTGGTCCCAGTACCTTGTCTGTGCTCTGTCCTACCTTAGTCTTCCTTTCTCCTTGTCTGTGGCTTCCTTTCCTGCTGTGTCTTTCCTTGTGTCCTCCCTGTCTGTGCATCTGCGCCCTTGCAGCTCTGTCTGTGCATCTGCGCCCTTGCAGCTCTGTCTGTGCATCTGCGCCCTTGCAGCTCTGTCTGTGCATCTGCGCCCTTGCAGCTCTGTCTGTGCATCTGCGCCCTTGCAGCTCTGTCTGTGCATCTGCGCCCTTGCAGCTCTGTCTGTGCATCTGCGCCCTTGCAGCTCTGTCTGTGCATCTGCACCCTTGCAGCTCTGTCTTCTCTGCTGCTGCAGAACTTCTTGCTGCAGTTTCTCCACAGAACTTGTGGTTCAGCCCTACCCCGCACTCCTGCCTATATCCATACCTGCACCTCCTGTGTGAACAGGTCCAAATCCTGTTCAGACATACACCACTCCCTCCTGCCTACACATGCACCTGCTGTGTGAACAGGTCCCTACCTGTCCCCTCTCATACCACGCCAGTCTGTCCTGTGTCTCCAGGCCGTGCCCGCATGTCCTGTGTCTCCAAGCCGTGCCCGCCTGTCCTGTGTCTCCAAGCCGTGCCCGCCTGTCCTGTGTCTCCAAGCTGTGCCCGACTGTCCTGTGTCTTCAAGCCGTGCCCGCCTTCCCTGTGTCTCCAAGCCGTGCCCGCCTTCCCTGTGTCTCCAAGCTGTACCCGCTTGCCCTGTGTCTCCAAGCCATGCCTGCTTGCCCAGTGTCTCAGCCATGCCTGTCGTGTCTACCTGCCTGCCTGTTTATAGCTTCTGTCAAAGTGACTTGTCCCCGAGTGGGACCAGCAGCCACAGCCAGGCACCACCCTGGAGTGGCACCCGACAGCTATCTGCCGCACAAGCCTGACCTCACCACCAGAGGCTCCAGTGAAGACCGAGGTAGCTGTCGTAGTCACACCCCTTCCAGGGTAGTCTGGTTTGTGGCACAGTGGGGCCACAAACCCCCGACTCGCACCATTCAGCCAAGGCGCGAGCATGACAGTTTGCACAGGCCATGGTCCCCGCTGAGTCCCATGTCCTTCCGCTTGCAGAGCATGATGGACTTTCTCTCTGCCAGTATGAGCATCTGGAAGAATTTGTTCCGCCCTGCGTGGTTCAGATTGTTGAGACTTCTGAACCCATCTTTGTCTCCAATGCCATCTACAACCAGCTCCTGGCTTATGTGCCTGCGGTACATTGAGTGGAATTCAGCCTGTTTCCCCTCTGATTGGGTCAAAGTGGGATATATAATGTCCTACTTAGCAGGAGAAGCTTTGATGTGGATCTGTCCCCTCTGGGAAGCAGGGGATCCTTTCATCACGGACCTAGAGGCCTTCCTAGTGGCCTTCCGTAAAGCCTTTGAAGTACCTAGTCCAGCTACGTCTGCCAAGTCTTCCCTTTCCAGATCTGAGAGGCGCGCCAGACGGGCGAAACCAGTGAAGAAACCGCCTCGTCAGACCGCGACCGCCGTCGGAAAACCCTCCAGTTCCTCCACCTGTTAAAGCAGCTACTCGAGTTGAACCCAAGAAGACTGTTAAGAGTGGGCTGGCAAAGCAGTAGCCTAAAACCAGTCATAAGAAGGGTAAACTGTATTACTGCGGTTGTGAAGAACACCCGTACGGTCTCTGTCCAAAGGATCTAAAGCTCCAGAACCTTGGGCCAGTAGGAGAGGCTGCCCTTGGTGAGAGTACTTCCTTTCCATGAAAGTCGGTGACTGTTTCTGTGTCTTGTGGGAACTTCGGCCCTGCAGATGTGTTAAAGCTGCAAGCCAGACAGAGTCTGTGTTGGGTTCCTGTTCCACAGCTCCAGAATCCGGTGAAGGTGTTTGGTGATGGTCATGCCCTACTTATGAACAGTCCAGTGTTGAAGGGACAACTACAGCTCCAAATTGGAGCGTTATATTTGTAGAAGTTTATTTTCCACTTGCTGACCAGTTTGCCCATCGGTCCTTCTGATCCGGGTACTCTACTGCCTGTTCCGGTCCGAGGACCGAGCGTGGTGCTGCTCTTGGAGCTTCCTAGTCACCAGAGGTATCTAGTTCCAATGTTGCAAGGTCAGGCTACAGTGTTGTCACCTTCTCCACCTGATCTGCTGGCTACCAAGTCATGGTGTGCTGACGTCACAGAAGAAAAGAAAGCAGTGGTGCCCTCTCCACACACCTCCTGTGACCAGTGCCCAGAAGCATCCCTGTCACTTGAAAATTTTTCTCTGGGCCTTGGGCGAAGGATGGATCCAGTGATGGTACCCTCAACTTCCATTTGGCTAGTTGGTGAAGATACCTGGGCAGAGATGCTTCCCCCTGATCCTAAGGAGGAGGTCCAATTTTCTTGGGATATCGGGCTGAAGATGGACTCATTGAAGGTCTCTTCTGTTTCCAGCTGGCCGACTGATGTAGGGGTCAAGTCTGAGGCTTCCAGGTCCCTGCTTTCTGCCACTCAGGAGGAAGAAATCCAAGTCCTTATACCCTCTGCGTTGGAAGCTGACTCCATCGGGCACCAAGAAGTTTGGCACTCTGGGATTCCTGATGGCACACTTATTCTACCCTACCTGAAGGATGTCGTGTCAACCTGGACTGTGTGTGGTCCCATACTCCTTCTGCAGGTCATTCTGGCAGGCTTGAGGAAGAGGGGCCGTAAAGGGGGGTACTGTAACAACCCTGCTGGCGTCACTGCATGGCCTCCCATCCCCCGCACATCAACGTACTCACTTCTCCGGGTCATGCTGTGAATTGTCTGTTGCCAGTCCTGTGCTCTGTGCCTCTGCTCTCTTGTATGTTTCCTGGCTATGTGTCTATAGGGGGGCAGCGCCAGAACTCTCTGGTTCTTTTGCAGTCAGGGTGCACCTGTTTAATCTGTCCCTGACCAATCACCTAGAGCCCTTGACTATTTAGTTCCGCCACACCCACTGAAACATTGCCTGTGCAATGTCTAATCTCAGTTAATATCTTGCTGCTGAGGAAGCCAGGCCCTGTCCTGTGTATTTCCTCCTTCTCTGGAGGAATGGAATACTTCTTGTCTTGCTTTGTACCTTGTCTGCCTGCCAGGAGGCTGAATATCCTGGCCCTTGAGTCTTGGTCCCAGTACCTGCAACAAAAAAGGAAAGAAGACCACATAAAAATGCACACCACCGATATATATATATAATAATAACAGGAAAAGCTTTATTGACAACATTATAAATTTAAAAACATGTAAAAACAAAAATGGAATACAATCCCCCTGTTGGTCCTGATCAATACAATAATGAATTGAGTCTCATGCATATATCATCAGCATAAATAAAGGAACAAAAAAAAGGGAAAAACATCCACAATAAGGTGTATCCATATGATAGATGTAAATATATTATTACAGCAAAGAGCACCTAATGGCGCACAATCCTGATCAAATCACCCTAATGCTGGAGACTCACACAATAAAATAGCCTTCACATGGAAAAATACCATGAATCTCATGTCAATCACAGCTGAAGTGCCACAATCAGTTCAGTACCTGTCTTCTGAAAGGGTAATATGGGTGATATGGTTTGGTTGTCATCAAAGAATATCTCTATGAAGGTGGCTTCTCCAAAGTTTAAACCAAGATTTATTAGACCTTACAAGATTTTGGAGATTCTTAATCCTGTCTCTTTTCGATTGGCTCTTCCTGTTACATTTAAGATCCATAACGTGTTTCATAAGTCTCTGTTAAAGAGGTTTGTTGAGCCAGTAGTTCCTGTGGTGGCACCTCCTGACCCTGTATTGGTGGAGGGTAATGTGGAATATGAGGTTGAGAAGATACTGGATTCTCGCCTGGCTAGACGGAGACTCCAGTATTTGGTTAAATGGAAGGGTTATGGCCAGGAGGATAATTCTTGGGTCCCTGCATCCGATATTCATGCCGAAAGATTGGTTCGTGCTTTTCATCGGGCCCATCCTAATCGTCCTGGTGGCGTGGATGAGGGTTCGGTAACCCTTCCTCAAGGGGGAGGTACTGTTGTGAGTTCATTTTCCCCTTCACCGTTGATGTCTGATGAACTCCCTCTGCTGGTGAAGAGAGGTAGTGAATTGATTGGGTTGGGAAGAACCTGTCATCTGAACAGGTGGAGCCTGATTGGACACCCCGAATCACTGAGTGGATATAAGGCAGCCGACGCCCTACAGGGGTGCTCGTGAACCTTTCTGCTCTGAGCTCTTGCAAACCAGTTAAGTACCTGTCTTCTGAAAGCTAAGTACTTGCTCTCTTTTTTTTTCCATGAGATATTGTCTGTTTACTTAGTGTTTGTGTTCTGCCTGCCCTTGTTGGTACAGGCTGAGCTCCATTTTTGTCTCTGGTCAAGTTGATCTTTTGCTCAGTCTTCAGAATATACCTGAGTGCTGATATAGTGTTTTTGAAGTCTAGTGACTTCAGGGCCTTTTTTCTATCAGACGTGTTGGACATTAATTTTGGCAGTATTTTTGCGGATTGCAGCCAGCATCTTTTCTGTCCTTTCCTATTTAGTTAGTTGGGCCCCATCGTTTGCTCAACCTGTCTTTCTGTCTGTGTTTGTGTTTTCATCTGCTTTTCACTGACAATACATGTTGGGGGCTGTCTATAGCTTTGGGGTCTGCTCTGGGGCAGTTTAGATTTCCCCTTTCTTTCTTTAGGCTTATTTAGTTCTCCGGCTGTGAACGAGGGGTCTAGGGCACCGTAGGAACCCCCCACGGCTACTGTTAGTTGTGTGAATAGGATCAGGGGTCTGCAATCCGATAGCTACCAACCTCTCCGGTTTTCTGGACTTAGCTTGTATTTTTGTTTTTTCCTCCTTTGGTGACACATTCATAACAAAATCACCAGCCATACCGCAGATTCTAGGGTACTCAATAGCAGGAAAGAATTGTGAAAAAAAAAAAGTGTCCGAATTTTTTTGTTTTTGTGTATATTTTTTCCTCTATGTCTTTGAGGCCGTAGGGGGAATTTTTTTCTTCTCAATGGAGATGAAGCAATTGTCTGATCGTGTGGAGCAGCTCGCTGCTGAAGTACGGGGAATTTCCGCCTATCTTGCTCATTCACATGTTGCTGAACCAAAGATCCATACTCCTGATGTGTTTTTTGGGGATCAGTCTAAATTTTTGAACTTTAAGAATAATTGGAAATTATTTTTTGCCTTGAAGCCTAACTCATCAGGGAGCTCCGCGCAGCAGGTTAAAATTGTCATCTCTTTGCTGCGCGGCGATCCTCAGGATTGGGCGTTTTCTTTGAAACCTGATGATCCTATTCTAGCTAATGTGAACGCATTTTTTCAAGCCTTAGGGCTGTTGTATGATGAACCTAATGCTATTGATCAGGCTGAAAAGGCCCTGTTGGCATTGAGCCAGGGTCAGGATTCTGCAGAGTTGTACTGTCAAAAATTCCGAAAGTGGGCGGTCCTTACTACTTGGAATGACGGTGCCTTGGCAGCTCTCTTTCGGAAGGGTTTGTCAGAAACCGTAAAAGATACTTTGGTGGGATTTCCTGTTCCCTCTGGTCTTGACGATTCTATGTCATTAGCCATTCAGGTTGATCGCGTTTGCGCAAACGCAAAACTGCATGAGAGGTGTTGCCACCTGTTGAACAAATGTCTGAACCTATGCAATGTGATAGAGTTTTGTCTAGGGCGCAACGTCAGGAGTTCAGAAGGCGTAATAAGCTGTGTTTTTTCTGTGGAGATGCCTCGCATATTATTTCTGTCTGCCCTAAACGAGAGAAACGTTTTGCACACACATTTGCTGTGGGCTGTGTTCAAACTAAGTTTCTTCTGGCAATTACTCTGATCTGCTCCCTGTCCACATTTTCCGCTAAGGCTTTCGTGGATTCGGAGTAGCTCTGAACCTGATGGACTTGGATTTTGCTAAACGTTGTGGATTTCCTATGACACCTCTGCGGACGCCTATCCCTTTGAGGGGTATTGATGCTACTCCTTTGGCGAAGAATAAACCTCAGTTTTGGACCCAGGTGGTAATGCGGGTCGCCCCAGTCCATCAAGAGAATTGCAGATTTTTGGTGTTGCATAATTTGCATGATACCATTGTTCTGGGGTTTCCCTGGTTACAAATCCATAATCCAGTTTTGGATTGGAAATCTGTGTCTGTGGTGAGTTGGGGTTGTCGGTGTACCCTTAGTGACGCTCCTGTTTTCTCCACCTCTCCCCAGTCGCATGATGTTCCTGACTATTTGGCTGATTTTTATAATGTATTTAGTGAGAATGAGTCTGCGTCTTTGCCTCCTCATAGGAGTTATGACTGTGCAATTGAGCTGAGCCCTGGGTGTAAATTTCCCAAGGGTCGACTTTTCAATTTATCTGTACCCGATCACAAGGCCATGAGATCCTATATTAAGGAGTCGTTGGAGAAGGGTCATATTAGACCATCCTCTTCACCCTTAGGTGCTGGGTTTTTTTTCGTGGCCAAGAAGGATGGTTCATTAAGGCCTTGTATTGACTATCATTCCCTCAACAAAATTACTGTTAAATATCAGTATCCGTTACCCCTGATTTCTGATCTATTCTCTAGAGTTAAAGGTGCTTGCTGGTTTACCAAGCTTGACCTCAGGGGGGCGTATAATCTTATTCGCATTAAGCATGGGGATGAATGGAAGACGGCGTTTAATACTCCGGAGGGACATTTTGAGTACCTGGTGATGCCTTTTGGGCTCACTAATGCCCCTTCTGTCTTCCAGTGCTTCATGAATGATATTTTCAGAGACTTTGTGGATAAATTTTTGATCATCTATCTGGATGATATTTTGACCTTTTCCAAGGATTGGGACTCTCATGTGGAACATGTTCGGACTGTGTTCCGGATTTTGAGGGAGAATTCCCTGTATGTCAAGGGATCGAAATGCCTTTTTGGGGTACAAAGGATTTCATTTTTGGGATTTATTTTGTCTCCGTCAACTATTGAAATGGACCCGGCCAAGGTACAGGCCATTTATGATTGGGTTCAGCCCACTTCTTTGAAGGCCCTCCAGAAGTTTTTGGGTTTTGCTAATTTTTATCGTAAATTTATAGCTAATTTTTCTGGTATTGCCAAACCATTGACTGATTTGACTAAGAAGGGTGCTGATGTGCTGAATTGGTCTCTGGAGGCTGTTTCTTCCTTTCAGGAGCTGAAGCGAAGGTTCACTTCTGCTCCGGTTTTGCGGCAACCTGATGTCTCACTCCCGTTTCAGGTAGAGGTGGACGCTTCTGAGATTGGTGCAGGAGCTGTTTTGTCCCAAAAAGATCCGGTAACATCTAAGATGAATCCCTGTGCTTTCTTTTCCCGAAAGTTCTCCCCATCTGAACGTTACTATGATGTGGGGAATCGGGAGCTGTTGGCCATGAAATGGGCATTTGAGGAGTGGAGACATTGGTTGGAGGGAGCTAAACATCAAGTCGTGGTCCTTACTGACCAAAAGAATTTGATTTACCTGGAGTCGGCCAAACGCTTGAATCCTAGACAGGCTAGGTGGGCCTTGTTTTTCACACGTTTTGATTTTGTGGTCTCTTTTCTTCCAGGCACTAAGAATGTCAAGGCAGGCGCCCTCTCTAGGAGTTTCTTTGCTGATTCTCCTGTTGTGACCAAGCCTGCTACCATCTTAGGTGAGGGGGTAGTTCTTTCTGCCATCTCGCCCGATTTGAGACGTGCTATGGAAGAGTTTCAGGAGGACAAACCTGAGCGTTGTCCCATTGGAAAATTGTATGTTCCTGACCAGTGGAGGAAGAGAGTGATGTCTGAAGTTCATTGCTCTGCATTGGCTGGTCATCCAGGTATTTTTGGTACTAGAGATTTGGTGAGTCGGTCTTTTTGGTGGCCCGCCTTGTCTCGTGATGTCAGGAATTTTGTGCAGTCCTGTGGGACTTGCTCCCGGTCTAAACCTTGTTCTCGCTCTAGTGGGTTGCTGATGCCTTTGCCGGTGCCCAGGAGGCCATGGACCCATATTTCAATGGATTTTATCTCTGATATGCCTGTCTCTCAGGGAATGACTGTTATTTGGGTGATTTGTGATAGATTCTCTAAGATGGTCCATCTTGTCCAACTCCCTAAGTTGCCATCTTCCTCAGAGTTGGTGCCCTTGTTTTTGCAACAGGTGGTTCGCTTGCACGGGATTCCTGAGAACATTGTATCTGACAGAGGAGTTCAGTTTATTTCTAGATTTTGGAGGACTTTCTGTTCCAAGCTGGGAATTTAGTTGTCCTTCTCCTCTGCGTTTCACCCTCAGACCAATGGGCTGACGGA
This sequence comes from Dendrobates tinctorius, assembly GCF_039654945.1. Classification (NCBI taxonomy): domain Eukaryota; kingdom Metazoa; phylum Chordata; class Amphibia; order Anura; family Dendrobatidae; genus Dendrobates; species Dendrobates tinctorius. The sequence goes on from NW_027361680.1 coordinate 11,243,792, forward strand.
GAGAACAAACCAGACTTTGGAGTCGTATTTGAGATGTTTTATTTCTGCTGATCAGGATGATTGGGTTTCATTTTTGCCCTTGGCCTAATTTGCTTTAAATAATAGAGCTAGTTCTGCCACTTTGATGTCACCTTTTTTTTGTAACTTTGGGTTTCATCCTCGATTCTCTTCAGGGCAGGTGGAGTCTTCTGCCGGCCCAGGTGTTGACACTGTGGTGGAGAGAATGCACCAGATCTGGGACCAAGTGGTGGATAGGTTGTCTCTCTCCCAGGAAAAGGCCCAGCGGTTTTCCAACCGTCATAGGACCATTGGTCCCCAGTTTAAGGTGGGTGATATGGTTTGGTTGTCATCAAAGAATATCTCTATGAAGGTGGCTTCTCCAAAGTTTAAACCTAGATTTATTGGACCTTACAAGATTTTGGAGATTCATAATCCTGTCTCTTTTCGATTGGCTCTTCCTGTTACATTTAAGATCCATAACGTGTTTCATAAGTCTCTGTTAAAGAGGTTTGTTGAGCCAGTAGTTCCTGTGGTGGCACCTCCTGACCCTGTATTGGTGGAAGGTAATGTGGAATATGAGGTAGAGAAGATACTGGATTCTCGCCTGGCTAGACGGAGACTCCAGTATTTGGTTAAATGGAAGGGTTATGGCCAGGAGGATAATTCTTGGGTCCCTGCATCCGATATTCATGCCGAAAGATTGGTTCGTGCTTTTCATCGGGCCCATCCTGATCGTCCTGGTGGCGTGGATGAGGGTTCGGTGACCCTTCCTCAAGGGGGAGGTACTGTTGTGAGTTCATTTTCCCCTTCACCGTTGATGTCTGATGAACTCCCCCTGCTGGTGAAGAGAGGTAGTGAAATTGATTGGGTTGGGAAGAACCTGTCATCTGAACAAGTGGAGCCTGATTGGACACCCGGAATCACTGAGTGGATATAAGGCAGCTGACGCCCTACAGGGGTGCTCGTGAACCTTTCTGCTCTGAGCTCTTGCAAACCAGTTAAGTACCTGTCTTCTGAAAGCTAAGTACTTGCTCTCTTTTTTTTCCATGAGATATTGTCTGTTTACTTAGTGTTTGTGTTCTGCCTGCCCTTGTTGGTACAGGCTGAGCTCCATTTTTGTCTCTGGTCAAGTTGATCTTTTGCTCAGTCTTCAGAATATACCTGAGTGCTGATATAGTGTTTTTGAAGTCTAGTGACTTCAGGGCCTTTTTTCTATCAGACGTGTTGGACATTAATTTTGGCAGTATTTTTGCGGATTGCAGCCAGCATCTTTTCTGTCCTTTCCTATTTAGTTAGTTGGGCCCCATCGTTTGCTCAACCTGTCTTTCTGTCTGTGTTTGTGTTTTCATCTGCTTTTCACTGACAATACATGTTGGGGGCTGTCTATAGCTTTGGGGTCTGCTCTGGGGCAGTTTAGATTTCCCCTTTCTTTCTTTAGGCTTATTTAGTTCTCCGGCTGTGAACGAGGGGTCTAGGGCACCGTAGGAACCCCCCACGGCTACTGTTAGTTGTGTGAATAGGATCAGGGGTCTGCAATCCGATAGCTACCAACCTCTCCGGTTTTCTGGACTTAGCTTGTATTATTGTTTTTTCCTCCTTCGGTGACACATTCATAACAGTTCTCCTTCCAGACCCCCTCTGGTGGTAACAGGAGGTAGTGAGGCTGATTTGATCGGTGGAGATCTGCCATCTGAGGATGACGATTGGACCTCAGGAGTTTCAGATTGGATTTAAGACAGCCGACGCCCTATTCAGTTGCTGGTGATTCCTTCTGGCTTGTCAGCTCTTGGTTTTCAGCTCTGTTCCAGTTATCTAAAGCTAAGTTTTTCTGCTAATGTTCACACTTGATTTTGTTGGTCTATTCATTTTTTTGGTGTGGTCAGCCAGCCGCGGCTGGGGGCTGTGCTGAATTTCCACTCTTATTTATCAGTATTTTGCCAATTGGCTTTTTGTCCCTTACTAGTTTGGTCTCTTTTTGCTCTATCTCAGAATATTTCAGAGTGCTGATATAGTGGGAGAAGTCTAGTGACTTCAGGGTTAATTTTGCTATCAGAAGTGTTGGACATTATTTTTGTAGGGTTTTTTGCAGGTTGCAGACAGTGTCTTTCCTTTCCTTTCCTCTCTAGTTAGTTTGGGCCCCATCGTTTGCTCAGCCTATTTTCCTGCCTGTGTTTGTGCCTTCATCTTGTTTCACCGTCAATACATGTGTGGGGGCTATCTATTCCTTTAGGGTCTGCTCTGGGGCAGTTAGTTTTCCCCTTTCATGCTTCAGGCTTATTTAGTCCTCCGGCTGTGACGAAGCATCTAGGAACATCGTAGGTACGCTCCACGGCTGCTGCTAGTTATGTTGTAGGATCAGGTATCTGCAATCTGCATAGTTACCAGATTACTCTGGTTTTCTGTGACTTAGCTTGTTTTGCTTTTTTCTCCTCGGTGACCCATTCATAACACCTGTGTCTTCAAGCCGTGCCCGCCTTCTCTGTGTCTCCAAGCCGTACCCGCTTGCCCTGTGTCTCCAAGCCATGCCTGCTTGCCCAGTGTCTCAGCCGTGCCTGTCGTGTCTACCTGCCTGCCTGTCTATAGCTTCTGTCAAAGTGACTTGTCCCCGAGTGGGACCAGCAGCCACAGCCAGACACCACCCTGGAGTGGCACCCGACAGCTATCTGCCGCACAAGCCTGACCTCACCATCAGAGGCTCCAGTGAAGACCAAGGTAGCTGTCGTAGTCACACCCCTTCCAGGGTAGTCTGGTTTGTGGCACAGTGGGGCCACAAACCCGGCTCACACCATTCAGCCAAGGCGCGAGCGTGACAAACATATTGCACATAACATATTGCGGAATCTTGAAAAAGAGCTGCGAAACGCGCGTCGGGGGCAGGCGGCTTTAGTCCTGACATATATACCACTAATGGGTAAGCACTTGGCATATACTATGTTTGATATTTAACCTTTTCTTCACTTGTTCCAACTTTGGGGAATTGCTATTTCTCAGGCATATATTTATATACTTTATCCCTATGGCGGTATGCTATTTATGTATGGCACTTGCGCACTTTACATAGATATGTAATCAGTGACCTAGCTTTCATTACCTTATCCTGTTGAAACATTGTATGTACTGTCTATATTTGGCATATATGTTAATAAATTATTTATTGTATGATATTGGACTTTATACTTCCTGTGATTCAATGGTTTTCAAGTCCTCAATACAATGCAGCCCACATATAGTATAATGCAGTCACTCCACAGAGTATAATGCAGCCCCGCCATACAATATAATGTATCCCCCATAGAATATAGTGCAGCCCCCTTATATAGTATAATGTAGCCCCTCCATAGAATGCAATGTAGCCCCCCATAGAATATAATATAGCCCCCTCATAGAATATAGTGAAGCCCCCCATACAATATAATCTAGCCCCCCATAGAATATAACGCAGCCCCCTCTTATAGTATAATGTAGCCCTCTCATAGAGTATGATGCAATCACCCCTCATAGAATATAATACAGCCCCCAATAGAATAGAATATAGCCCCCCCATAGAATATAATACAGTCCACCTCCCCACAGAATATAATGTAGCTCCTTCAAGGAGTATGATGCAATCCTCCCTCATAGAATATAATACAGAGCCCCATAGAATGCCCACCTCCCCATAGAATATAATGTAACCCCATCAAAGTATATGATGCAATCCTCCCTCATAGAATATAATACAGCCCACCTCCATATAGAATATAATGTAGCCACCCCTTAGAATATAATATAGCTTACCTCCCTATAGAATATAATGTAGCCCCCCATAGAATATAATACAGCCCATCTCCCTATAGAATATAATGTACCCCCCATAGTATATAACACAGCCTCCCCCATAGAATATAATGTAGCGCCCCAATAGTACATAACACAGCCTCCCCCATAGAATATAATGTAGCACACCCATAGTACATAACACAGCCTCCCCCATAGAATATAATGTACCCCCAAAGTATATAGCACAACCTCCCCTATAGAATATAATGTACCCCCCCATAGTATATAACACAGCCTCCCCATAGAATATAATGTAGCGCCCCATAGTATATAACACAGCCTCCTCACCCCCCATAGTATATAACACAGCCTCCTCACCCCCCCATAGTATATAACACAGCCTCCTCCTCCCACCATAGTATATAACACAGCCTCCTCACCCCTCATAGTATATACCACATCCTCCTCCTCCCCCCATAGTATATAACACAGCTTTCCCCCACAAATAGCGCCACAGTCCAGTTCTCAGGGATGTATTTAAAAAAAAAAAAATCCTCATCTCTCCTCATGCCCCGCGCTGCTCCCGGCTCCGGTGTCAGCGGCTGCACTGCAGTCTGCCCGCCACACAGTGGGTGCGCAATGATATTACGTCATCGCGCACCCGCAGTGTCAGAGGGGAATGATGGGAGAGGGAGCGTCTCTCCTCCATCATTGCTTTGAACTCTACCAGCGTCTATATGACGCCAGTATAGTTCAGTGCGGCAGTGGCAGGGGGAGTCGGTTCTGGCAGCAGGAGGGCCCCCCCTGCCTCACGGGCCCCATAGCGGCTGTGTGATGTGCCGCTAGCTGGGGGAGTGGGGGCCCTAGGCAGCTGCCTGGTTTGCCTGCCGCTAACGCCGGCCCTGCAGCCAATGAAAGTCAATGGGAAATTGAGAATTGGTGTGCACATGCTGCGGAAAAATACGCTCGGATTTGCAGCTTTTTCCGCAGCATGTCAGTTCTTTCTGTGTTTCTGCACCCATTGGCTTCCATTGAATCAGGCAAATCCGCAGCAAAACCACAGGTGTAAAAATATTTGCGGTTTTGCTGCGGAGTTGCATGCGAGAAACGCTGCAGATCGGGAGGATGAAGAGTGTGTGAGACAAAAAGACACGTCACTCCGAAGTTATGATAAGGGGTGCACAGAAATGGATGCCAGTCCAAATCAAATAAAGAAAATAATCTGGCACTCCCAAAGTCAGAAAAAAGGGGGGATTGTTTTATTCACAGCCAGGTAATCCACAAGGTTTACATTATTATGTGTAATGTTTCGGTCACTATCCGGACTGTCCATTAACCCTAAACGTCTCTTTGACACTTTTCATTCCCTGCTCAACCCAAGAGTGCAGGCCCCAACCACGGAGCTTCGAGCTGATGACCTGGCCAATTACGTCAAAGAAAAAATTGACCATATCCAACATGAAATTATCCCCCAATCCCCTCATACCATGCACTGTCTTCCCTCCCGCACTGCATCTAGCTCACTCTCTGATTTTGAACCAGTCACAGAATAAGAAGTAAGCAGGCTCCTTGCATCTTTTCGCCCAACCACTTGCACCAGTGACCCATTTCCGTCACATCTCCTCCAGTCCCTTTCCCCTGTTGTCACCACTCACCTAACTTAAATATTTAACCTCTCTCTCTCTCTTCTGGTATCTTTCCCTCCTCATTTAAGCATGCCATCATACATCCACTACTTAAAAAACCATCCCTCAACCAAAACTGTGCCGCTAACTATAGACCTGTCTCTAATCTTCCCTTCATCTCTAAACTCCTGGAACGCCTGGTCCACTCCCGTCTGATCCGCTATCTCTCTGATAACTCTCTTCTCGACCCTCTCCAATCTGGTTTCCGCTCTTTACCACTCTACTGAAACTGCCCTCACTAAAGTCTCTAATGATCTATTAACAGCTAAATCTAATGGTCACTATTCCATGCTAATTCTCTTGGATCTCTCTGCAGCATTCGACACTGTGGATCATCAGCTCCTCCTCACTATGCTCCACTCCATTGGCATCAATGACACCGTTCTCTCCTGGTTTTCCTCCTATCTCTCTGACCGCTCCTTTACTGTATCTTTTGCTGGCTCCTCCTCCTCTCATCTTCCTCTTACTGTTGGGGTTCCTCAAGGATCGGTTCTAGGCCCCCTCCTCTTCTCTTTGTACACTGCCCCTATTGGTCAAACAATGAGTAGATTTGGTTTACAGTACCATCTCTATGCTGATGACTCCCAATTATATGCCTCCTCTCCTTACATCACGCCTGCCTTTTTAGAAAATACCAGCGATTGTCTAAACGCTGTGTCTAACATTATGTCCTCACTATATCTGAAACTGAACCTGTCAAAGACTGAACTCCTCTTACTTCCTCCCTCTACTAATGCACCTATGCTCGACATTGCCATTTCCGTGTATGGTTCCACTATTACTCCCCAGCAACATGCCCGCTGTCTTGGGGTCATACTTCCCTTTGCTCCCCACATCCGATCACTGGCTCGCTCTTGTTATCTGCATCTCAAAAACATTTCTAGAATTAGACCGTATCTTACCTTTGACTCTGCAAAAACTCTTACTTTTTCTCTTATTCATTCTCGTCTGGACTATTGTATTTCTCTTCTAATCGGTCTCCCGGCTCTTACCAAACTTTCCCCCCTCCAATCTGTCTTGAATTCTGCAGCCAGGATCATATTCCTCGCCAATCGTTACACCGATGCCTCTACCTTGTGCCAGTCCTTACACTGGCTACCCATCCACTCCAGAATCCAGTACAAACTTATTACCCTCACCCACAAAGCACTCCATGGCTCAGCACCACCCTACATCTCCTCCCTCATTTCAGTCTACCACCCTACCTGTGCCCTCCGTTCTGCTGATGACCTGAGGTTAGCATCCTCAATAATCAGAACCTCCCACTCCCGTCTCCAAGACTTTACACGTGCTGCGCCAATTCTTTGGAATGCACTTCCCGGGTCAATACGATTAGTCCCCATTCCCTACAATTTTAAGCGTGCCCTGAAAACGCATCTATTCAGACTGGCCTATCGCCTCAACACATTAACCTAATCTATCCCTGTGTGGCACAGCCAAAAGTTTTACCATAACCAGGTTCCCCGTATCATGTTCCCACATGCTTTGTGCATCCATTAGCCCTCTGTGTCTGTTCTGTTACTCACTTAACATTATGGCTGATCCAAACAATCAGGGCAATTGTTACCTCCCACCTTTCGTGTCTCCCTTTTTCCTCATAGAATGTAAGCTTGCAAGCAGAGCCCTCATTCCTCTTGGTATTTGTTATGATCAATGTGATTATTGTTATGCTGTAATGTCTATTGTCTGTAGAAGTCCCCTCTGAAATGTAAAGTGCTGCGGAATATGTCGGCGCTATAGAAATGAAATTTTTATTATTACCTTCTTCAGACTAAATGTAATACAAAGAAAACAACATAATCATATATAAGATATGAAATTCATAATATACAACTGGTTTCAAAAATCATATACTAGATCAGTGTAGTCTCAATGAATTAGCGCTGCATAGGATGACAAGTGTCACACGAATTAATCATATGTAAAGAAGAACATAATGCAATATGTCAAATACAAGAATACTGACATCATACGAGAAAAGCAAAAAATTCAAAAGATCTCTCTTATAATAACAATAGGAATGTATCACGCGTATTAATTTGAATAACAATAGGAATGTATCACACGTATTAATTTGAAGGGATATCCACATATTAGGGAATGATGTTGGATCACCCAATACCTGGGTTACATATGGAATATACATGTGTAATTGAGCTCCAAAGAGAAGTGTCTTTCTCAAATATTAGCAGAGATATATATCTTATTATATAAGAATGAAAAGGAGGGGTATGGAAATAACTTATTCTAATATCCTGCAAAGGTAGGAGATACATAATAAAAATGAAAATAAAGAGACAAAAGAAACTCAAGCCACACAGTACATAAAATGGCATATGTCTTAGGCTATGTGCACACATAGTTTTTTGGGTGTGCGGATTTTGGAGAGAAAATCGCAGGTAAATCCGCAGGACAAAAGTCCTGCGGTTTATCTGCGATTTTGCCCTGCGGTTTTACACCTCATAATGGATGAGGTGTAAAACTGCAGCGTTTCTGCACCAAACAATTGACATGCTGCGGATTGTAAACCGCAGCATGTGCACTGCGTTTTTTTTTCCATTGGAAATAAAGGTACTGTACAACGCAGCAGAATCTGCTTCGTTTCCGCAGAGCCAAAACCGCAGAGCAGAAACGCAGCAGATTTCACTGCGTGTGCACATACCCTTACCAATGCAAACTCTTGTAAATACTTGAAAAAGAGCCCGTATAACTTAGTAGCGTGGGCAAGTGAAATAAGGCTTCTCTGCTGAAAAACGAGAGATGATCCCAATGAGGCTATGTGCACACGCTGCGGATTGGTCTGCGGATTTTTTATCTGCGGAACCGCAGGTAAAACCGCAGGTAAAATGACCTGCGGTTTTCCCTGCGGTTTATCATCTCTACAATGGAGGAGATGGTAAACCACAGCAAAATCCGCAGAAAAGAATTGACGCCATTTCTTTCTGCAGATTCAAAACCGCAGCTTTTCCGCAGTTAAAAATCCGCAGCATGTGCACAGCAGATTGTAAATCACATAGGATAACATGCTACTGTGCACTGTTTACAGAACTGCTGCAGATCCGCAGCGGCCAAAACCGCAGCAAAAACCGCAGCGTGTGCACATAGCCTGAGAGGTATATTGTGCAGAAATGACATAAAGTTGATAACGGTTCAAACCGCATTGCTTACCATGTGTAGCCGTAATACCGGTGTAGATTAGAAGATATGCACTGAACGATTTGTACAATTTTGCCATAGGAGAATGCGTTAGGTACTACTGTGTATAATCGGGTTTAAATACCCGATAAGAGTGCGCGCTATAGCGCATGTGTGTGGGCTACCAGGAAGTGAAAATTCCAACATGGACGCGGCCGGAAGTGAGGGGTGGAACGCAAACTGGAAGTGCATCATGTAGCATGGCCGCGGCCGGAAGTGGTCAGTGGAGCGCAGGGTGGAACGCAGTTCAGCTGTGTTCAGAAGATCCACGGTGCCAGTATTTTCAAATGCGGCCTGAAGCACAATATAGAGCCACTAAAAGGAACAAAAAGAGTGTTACAAGCATATTGTGAACTGGCAACTTAGACTAGAACCATTAATTTAAGATATCAATTGAAAAGAAAAAGAAAATTTATTAGAAAAAAAATTATAAGAGGGGAGAAAAATATTTAAAAAAAAAAAACAAGAAAATCTGAAAAAATAAAAGTAAAATATGAGAAGAAAGTAATAAGAATATAATGAGACAAAAAGGAAAAAATGGGAAAAATAGAATTGCGATTGCTGTTGCTGTAGAGAATGATAGAAAGACATCTTAATAAAGACACAAATAACAGAATTAAAATAGACTAATAACATCATATTCTCTATTTAACCCTATGGGTCCCATACTTTGTAGCGAATGAATCCAAAAGGCCTCTCTAAGTTTCAGTGATTTTATCTGATTACCTCCCCTCCTGCTTGTAAGGACTTGCTCAAGGACAAGAAATCTCAACTGGGCTTTAGTATGTGGAAATGAAATGGTATAGGTAGATGGTGATGTCCACAGCGTATGTCAGATTTATGGTGCAAAATCCTGTCTTTAACACTCTGAGTTGTTTCCCACACATAAATTTTGCCACACGGGCATTTGATGGCATAGACAACAAATTTCGAATCACAGGTGTAGAACCCCTTGATGGGGATATCTGCACCTGTCTGAGGATGTGAGATGGAAGGCCCTTTCAGAACATTGGCACATTGGGCACACTGTAGACAAGGAAAAGTACCACTCTTTTGTGTCTGAAGGAAACTCTGTCTGGAAATTTTCAGTATGGAACCAATGTCTGCTAAGACAATTCTGTCTCTGAGATTATTGGGTCTCCTAAAACATGGGAGAAAGGGAACCTGAAATTCAGGAATATGCGGAAAGCTGTTCTGGAGTATGGGCCAATGTTTGTGAATTTTCCTATGAAGTCTATACATGAAAGCGTGGAATGTGTGGACAAAGGGAATCCTAGGACCTGAAACAGACTTATTACAGGGACGATTGTTGTCTCGACATTTCTTAAGTAAATGGTGGGGATAACCCCTTTCTACAAACTTTTCTTCCATGCTATCTAGTCACTGGGAACATCTCTGGGGATCACTGACAATTGTCTTTACTCTCTCAAACTGTGAGATAGGAATAGACATTTTAACTGCCACTGGATGACAGTTCTGATATGAAAGTAGGTTATTATGGTCTGTCTCCTTGCTAAAAAAATCTACAGACAAATGACCTAAGGTGTCCTGAATCACCGTGGTGCCTAGAAAACTAATCTCCGTCGTGTGACTGTTCAAGGTAAAGGTCAGTTTGGGCCATATACTGTTTAGATATAATGTACATGAAACTCCCCAAGTGTATCAAGTGACCCATGCCAAAGACAGAATACATCATCGATGTACCTCCGCCAAAGTAGACAGTGTGATCAATAACCCATATATGGGTAAATGAATTCAGATTCAAAATGAGGGGCCACATGAGACCCCATGGCTGTCCCTTGTACCTGAAGGTAAAAAGAATCCTCAAACAGAAAAAAATTCTCTGTTAACACCATTTTTAATAAATTCATCAGAAAATCAATAGCATTAGACTCCATCACGGAGCTCTCTAGTAGGAGTCCAGTTGCTCTCATTCCTTTCTCATGTTGGATAGAGGTGTACAAACTATTTACATCGAAGGTCACCAATAGGGTGCCTTCAGGTAATTGACCCATATTCCTGATGATCTCTAAGAAAGCCCCAGTGTCCAATAAAAAGAAAGGAGTGTTCTTAACTGAAGGAGTAAGTATTCTCTCCAGTAGCTGTGACAGTGGGGACAATATAGAGTCCGTTAATGTGACTATCGGTCTACCTGGGGGATTATTGAGTCTTTTATGTATCCTTGGGAGTGTGTAAAAGACAGGAATAATCGGCTCTGTCTTAGTTAAGAACTCCAAGAACTCCTTAGTTCTCTTGTCAATTACGCCATCCTCCAATGCACGTTCCAGAATAACCTCAATTTTCTCCCGAATAGATGTTGTGGGGTTGTGAAGTAAAGGTTAATACATCTCCCTATTCATGAGTTGTGAATGGATTTCATTACGGTAGGAGGAGCGATCCATAATAACAGTGGCTACTGTTGTGAGTTCATTTTCCCCTTCACCATTGAGGTCTGATGAACTCCCTCTTCTGGTGAAAGAAGGTAGTGAGGCTGATTATAAAGTACCTGAGCAGAATGATGATGACTGGATATAAGGCAGCCGACGCCCTTCTGCCTTGCGGGTGATTACTCTGAGGGATTCTTGGAGACCAGTCTGATTCCTGCTCCTCAAAAGCTAAGTTTTCTGCTCTACTTTTTGCATTTCTGTTTTGGTTTTGTTTTGCCTTGTTTTTCTGAATTTCTGCCTTTCCCTGCTGGGTGAGCTGAATTCCTTTTTGCTCTGTCTTCAGATAATACCTGAGTACTGATATAGTCTTTTTGAAGCCTAGCGTCTTCAGGGCTTTTTTCCCTATCAGTCTGTTGGCTCTTGCTTTTGCGAGGGTTTTGGCGGATTGCAGACAGCAGCTTTTCTATTCTGTCCTATTTAGTTACCTTGGGCCCCATCATTTGCTCAGCCTATCTTTCTATCTGTGTGAGTGTTTTTTCATCTTGCTTCACCGTCATTATATGTTGGGGGCTGCCTATTGCTTTGGGGTCTGCTCTGGGGCAGTTTAGATTTCCCTTTCTGTCTTTAGGCTATGTAGTTCTCCAGCTGTGATCGAGGGGTCTATGGCACCGTAGGAACCCCCCACGGCTACTGCTAGTTGTTGTTGTTAGGTTCAGGGGTCTGCAATCCGATAGCTGCCAACTTCTCTGGTTTTCTGGACTTAGCTAGTATTTCTGTTTTTGCCTCCTATGGTGACTCATTCATAACAGAATCACCCGCCATACCGCAGATCCTAGGGTACTCAATAGCAGGAAAGAATTGTAAAAAAAAAAAAAAAAAATTTTTCCTCTATATCTCTGAGGCCGTAGGGGGAATTTTTTTTTCTCTCAATGGAGATAAAGCAATTGTCTGATCGTGTGGATCAGCTCACTGCGGAAGTGCGGGGAATTTCCGCCTACCTTGCTCATTCACATGCTGCTGAACCAAAGATCCCTACTCCTGATGTGTTTTTTGGGGATCGGTCTAAATTTTTGAATTTCAAAAATAATTGTAAATTATTTTTTGCCTTGAAGCCTAACTCGTCAGGGAATCCGAGCAGCAGGTTAAAATTGTCATCTCTTTGCTGCGTGGTGATCCCCAGGATTGGGCGTTTTCTTTGAAACCAGATGATCCTATTCTGACTAATGTGAACGCATTTTTTCAAGCCTTGGGGTTGTTGTATGATGAACCTAATGCTATTTATCAGGCTGAAAAGACCCTGAGATTTTGCAGAATTGTACTGTCAAGAATTCCGAAAGTGGGCGGTCCTTACTACCTGGAATGATAATGCCTTGGCAGCTCTCTTTCGGAAGGGTTTGTCAGAAGCCGTAAAAGATACTATGGTGGGATTTCCTGTTCCCTCTGGTCTTGACGATTCTATGTCATTAGCCATTCAGGTTGATCGGCGTTTACGTGAACGCAGGACTGCACGAGAGGTGTTGCCACCTGTTGAACAAGTGTCTGAACCTATGCAATGTGATAGAGTTTTGTCCAGGGAGCAACGTCAGGAGTTCAGAAGGCGTAATAAGCTGTGTTTTCTTTGTGGAGATGCCTCGCATATTATTTCTGTCTGTCCTAAACGAGAGAAGCGTTTTGCACACACGTTTTCTGTGGGTGGTGTTCAACCTAAGTTTCTTCTGGCAATTACGCTGATCTGCTCCCTGTCCACATTTTCCGCCAAGGCTTTTGTGGATTCGGGAGCAGCCCTGAATCTAATGGACTTGGATTTTGCTAAACGTTGTGGATTTCCGATGACACCTCTGCGGACGCCTATCCCTTTGAGGGGGATTGATGCTACTCCTCTGGCAAAAAATAAACCTCAGTTTTGGACCCAGGTGGTAATGCGGGTCGCCCCAGACCATCAAGAAAATTGCAGATTTTTGGTGTTGCATAATTTGCATGATACCATTGTTCTGGGGTTTCCCTGGTTGCAAATTCATAATCCAGTTTTGGATTGGAAATCTGTGTCTGTGGTGAGTTGGGGTTGTCGGTGTGCCCTTAGTGAGGCGCCGGTTTTTTCCACCTCTCCTCAGTCGCATGATGTTCCTGACTATTTGGCGGACTTTTATGATGTATTTAGTGAGAATGAGTCTGCGTCTTTGCCTCCTCATAGGAGTTATGACTGTGCAATTGAACTGAGCCCGGGGTGTAAATTTCCTAAGGGTCGGCTCTTCAATTTATCTGTACCCGAGCACGAGGCTATGCGATCCTATATTAAGGAGGCGTTGGAGAAGGGTCATATTAGACCATCCTCTTCACCCTTAGGTGCCATTTTTTTTTTCGTGGCCAAAAAGGATGGTTCATTAAGGCCTTGTATTGATTATCGCGCCCTCAACAAAATTACTATTAAATATCAGTATCCGTTACCCCTGATTTCTGATCTGTTCTCCAGAGTTAAAGGTGCTTGCTGGTTTACCAAGCTTGACCTCAGGGGGGCGTATAATCTTATCCGCATTAAGCATGGGGATGAATGGAAGACGGCGTTTAATACTCCGGAGGCACATTTTGAGTACCTGGTGATGCCTTTTGGGCTCACTAATGCCCCTTCTGTCTTCCAGTGCTTCATGAACGACATTTTCCGAGACTTTGTGGATACATTTTTGATTATCTATCTGGATGATATTTTGATCTTCTCCAAGGATTGGGATTCTCATGTGGAACATGTTCGGACTGTGTTCCGGATCTTGAGGGAGAATTCCCTGTATGTCAAAGGATCGAAATGCCTTTTTGGGGTACAGAGGATTTCATTTTTGGGATTTATTTTGTCTCCGTCAACTATTGAAATGGACCCGGCCAAGGTACAGGCCATTTATGATTGGGTTCAGTCCACTTCTTTGAAGGCCCTCCAGAAGTTTTTGGGTTTTGCTAATTTTTATCAGAAATTGATAGCAAAATTTTCTAGTATTGCCAAGCCATTGACTGATCTGACTAAAAAGGGTGCTGATGTGTTGAATTGGTCTCTTTAGGCTGTTTCTTCCTTTCAGGAGCTGAAGCAAAGATTCACTTCTGCCCCGGTTTTGCGGCAACCTGATGTCTCACTCCCGTTCCAGGTAGAGGTGGACGCTTCTGAGATTGGTGCAGGAGCTGTTTTGTCCCAAAAGGATCCTGTAACATCTAAAATGAATCCCTGTGCTTTCTTTTCCCGAAAGTTCTCTCCATCTGAACGTAACTCTGATGTGGGGAATCGGGAACTGTTAGCCATGAAATGGGCATTTGAGGAGTGGAGACATTGGTTGGAGGGAGCTAAACATCAAGTCATGGTCCTTACTGACCACAAGAATTTGATTTACTTGGAGTCGGCCAAACGCTTGAACCCTAGACAGGCTAAGTGGGCCTTGTTTTTTTACACGTTTTGATTTTGTGGTCTCTTTTCTTCCTGGCACTAAGAATGTCAATGCAGACACCCTCTCTAGGAGCTTCTTTGCTGATTCTCCTGTGGTGACCAAGCCTGCTACCATCTTAGGCGAAGGGGTAGTTCTTTCTGCCATCTCGCCCGATTTGAGACGTGCTCTGGAAGAGTTCCAGGAGGACAAACCTGAGCGTTGTCCCAGTGGAAAGTTGTATGTTCCTGACCAGTGGAAGAAGAGAGTGATGTCTGAAGTTCATTGCTCTGCATTGGCTGATCATCCAGGTATTTTTGGTACTAGAGATCTGGTGAGTCGGTCTTTTTGGTGGCCCGCCTTGTCTCGTGATGTCAGGAATTTTGTGCAGTCCTGTGGGACTTGCTCCCGGTCTAAACCTTGTTGTCGCTCTAGTGGGTTGTTGATGACTTTGCCGGTCCCCAGGAGGCCATGGACCCATATTTCAATGGATTTAATCTCTGATATGCCTGTCTCTCAGAGAATGACTGTTATTTGGGTGATTTGTGATAGGTTCTCTAAGATGATTCATCTTGTACCACTCCCTAAGTTGCCATCTTCCTCTGAGTTGGTGCCCCTGTTTTTGCAACAGGTGGTTCGCTTGCACGGGATTCCTGAGAACATTGTATCTGACAGAGGAGTTCAATTTGTGTCTAGATTTTGGAGGACTTTCTGTTCCAAGCTGGGAATTCAGTTGTCCTTCTCCTCTGCTTTTCACCCTCAGACCAATGGGCAGACGGAGAGAACAAACCAGACCTTGGAGTCGTATTTGAGATGTTTTATTTCCGCTGATCAGGATGATTGGGTTTCATTTTTTCCCTTGGCCGAATTTGCTTTAAATAATAGAGCTAGTTCTACCACTTTGATGTCACCTTTTTTTTGTAACTTTGGGTTTCATCCTCGATTTTCTTCAGGGCAGGTGGAGCCTTCTGCCTGCCCAGGTGTTGACACTGTGGTGGAGAGAATGCACCAGATCTGGGACCAAGTGGTGGATAAGTTATCTCTCTCCCAGGAAAAGGCCCAGCGGTTTTCCAACCGACATAGGACCATTGGTCCCCAGTTTAAGGTTGGTGATATGGTTTGGTTATCATAAAAAAATATCGCTATGAAGGTGGCTTCTCCTAAGTTTAAGCCTAGATTTATTGGACCTTACAAGATTTTGGAGATTATTAATCCGGTCTCTTTTCATTTGGCTCTTCCTGTCACATTTAAAATTCATAATGTGTTTCATAAGTCCTTGTTGAAGAGGATTGTTGAACCAGTTGTTCCTGGGGTGGCACCTCCGGACCCTGTATTATTTGAAGGTAACATGGAATATGAGGTAGAGAAGATACTGGATTCCCGTCTGGCTAGACGGAGACTCCAGTATTTGGTTAAGTGGAAGGGTTATGGTCAGGAGGATAATTCCTGGGTCTCTGCTGTTATGAGTTCATTTTCCCCTTCACCATTGAGGTCTGATGAACTCCCTCTTCTGGTGAAGGAAGGTAGTGAGGCTGATTACCAAGCACCTGAGCTGGGAGAGGATGACTGGGCGACGGGGATCTCTGACTGGATATAAGGCAGCCGACGCCCTTCTGCCTCGCTGGTGATTTCTCTGTGGAATTCTAGGAGACCAGTCTGATTCCTGCTCCTCAAAAGCTAAGTTTTCTGCTTTGCCTTTTTGCATTTGTGTTTTGGTTTTAGTTTGCCTTGCTTTTCTGGATTCTGCCATTCCCTGCTGGGGTGAGCTAAATTCCTTTTTGTCGGTTTGCTCTGTCTTCAGAAAATACCTGAGTACTGACATAGTCTTTTTGAAGCCTAGCGTCTTCAGGGCCTTTTTCCCTGTCAGTCTGTTGGCTCTTATTTTGATAGGGTTTTTCGCGGATTGCAGACATCAGCCTTCCTATCCTGTCCTATCTAGTTAGCTTGGGCCCCATCATTTGCTCAGTCTATCTTTCTCTCTGTGTTAGTGTTTTTTCTTCTTGCTTCACCGTCATTATATGTTGGGGGCTGCCTATTGCTTTGGGGTCTGCTCTGGGGCAGTTTAGATTTCCCTTTCTGTCTTTAGGCTAGGCAGTTCTCCGGCTGTGATCGAGGGGTCTAGGGCATCGTAGGAACCCCCCACGGCTACTGCTAGTTGTTGTTGATAGGTTCAGGGGTCTGCAATACGATAGCTGCCAACTTCTCTGGTTTTCTGGACTTAGCTAGCATTTCTGTTTTTGCCTCCTACGGTGACTCATTCATAACACTC
Organism: Dendrobates tinctorius; assembly: GCF_039654945.1. Taxonomy (NCBI): domain Eukaryota; kingdom Metazoa; phylum Chordata; class Amphibia; order Anura; family Dendrobatidae; genus Dendrobates; species Dendrobates tinctorius. The sequence goes on from NW_027361680.1 coordinate 11,260,485, forward strand.
TGCCTCTGATATTCATGCCAAAAGATTGGTGCGTGCCTTTCATCGGGCTCACCCTGATCACCCTGGTGGCGTGGATGAGGGTTCGGTGACCTGTTATGAATGAGTCACCGTAGGAGGCAAAAGCAGAAATACAAGCTAAGTCCAAAAAGCCAGAGAAGTTGGCAACTATCAGATTGCAGACCCCTGAACCTATCAACACAACTAGCAGTAGCCGTGGGGGGTTCCTACGATGCCCTAGACCCCTCGATCACAGCCGGAGAATTAAATAGGCCTAAAGAAAGAAAGGGGAAATCTAAACTGCCCCAGAGCAGACCCCAAAGCAATAGGCAGCCCCCAACATATAATGACGGTGAAGCAAGATGAAAACACTAACACAGACAGAAAGATAGACTGAGCAAAGACGGGGCCCAAAACTACCTAGATAGGAAAGGACAGGAAGGCTGCTGTCTGCAATCTGCCAAAACCCTTTCAAAGACATGAGCCAACAAGCTGATATGGAAAAGGCCCTGAAGCAGCTAGGCTTCAAAAACTAAATCAGCACTCAGGTATTTTCAGAAGACAGAGCTAAAGGAATTCAGCACACCCAGCAGGGAATGGCAGAAATCCAGAAAAACAAAGCAAAACAAGGTCAAAGCACAAATGCAAAAGGCCGAGCAGCAAACTTAGCTTTAGAGGAGCAGGAATTCAGACTGGTCTCCAAGGATCCCACAGAGAAATCACCCGCAGGGCAGAAAGGCGTCGGCAGCCTTATATCCAGTCAGTAACTCCACTCAGCCAGTCATCATCATCAGCCTCAGGTGTTTGATAATCAGGCTCACTACCTTTCTTTACCAGAAGAGGGAGTTCCTCGGGCCTCAGTAATGAAGGGGAAAATGAACTCACAACAGTGACCCCTCCTCAAGGGGGAGGTACTGTTGTGAGTTCATTTTCCCCTTCACCATTGAGGTCTGATGAACTCCCTCTTCTGGTGAAGGAAGGTAGTGAGGCTGATTACAAAGCACCTGAGCAGAATGATGATGACTGGATATAAGGCAGCTGACGCCCTTCTGCCTTGCGGGTGATTACTCTGAGGGATTCTTGGAGACCAGTCTGATTCCTGCTCCTCAAAAGCTAAGTTTTCTGCTCTACTTTTTGTATTTCTGTTTTGGTTTTGTTTTGCCTTGTTTTTCTGGATTTCTGCCTTTCCCTGCTGGGTGAGCTGAATTCCTTTTTGCTCTGTCTTCAGATAATACCTGAGTACTGATATAGTCTTTTTGAAGCCTAGCGTCTTCAGGGCTTTTTTCCCTATCAGTCTGTTGGCTCTTGTTTTTGAGAGGGTTTTGGCGGATTGCAGACAGCAGCTTTTCTATTCTGTCCTATTTAGTTAGCTTGGGCCCCATCATTTGCTCAGCCTATCTTTCTATCTGTGTGAGTGTTTTTTTCATCTTGCTTCACCGTCATTATATGTTGGGGGCTGCCTATTGCTTTGGGGTCTGCTCTGGGGCAGTTTAGATTTCCCTTTCTGTCTTTAGGCTATGTAGTTCTCCGGCTGTGATCGAGGGGTCTAGGGCACCGTAGGAACCCCCCACGGCTACTGCTAGTTGTTGTTGTTAGGTTCAGGGGTCTGCAATCCGATAGCTGCCAACTTCTCTGGTTTTCTGGACTTAGCTAGTATTTCTGTTTTTGCCTTCTACGGTGACTCATTCATAACAGGCTCCCCCTTATCCGCTGGCTTGACAATTATATCACGGTCATTAATTATAGTCTGTAGAGCGTCACGTTCCGCCTGATTTAGATTTGCACGGAAACTCAATTCACCCCTGGTGATCTGTCTTGTATACAAAGATACTTCCCTTTCTATTAACCCCTTACCTACAATTGATGTAATGTTCCGTCCATGTGACCATGGACCTAATTACCATGGACGGAATATTACGTCATCGCGATCAGCGGCGCCCACGTGGTGAGCGCCGCTGATCGCGGCCGAGTGTCAGCTAATTATCATAGCTGACACCCGGCACAATGTTTCAGGGGCGGTCACGGACCGCCCCCGACACGTTAACCCCTTGCACACCGCGATCAAACACGATCGTGGTGTACCGGGGATTAAAGGGAAGCATCGGCAGGGAGGGGGCTCCCTCCGTGCTTCCCTGAGCCCCCCACGGCAGCGCAATGTGCAGCGCTGCTGCGGGGGCTCCTTTCCTGCAGGTCCCCGGATCCAATGTGGCGACGGGGACCTCCGGGGGCCTGCAGGAAGCTGGCTTCCTCAGTGCCTGCAAAGCGCAGGCATGAGGAAGCCTGTGCAGTGCCTGTGACAGATCGTTGATCTGTCACTGTGATCTGTGATGTGACAGATCAGCGATCTGTCACAGGACAGTTATGTCCCCCCTGGGACATTGTAATAAAGTAAAAAAAAATTAAAAAAAGTGTAAACATAATTAAAAAAAAAAATCGCTAAATAAATTAAAAAAAAAAAAAATATATTCCCCAATAAATTCATTTTTTGGAAATAAAAAAACAAAAAAACAATAAAAGTACACATATTTGGTATCGCTGCGTCTGTAACGACCCGCCCTATAAAACTGTCCCAATAGTTAACCCCTTAAGCGAACCCCTTAAAAAATAAAAAACGAAGCAAAAAATAATGATTTATTATCATACCGCCGAACAAAAAGTGTAATAACGCGCGATCAAAAAGACGCATATAAATATCCATGGTACCGCTGAAAACGTCATCTTGTCCTGCAAAAAACAAGCCGCCATACAGCATCATCAGCTAAAAAATAAAAAAGTTATAGCTCGCAGAATAAAGTGATGCAAAAATAATTATTTTTTATATAAAATTGTTTTCATTGCATAAAAGCGCCAAAACATAAAAAAAGACCTAAATGAGGTATCGCTGTAACCGTACTGACCCGAAGAATAAAAACGCCTTATAAATTTTACCACACCCGGAACGGCGTAAACGCACCACCCAAAAGAAATTCATGAAACGCTGGTTTTTGTAAATTCTGCGTCCCAAAAACCGAAATAAAAAGCGTTCAAAAAATGTCACATGCCCGAACATGATACCAATAAAAGCGTCAACTCGTCCCGCAAAAAATAAGACCTCACATGACTCGGTGGGTCAAAATATGGAAAAATTATAGCTCTCAATATGTGGTGATGCAAAAACTATTTTTAAAATAAAAAGCGTCTTTTAGCGTGCGACAGCCGCCAAACATAAAAACCGCCATAAATAGTAAATCAAACCCCCCGTTATCACCCCCTTAGTTAGGGAAAAATAAAATTAAAAAAAGTATTTATTTCCATTTTCCCGCTAGGGTTAGGGTTGGGGCTAGGGTTAGGGTTAGGGCTAGGGTTAGGGCTAGGGCTAGGGTTAGGGCTAGGGTTAGGGTTAAGGCTAGGGCTAGGGTTAGGGCTAGGGCTAGGGTTAGGGTTAGAATTGGGGGTTTCCACTATTTGCGCACATCAGGTGCTCTCCAAACGCAACATGGCGTCTGATCTCAATTCCAGCCAATTCTGCGTTGAAAAAGTCAAATGGTGCTCCTTCCCTTCCAAGCTCTGCCATGCACCCAAACAGTGTTTTACCCCCTCATATGGGGTATCAGCCTACTCAGGACAATTTGCAAAACAACTTTTGGTGTCCTATTTCTCCTGTTGCCCTTAGGAAAATAAAAATTTTGGGGCAAAAATATCATTTTTGTGGAAAAAATTTTTTTTTTTATTTTCACGCCTGGGCGTTATAAACTTCTGTGAAGCACTTGGGGGTTCAAAGTTCTCACCACACATCTAGATAAGTTCCTTGGGGGGTCTAGTTTCCAAAATGGTGTCAATTGTGGGGGGTTTCCACTGTTTTGGTACATCAGGGGCTTTCCAAACGCGACATGGTGTCCGATCTCAGTTCCAGCCAAAAAAGTCAAATGGCGCTGCTTGCCTTCCGAGCTCTGCCATGTGCCCAAATAGTCATTTGCACCCGCATATGGGGTATCATCGTACTCAGGACAAATTGCAGAATAACTTTTAGGCTAAGTGCACACGTTGCAGAAATTTTCTGCTCAAAAACCTGAATCCCTTCCCAGAAACCGCACCGATTTTTCCGGTTGCGTTTTTTGCGCAGTTTTGATGCGTTTTTGATGCGTTTTTTTCCGCAGCGGTTTAAAACCGCATGGAAGAGGCCTAGAACGGGGAAAATCCGCAAAATTAATGAGCATGCTGCGTTTTTTACCGCGATGCGTTTTTTTCGCGGTAAAAAACGCATCAATGTGCACAAAAAGTGCAAAATGCATAGAAATTACTGTGCAGCTTATTTTTAGCGGTTTTATAGCAAAAACCGCGGTAAAAACCGCTAAAAAAACGCTGTGTGTGAACACAGCCTTAGGGTCCTGTTACCCTTGGGAAAATAAAAATTGGGGGTGAAAAGATCATTTTGTGGAAAAAATATGATTTTTAATTGTACCGCTGTACATTATAAACTTCTGTGAAGCCCTTGTGGGTTCAAAGTTCTCACCACATATCTAGATAAGTTCCCTAGGGGGTCTAGTTTCAAAAATGGGGTCACTTGTGGGGGGTTTCCACTGTTTAGGTACATCAGGGGCTCTCCAAACGTGACATGGCAGAACCTAATACCGCTGAGTGTGGTGGAAGATGATAATGACAGGGTGCCAAGTGGAAATAATATATGCAGCAACACGTGAAAATGAATAAAAACACCTTTATTAAAATATAAATGGGTGTACACTTAAAAAGAATAATGATAAAAAGACGTCCCAAATAATTGCGTAATGCTAAAATATAATAAACTTCAACATAGGGTTAAATATATACCCATATAAAAAGGCTCAATGTTGTACAGGTAAAATTAAACTATACACTTCATAGAGCTCCCAGAAAAAAGTGCATGTACAGTGCAGTGACATAAAATTGTGCAAATAAAAAATGAAAAATGCAATGATAAACAAAAAAATAGTGTGTGGGCAAGTGAAATAAGGTTGCTCTGCTCCCTGACGAAGGAAGATCCATTCCGAAACGCGCGTCGGGGAGCGTTATCAGGCATTCCAAGGCACCTATTATTGGCTCACCAGGTATCTTCCTGTTCATTCCCAGCTCCCATTTCCTTTTACACTGTGTGGCACCACAGCAGTGTCATTTTTTCCATTGTACACTGCTCATTATTTATTGATTAATACTTTTTTGCCTTTTTTGCTTTATTTGCACCTTGTATGCACAGCATCATTTGTTCACTATATAATCATATTGGTATATATTTGAGCAAGAGACTTCTCTTTGGAGCTAAATTACACATGTATATTCTATATGTAACCCAGGTATTGGGTGATCCAACCTCATTCCCTAATATGTGGATATCCCTTCAAACTAATACGCGTGATACATTCCTATTGTTATTCAAATTAATATGCGTGATACATTCCTATTGTCATTATAAGAGAGATCTTTTGAATTTTTTGCTTTTCTCGTATGATGCCAGTATTCTTGTATTTGACATATTGCATTATGTTCTTCTTTACATGTGATTCATTCGTGTGACACTTGTCATCCTATGTAGCGCTAATTCATTGAGACTACACTGATCCACTGTAGTATATGATTTTTGAAACCAGTTGAATATTATGAATTTCATATCTTATATATGATTATGTTGGTTTTTTTGTTTTGTTGTATTACATTTAGTCTGAAGAAGATCCGGATAGTGACCGAAACGTTACACATAATAATATAAACCTTGTGGATTACCTGGCTGTGAATAAAACAATCCCCCTTTTTTTCTGCATTTGGGAGTGCCGGATTATTTTCTTTATGAGGAAGAGTGTGTGGGCTGTGAATATATGCGTGTATGTGTGTGTGTGCGGGTGTCTGTATGTATGTGTGTGTTTGTGTACACATACAGTACATACTGACCATACAGCCAATCCCCGACGCCCTCGATCCCCTGTAAAAAAAAATAGTAAACCAATAGTATACTCCCTGTTCCTATGTAATCCATTTAATAATGAGTGTCCCACAACGATCTCCTGTGATACCTGTCGTCCGGTGATACAATGACTGCAGGTATCCGCTGTCAGAGGTCACTGGAGTTCATGCTGTCACTTGCAGCCCCGCTGTGTGGGAAAATTCTCACGCAGCAGTGACATAAAGTGAGAGCATGAACTCCAGTGAACCCTCAGTGATTACGTTGCGGGAGCCATTATCTCCTGTCAGTGTGTCACTGGAGGCCCTGTAGTGAAGTCACATCTCCTGATGTGACCGCTCTATAGGGGAGATCATCGTGGGACACGTTATTAAATGGATTACGTCGGAAGAGGGAGTATACTGTTTGGTTTATTATTTTACTTTTTTTTTTACATGTGATCGAGGGCGCCGCAGGAATTAGGAGTACAATAAAGATGGCAAACTGTGTTTAGTGTTTTTTAATTCAAATACTTTCTTCTAGCTGTATCTTTATTTAACCCCTTAAGAACTATAGGACTAGTAATGGATAGGTATCTTATTGACGCCTCTCCATTACTAAAGCAGGCTTAATGTCACCTTACAATATAAAGGTAACATCAAACCCCACAAATATCACCCCATATGCCAGCGCTACAGGGCAGTGGGAAGAGTTAGGCTAAGTGACAGAATTAGCGCATCTTAGAGATGCGCCATTTCTGGGGCAGCTGAGAGCTGGTGTTTCTAGCCGGGGGGGCAATATCCATGACCCCTTCCTAGGCTATCAGTAACAGCCCACAGCTGTCTGCATAGCCTTTTTTTGGCTATAAATTATAGGGGGACCCCACGTCATTTTTTTGAGGGCCCCCCTATATTTATAGCCAGTATAGGCTATGCAGACAGCTGTGGGCTGATATTAATAGCTTGGGAAGATCCATGGGTATTAGCCTCTTCCCAGGATATAAAGATCTGCCCCCAGTCGCTGGCTTTCCCTCTCTGGAGTGGAAAATTGCACGGGAGCCCATGCAATTTTTTTTTCCATTTTTTTAAAATGAAACAGATATTGTGTTTAAGGCCAGGGTCACACTTGCGAGAAACTCGCACGAGTCTCGCACCTCAATACCCAGCACTGCCGACAGCACTCGGGACCAGAGTGTGCAGCTGCATGTGTTTCTATGCAGCTGAATGCTCCGGTCTGAGTGCAGGGTACTGAGGTGCGAGACTCATGCGAGTTTCTTGCAAGTGTGACCCCGGCCTAACGCAGATTTTGTTTGTGTATGTGTGTCTTTATTTAATTCTTTATGTATCATTTTATTATGTTTATTACTAAACATCAGGCTTCGTATTATCTATTGTGGGAATAGATAGCTCAGCTGGGATCTTTGCTTTGGCACAAGCGTGTGGCTATGGAGTCACTACAGCAGACTAGCAAGTTCCACAAGGATATGGACGCGGCATATTTATTGTGCACACTTGTTATTCAATGTTACACATGCCAAACATGAAATAAAACATCTAAGGCCGTCTGGCCACTATCAATAGCAGGCTAACTACAAAATAAACCTATATAACAGCAAAGAAGTCCATGTAATCTTACTTTGTCAGCTCCCAGCTCAGCAGACGAGAGAGACTCAGAGATCCCAGCTCCTCCTGATTATATCAGCTGGACCAGTCAGGAAACCAAAACCTGGATTGAATTAGTGGAGGGGGAACTACCAGTCCTTTCCATGCTGATCACTAAGGAATCCAGGACTGGATTACAGTGAAATAAACTGGCTTCATCATCAGTACAGGGAGACATATGAAATGAAACGGGGAGAAATATACCTGTTTTCTAGTACCTCTCCCCTTGGCACCTCACACACCCCCCTCCTCTGTTCGAGCCCGTGGGGTCGGACACGACGAGTCACCAAGCAGTGCGTTCTAGACAACGCATCTGCATTTCTGTGCGCTGTGCCCGCCCTGTGCTCAACGGAAAATTTAAACCCTTGTAATGCTAAGAACCAGCGTGTCACCCGCGCATTGCCCTCTTTTGCCCGGGAGATCCACGTTAGGGGCGAATGGTCCATCACTAGCCTTATCTGGCGACCTAGTAAATAATAGCGCAAGGTGCACAGGGCCCATTTCACAGCCAGGGCTTCCCGCTCAACTACACTGTAGTTCTTTTCTGCTCTCGTAAGCTTTCTGCTTAGATAGGCCACTTGGTGTTCCTCGCCATTTACTTCTTGAGACAAAACCGCGCCGAGGCCCACCCCAGAGGCGTACGTTTGGACAATAAACTCCCGTTTAAAGTCTGGTGCAACCAACACTGGTTGGTCACAGAGGACTGTTTTCAATCTCTGAAAGGCCTCCTCTGCTTCTGCGTTCCACTTTATTGTGACAGATTTCGACCCCTTAGTAAGATCTGTGAGAGGTGCTGCGATGGTCGCAAAATGTTTGATGAACCGCCTATAATAACCAACGATCCCTAAAAAAGCTCCAACCTGTTTTTTGGTTACCGGTCGTGGCCAATTTTGAATAGCGTCCACTTTATTGGCTTGAGGCTTCACGACGCCTTTCCCTATGCTATATCCCAGATAGTGAGCCTCTTCCAATCCCAACGTACATTTCTTGGGATTGGCAGTCAACCCAGCTGTTTTTAGGGAGTCTAAGACGGCTTGTACTTTTGACAAATGTGTGTCCCAGTCATCGCTAAAGATAATGATGTTGTCCAAGTATGCGGACGCATACTGGCCATGGGGTTTTAGGACAATATCCATTAGACGTTGGAAGGTGGCTGCGGCACCATGCAACCCAAATGGCATATCTCTGTACTGGAATAATCCCTGGGGCGTAACAAAGGCAGTTTTCTCTTTGGCTGATTCCGTGAGGGGAATCTGCCAATAACCTTTTGTTAAGTCAATAGTGGATATGTACCTGGCCGAACCGTGTCTCTCTATCAGTTCATCGACTCTTGGCATCGGGTAGGCATCGAATTTCGATACTTCATTTACTTTCCGAAAATCGTTACAAAATCGGATAGTCCCATCGGGTTTGGGCACCAGTACGATAGGGCTAGCCCAATCACTCCGGGACTCCTCAATGACCCCGAGCTCTAACATCTTCTTCACTTCCTGGGCAATGGCTTGTCTCCGAGCCTCCGGAATTCGATATGGTTTTAGCCGTACCCGCGCCTGTGGATCAGTAACAATGTCATGTTTAATTAGGTGAGTCCGGCCAGGAAGTTCCGAGAAAACATCTGCGTTCCTCTGTATGAACTCCCTGGTCTCTCGTTTTTGGCTTTCGGATAGCGTGTCTGCAATACCCAATTCTGGCGGAGCTACTGTCATGTCGGACGCTGTTCACACCACAGCGTCCGGCAGGCAGAGGTAGTTCCACCTCCAGCCACTATAGCCTCAGTGGCGCCGGCTTGATCTTCAGGCTCTCGGGGGTTAATCCTGCTGGAGACCAGGTTGGAAGGTTAGTCACGCCCACGGTCTTTAAATAGTCATACTGGCATATGGGCGTCACCGATTATAGCTTGTGTTTCATACCAAGTGGTTCCGGTCTGGAGTGGAGGTGTTCAAGAGAGAGAGAGATTCATATCTGGTGTCGTATGATCCGTCGTTATCCTTTCTCCTTCCCCTATTTGTGTTTAGTTGTGCCCTGTTCACATTACTGTTTATTCCTGTGTGTGTGCGGCGCAGTGCAGTTTAAGTTCTCCCTGTCTGTCATTATTTGTGTGGGAGCTTTGGTGGTGTGACTCCTCACTGGGTGGAGGGTGGAGGGTTAAGTGCAGGGCTGAGCAGGAGATAAGGAAAGGTCGGAGGCTCAGGCATTTGCACCTTCAGCAAAAACCCTGGGTTGAGGGTCAGACAGGGTTTCCCCTAGTAAAAGGGACACCACAGGGGCCCCGGGTATTTCAGCCTTAGTTGAACTAAGCCCCCGTGACAGCTACCTGGGGGTCCTTTACCTTAGAAGGTGGTGCCCCTCGAGGCCCCTCCTCAAGGGCAGCTCCTGCCACCAGACTCTCCCTGTCCCGCCAGGCCTTAAGCAAGTTTATGTGGTATATTTGTTCGGGCTTTCTCTTGTCTGGTTGGTGTATCTTATAATTTACTTCACCTATTTGTTCCAGCACTTCGTATGGTCCCTGCCATTTCGCAAGAAATTTATTTTCTACGGTAGGTACCAATACCAACACCCTGTCTCCGGGTTGAAAGACTCGTGTTTTAGCCGCTCGGTTGTATACCGTGCTTTGGGCATGTTGTGCGCGCTCTAAACACTCTTTATTGGCATAACTGCTGCAATTCGGTCCTGCATAAGTGTTATGTGTTCAATTACACTGCGATAAGGAGTCACCTCTTGTTCCCAAGTCTCCTTGGCAATATCTAACAGGCCTCTAGGACACCTCCCATAAACCAACTCAAAAGGTGAAAAGCCTGTGGAGGATTGGGGTACCTCACGTATAGCGAACAGGAGGTATGGTAGTAGGGCATCCCAATCTCTCCCGTCCTTATCCACCACCCTTTTCAACATTCCCTTTAGGGTTTTGTTAAAGCGCTCCACCAAACCGTCAGTCTGAGGGTGATATACTGAGGTACGCAAATGGGAGATTTTTAGTAGTTTCATTAAATCCTTAAGTATACGAGACATAAAGGGGGTCCCTTGATCCGTAAGTATCTCTTTTGGAATGCCGGTGCGGGAAAACATATTAACCAGCTCCTTTGAAATTGATTTCGCATTGGCATTCTGCAAGGGCACTGCTTCGGGATAACGCGTGGCATAATCCAATACTACCAAAATGTACTGATGACCCCTGGCAGATTTAACTAACGGACCGACTATATCCATTGCTATCCTCTCGAAGGGCACCTCTATTATTAGTAAGGGCACTAAGGGGCTTCTAAAATGTGACATAGGTGCGGTCAATTGACACGTAGGACATGACCGACAGTACTGGGTCACGTCTCCCACTAGACCCGGCCAAAAGAAACGTTGCAGAATACGGTGTTTTGTCTTTTCTACCGCCAGGTGTCCTCCCAAGGGATGTTTATGTGCCAACTCCAAAACTACCTGGTGAAAGGACTTAGGTACCACTAGCTGTTCTACCACCACTCCTCGCACCTTGTCTATGTGATGCAGCATATCCTGCTGCACCGCCATGTGTGGGAACTCGTTTTGAGCCCTTGGGTACAATAGTCTTCCCTCGGAGACCTTTATGTTTTCCCACGCCCTTGCTAGAGTAAGATCCTGGTGCTGAGCGGTCCCGAACTTACCACGGGCCACCTCAAGATCAGGCATTTCTAAAACATCCTCTAGCTGGTCTGCCTCGCCTGCATACACAGCCAGAGGAGAGTCCACAGATTCTAGTACTTCCTCTGAGATGTGTTCTCCGTCGTCTTGCTGCAATGGTTCAGGGGCTAGCTCCGGAGTACCGTCTTCAACTAGAGGGTTCCTGCCCCGTTTGAAGTTCCACAAGTCCCAAAATAAGGGAAAGTCTCTCCCCAGGATTACACTGTGTCCCATAGACTTTATGACTGCCGCCTGATGTCTTTTGGTCCCTACTGGCATGGCAAGAGTAACCCAGGCAGTGGGGTAGTTCTTAGTATCCCCATGGATGCAACTAATGCCCACGGTTAAGTTCGTTAGGGCGCTAGAGTCCACCAAACTGGCATGTACCAAAGTTACTTGACTGCCGGAATCCAAGACGGCATTCACACTATAACCGTCAACCTCGACGTGGCACACATGTTGTTCATTTCCCGTGAGGGTCTCCGCCTCACAGACTGACTGCACATATAGCGAAAGACGCCTCATAGCGTTACAGTCCATTGGCTCTGTAGTCATTGGGCAGTTAGCTGCTACATGGCCAAGCCCGCGTCATCGCCAACATTGTATAGGCCCTTGCCTCCTCGATGGAGATCCCAGATGAGGTCTGCTGGCTTGCAGTGAGCCCGTACCACCTCCATAGTCCTTTGTAGGTCTGCTACCCTTCATTGTGATGTTCTCTTCTTTTGAAGATGAAGTAGGTTTCGCAGGACTCTCCAGCGATTTCTTGGGGAGCCAGTGGGGTGCTAACGTCCCTTGGAGTAGGCTTTCAGAAGCATTGTAGTGTTCGACCATATTCACCAACTGGTCAGCGGTAGTTGGGTCACCCTGTCCAACCCACCTCTGGATCTTAGCGGGTAAGGACCGCAGGTACTTGTCTAGAACAACACGCTCCACCATCTGTGCGGACGTCAAAGCCTCTGGTTGCAGCCATTTTTTTACTAGATGGATGAGATCATGCATTTGTGAGCGGTCTGGCTGATGCTCCACAAAAGTCCATAAATGCACCCTCTGTGCCCGTACATACGTGTTTACTCCCAGCCTTGCCAGGATTTCGCCTTTGAGTTTGATATAGTCCATAGCATCCGCTCCACTCAGATCGTAATAGGCCTTTTGTGGATCTCCGCTCAGAAATGGAGCAACTACCTCAGCCCATCTGTCCAGCGGTAAGTGCTCTCGTTCTGCAATACGTTCGAACACGGTGAGGTATGCTTCCACATCATCGTCTGTGGTCATTTTAAGCAAAGTCTTCTGTACGGCTTTCTGCGCACTAGCAGCGCTTTGTGCATGGTCTCCCTCATCTCGGGGTTGCCGAACCAAGGCCTGTTTTATTGCCTCCAACTGCTCTTGCTGCATCTGGTGTTGCTGCTCAAGAGCCTTCTGGAAGCAAGCATTAGTCTGCTGTTGTTGCACATTTGCTTGCAATAACTGCTTCACTAGTTCCTCCATATTACTGGACTCTTGGCTCTTCAAAAGTGCAGAAGCTTTCAGCCAGGACATACACAGCGTTTTCTCTGCAGTCACAGTCCAGCAGCCACAGTTGCCCACATTCGAAACACCATTTGTGGGAATAGATAGCTCAGCTGGGATCTTTGCTTTGGCACAAGCGTGTGGCTATGGAGTCACTACAGCAGACTAGCAAGTTCCACAAGGATATGGACCACGGCATATTTATTGTGCACACTTGTTATTCAATGTTACACATGCCAAACATGAAATAAACATCTAAGGCCATCTGGCCACTAACTATCAATAGCAGGCTAACTACAAAATAAACCTATATAACAGCAAAGAAGTCCATGTAATCTTACTGTGTCAGCTCCCAGCTCAGCAGACAAGAGAGACTCAGAAATCCCAGCTCCTCCTGATTATATCAGCTGGACCAGTCAGGAAACCAAAACCTGGATTGAATTAGTGGAGGGGGAACTACCAGTCCTTTCCATGCTGATCACTAAGGAAACCATGACTGGATTACAGTGAAATAAACTGGCTTCATCATCAGTACAGGGAGACATATGAAATGAAACGGGGAGAAATATACCTGTTTTCTAGTACCTCTCTCCTTGGCACCTCACACTATCTATAGATATATCTATCCATCTGTGTGTGTAAATATTATTCTTCAATGGAGTATGTAAAAGAAGAGGTTGGACAAGGAAATTACATCACAATTCTTTTTTTTTCTGTTAAATGAAAAAAACGCAGGAAAATCTACATAAAAATGCATCAAAAACACACAGATTTTTAACTGTGTTTCTGCCAAGAGATGCAGAATCTTCGCAGAAAATTCCACAGGCAAATCCGCAACGTGTGGACATACCCTTATTGCCCGGTGAAAACAAGTATCCTCAGGTCAGTGATAACTTCCAGGTTGGTGGGCCCCAGCTCTGAGATTGACAGAACACAGAATTCTTCTTGGGTCTTTTCTCCTCTTTAGGCCTGTTTCACATTTCCGTTTTTTGTCGTCAGTCAAAATCCGCCAATTTTAGAAAAAAACGGATCCACCAAAAAAGGGGCCGATCCGTTTTTTCCCCCCATAGACTTACATTAGTCTCGGATATTGACTAACGGTCGTCCATCCCACCCGTTTTTTGACGGATCCGCCAAGATTTTAGCGGCTCCCGAGCGGATGAGACGGATAATGCAGCGTTTTTTTGCATTGACGGTCCGCTATTTTTAAGTGTGCATGCCCGGAAACTTTACTCCGGGAGGCATTTTAACCATGAAATGCTGTTTTGGGAGCGGCAAAAAATTCTCTCTCTCTCTTCCCCAGGCTGAGGTTCCTTTAAAATGCAGACTTCGGCGGATCCGTCAAAACAACGGTCCGGTGGCACCCGTTGGTGTCTCAACGGACACGGATCCGTTCTCCGCCTTTTTCACGGATTGCAACTGACAGAAAAAACGTAAGTGTGAAACAGGCCTTAGGAGATAGTGTGGCAGGTCGGAAGCCTCGAACACTGCTCCATTCATTCCTATGTGACTGCTGGATAAAGCAGGGCACAGCCTCACAGGGAGCATATAGAGCTTGGAGTAAATGTTTCCTGCAGGCACCCTCCACCCATCAATAAGTTACCATTAGAGAAGGGCAAACTCTAAAACTTGGGGTCCATGCACAGACCCCGAACAAGGACTCCGGAAGTCCATGTATGGCTGGGGTCACACTTGCGAGTGTGATGCTCGAAACTCGCATCAATACCCGGCACTGCCGCTGGCACTCAGGACCGGAGTGTGCGGCTGCATGTATTTCTATGCAGCCGCACACAGCAGTCCTGAGTGCAGTGCCGGGTATTGATGCGAGAGACTTGCACGAGTTTCTTGCATTCTACTGGCAAGTCTGACCCCGGCCTTACTGTTCAGGTTCGGTAGCCCAAACAAAGCCTGTTGAAAGGCTCCAGCACATCCAAACAACAAGCTTTTCCTGTCATGGGTGGGCACTTCCGTTCCCATCACAGCCATGTCAAGTATTGGCATGGCTATGATTGGCCGGCTAACCATGTAAAAATTAAAACAAAAACGTGGGGTGTCTATTTTTTTATAACAAGCACAAGTAAAACAGACTGACTGCAGCTGTCAGCTTTATCTTGGTTGATTACCAAAAATAGAGGGGCCCCCATGACGCTTTTTAAAATTATTTAGCTAAATAGCTTAAGAAAGCGGCGTCGGGTCCCCCCCCATTTTCGACAACCAGCCAAGATAAAGCAGACAGCTGAGGGCTGGTATTCTCAGGCTGGGACAGCCCATGGATGTTGGTTCTCCCCAGCCTAAAAATAGCAGCCCACAGCCGCCTTAGAAAAGACACACCTATTCTTGTGCTTCCCCAGTTGTTCCCACTTTATTTGAAAAAAAAAAAAACCTCCCCAACAATTTCCCTCTTTCCCCCTTTTATTTAAAAAATATATCAAATATATTTATTTATATGCTATTTTTAGACTGGGGGAACAATACAGTGCCTTGCGAAAGTATTCGGTGTCATGGTCCAGTCCGGAGTTTATTTTCTGCTGTCTTCACTCTGGACTGGTCATGCGGGGGTTAAGCTCCTCAGCCTCGTTCTGGAGCTAGCTGGGCTACTTCAGTCTCTCACAGCCTGCTGACCAGTGTTAGTGATAGCTCAAGCTTCCAGTTTAGAGCCTCTGATCCTTGTACCATGGTGATCCTCCTGCCTCTGACTAGTATCCACATGTATGACCCGGACTGATCTCTGACCCCGTCTCTTGGTATTCGTCTCTGATCCTACGTTTCCTCTCTGGCATTTGACTTCCCGGCTTGTACCCTGACCACGTATTTCGCCTCACGTTTCTGGACCCTGTGCTCATGTTTTGGCTTTCTGACCCTCGGCTTGGTATTTTGACTACGTGTATTGCTGCTCCTTCTGGTACATCTGCTCCTGCTAGTTTCTGACTCGGTTCGTCTGACCATTCTCTCTCGTTACCTGTCACACTTGTGCTATTGCTCAGTGTTTGCTACTCTTAGTGTGCAACCTCTCTTCCCTCACCAGCTCCCCCTGGTGGTGGTTTCACTACATTCGGCCCCCTGGAACTTTTCAACCTTTTCCCACATATCATGTTTCAAACATAAAGATACCAAGTGTAAATTTTTGGTGAAGAATCAACAACAAGTGGGACACAATTGTGAAGTTGAATGAAATTTATTGGTTATTTTAAATTTTTGTGGAAATTCAAAAACTGAAGAGTGGGGCGTGCAATATTATTTGGCCCCTTTAACTTAATACTTTGTTGCGCCACCTTTTGCTGCGATTACAGCTGCAAGTCGCTTGGGGTATGTCTCTATCAGTTTTGTACATCGAGAGAATAAAATTTTTGCCCATTCTTCCTTGGCAAACAGCTCGAGCTCAGTGAGGTTTGATAGAGATCGTTTTTGAACAGCAGTTTTCAGCTATTTCCACAGATTCTCGATTGGATTCAGGTCTGGACATTGACTTGGCCATTCTAACACCTGGATAAGTTTATTTGTGAACCATTCCATTGTAGATTTTGCTTTATGTTTGGGATCATTGTCTTGTTGGAAGACAAATCTCCGTCCCAGTCTCAGGTCTTTTGCAGACTCCAAGAGGTTTTCTTCAAGAATGGGCCTGTATTTTGCTCCATCCATCTTCCCATCAATTTAACCATCTTCCCTGTCCCTGCTGAAGAAAAGCAGGCCCAAACCATGATGCTGCCACCACCATGTTTGACAGTGGGGATGGTGTGTTCAGGGTGATGAGCTTTGTTGCCTTTACGCCAAACATATCGTTTGGCATTGTTGCCAGAAAGTTCGATTTTGGTTTCATCTGACTAGAGCACCTTTTTCCACACTTTTTATGGATATCTTTGAGAAATGGCTTTCTTCTTGCCACTCTTCCATAAAGGCCAGATTTGTACAGTGTACGACTAATTGTTGTCCTATGGACAGACTGTCCCACCTCAGCTGTAGATCTCTGCAGTTCATCCAGGGTGATCATGGGCCTCTTGGCTGCATCTCTGATCAGTCTTCTCCTTGTTTGAGATGAAAGTTTAGAGGGACGGCCGGGTCTTGGTAGATTTGCAGTGGTATGATACTCCTTCCATTTCAATATGATCACTTGCACCATGCTCCTTGGGATGTTTAAAGTTTTGGAAATCATTTTGTATCCAAATCCGGCTTTAAACTTCTCCACAACAGTATAATGGACCTGACTGTTGTGTTCCTTGGTCTTCATGATGCTCTCTGTGCTTCAAACAGAACCCTGAGACTATCACAGAGCAGGTGCATTTATACGGAGACTTGATTACACACAGGTGGATTATATTTATCATCATTAGTCATTTAGGACAACATTGAATTATTCAGAGATCCACAATGAACTTCTGGTGTGAGTTTGCTGCACTGAAAGTAAAGGGGCTGAATAATATTGCACGCCCCACTTTTCAGTTTTTGAATTTCCACAAAAATTTAAAATAACCAATAAATTTTGTTCAACTTCACAATTGTCCCACTTGTTGTTGATTCTTCACCAAAAATTCACATTTGGTATCTTTATGTGGGAAAAGGTTGAAAAGTTCCAGGGGGCTGAATACTTTTGCAAGGCACTGTATCTATGGTCCGTTACCAACTTGAGAATACCAGCCCCCAGGAGTCTCCTTTAGGCTAAGTTCACACTTGCGTATGACTGGTCTGCGTAAGGCTGTGTATGTCCTCCCTTAAGCTCCACCTACTTCATATCTTTAACATTGGGTACTCAGAGACATGCGGTCGCATGCAGCGGTTTGACGTGCCCGCCGACTGCACAGGAACGAAACATGTTGCATTTCTGTGTGTTCGGCGGGTACATCAAGACGCCGCATGTGGACGCATCCGCATACAACGCATGTCCCTGCTTACCCATTGTTAAAGATAGGTACGAAGGACAACGCAGGATGCATGCAGAAGTAGGCGGAGCTTAAGGGGAAAAGTACGCAGCCATACGCACACCAGCCAAACGCAATTGTGAACTTAGCCTTAGCTTGACTGGGTGTCAAAAATGGAGGGGACCCCACACCGTTTTTTGAATTATTTACCGTAAGTAATTTTAAATAAAAACAGCTTGGGAATCCCTACATTCTTGATGACCAACCAGCAGTCATTTTTGCTTGGCTGGTTATCAAAACTACAGGGGTACCCACGCCATCAGGTGCCGGCTGATAAATATTCCAATAAGTCGTTGCAGGTTCTCGCTGTTATTAGCAGCAGCAGCAGCCGCCATAGGCTGATGGGAGTAGTAGTCCCATCAGCTGACGCCAGTGACCGAAGGTAAACCTTTTACCTCCGGTCACAACAGCAGGGGGAGCTGCGGCTCTCTGACCGGTGATAATGATTTTACCACCTGTCAGAAGCAGTGTTTGCCGCACTCTCATGCACATGTCAGCGCTGCAAACGCTGGATTTTTGGCCCCCCATTGAATGGGGTCCTGGTTCAAGCACTGTTCTGGTACCTGAATCGAACATTTTTTTTTTAACTGTTCGTCCAAACACGTCGGATCTGAACATCCAGGGATTCGCCAATCACTGTAAAAGACCAGACAACAACATCCCAAGAACTGCAGGCCTCATTTGCCTCAGATCAGCCCTTAACAACTAATGACATGTATATCAATCATAGGTCGCCTCCCCCTCTTTGTTGCGGGCTCTGGCGCTGAGCACGCATCTTTTCCAGCACATGACAGCTGATATAATCAGCTGTCAAGTGCCCCTAACAGCCTCGGGTGGAATCGTGATCCAACTGTGGCTGTTAACTAGTTAAATGCTGCTGTCAATCTTTGACAGCGGCATTTTACTCACGCAAACTGGATGCGCGTCTTAGCTCCGCCCATCGGCACCCCTGTCACATGATCGTGGGGTGCTCAGTGGTCGACGCTCATTGCAGATGAGTATTTTTGTTACACATAGCAGATCTGTATCTCTGCAATGTGCAACACAAGCAATCAGATGATTGCAGCTTCTAGTTTCCATTGAGACTATTGAAGAAAGTAAGAAGAAAAGCTTTTAAAACAATGAAATATACAATATAAAATCACCCTCCTTTTGCCCTATTCATAATAAAACAATTAAAAAAAATACACATATTTGGTATTGCCGCCTTCAGAAATGCCCCATCTATCAAGATATCAAAAGAATTAATCCGATCGGTAAAGGAGAGAGAAAAATGAAAGCGAAAGAATTACGTTTTTTTGGTCACTGCAACATTGCAATAAAATGCAATAACGGGTGATCAAAAATTGTATCTACACTAAAATGGTATGAGTAAAAACGTCAGCTCGGCATGCAAAACATAAGCCCTCACCCAGAACCAAATCCTTAAAAATAGAGATGCAACGGGTCTCGGAAAATGGCGCCATTTTTTTAAATTTTTTTTTACAAACTTTGGATTTTTTTTCAACACTTAAATAAAAAAGAACCTAGACGTGTTTGTTATCTATGAACTCGTTATGCCCTGGGGAATCATAATGGAAGTTTTACCATTTAGTGAACATAGTAAAAAAAAACCTCAAAAAACAATTGTGGAATTGCACTTTTTTTGCAATTTCACCGCACTTAGATTTTTTTTCCTGCTTTCCAGTACATGATATGGTAAAAGCAATAGTGTTATTCAAAAGTAAAACTAGTTCCACAAAAAACAAGCCCTCACATTGCCATATTGACAGAAAAATAAAAAAGTTATGGCTCTGGAAAGAATGAGAGCAATAAACGGAAACGCAAAAATGGAAATACCCCTATCGTTAAGGGATTAAGGTCAGTGTTCATTACTTCACCATAAGAAAGAAACTTGGCAAAAATGGCCAAGACGAAAACCACTTCTGAGCAACAAGAACATAAAGGGCTCATCTCCGTTTTGCCAGAAAATGATCCCCAAGCCTTTTGGAAGAATATTGTGTGCACTGACAAGACAAAAGTTGAACTTATTGGAAAGTGTATGTCCCATTACATCTCATGTAGAAGTAACACATCATTTTAGAAAATGAACATCATACCAAAAGTAAAATATGATGGTGGTAGTGTGATAGTCTGGGTCTGTTTTGCAGCTTCAAGACCTGGAAGACTTGCTGTTGTAAATAGAACCATGAATTCTGCTGTCTACCAAAAAATCCTGAAGTAGAATATCCGGTCATCTGTTCATGACCTCAAACTGAAGCAGACTTCAGTTACGCAACTAGACAGTGATCCAAAACACACTAGCAAGTCCACCTCTAAATGGCTTAAAAAAACAAAATTAAGGCTGGTTTCACACTTGCGTTTTTTTGCACTGTATTTTAGCGCAAAAAAACGGATGCGCTTTTTCCCCCTATATTTTGCATGGAATGCGCTTATGTGCGCATACACATGCGTTTGTATGCGTTTTTACGCGCATGCATTTTTTTGTGGTGTGCGCATCCTGTTGCATTTTTTTGGCGTCCGACTTGCCTCAAAAAACGCATTTGCGCGCAATGCGTTTTTTTACAGCAAGACACCCATTGTAAGTCTATGGGTGCGCATATGTGCGCATTGGCATGCTCATGTATGTGTTTTTTTGCGCATGCGTTTTTTTGTTGACCATTGGTTAGACAATGGAAATTAGGGGTTTGGGTTAGAGTTAGGGTTAGTTAAGGGGGTTTAGGGTTAGGGTTTGGGTTAGGGTTAGTATGGTTTGGTTAAGGTTTAGGGTTAGTTAGGGGTTAGGGTGTGGGTTAGGGTTAGTAGGGTTTGGTTAAGGGTTAGGGTTAGTATGGTTTGGTTAATGGTTAGGGTTAATATGGTTTGGTTAAGGGTTAGGGTTAGTATGGTTTGGTTAAGGGTTAGGGTTAGTAAAGTCATGGTTTGGGTTAGTGTTAATCCTAACCCTATCTTGATTTTTTTGGTGAGGCCAACTAATGTTGGAAAAAAATACAAACGTGGTAAAAATGCACTAAAAACGCATAAAAACGCGTTTTTTTCATGCATGCGCATAAAAATGCTTGAAAAAAACGCAGCGTTTGTATGCGTTTTTTCCATGCTTTTTTGCGGGAAAAACGCGCTGCAAAAAAAAGCAAGTGTGAAAGTAGCCTAAGACTTTGGAGTGGCCTAGTCAAAGTCCTGACCTTAATCCAATTGAGATACTGTGGCATGACTTTAAAAAGGTGGTTCATGCTCTGAAACCCTCCAGTGTGCCTGAAATACAACAATTCTGAAAAAATGAGTGGGCAAAATTCCTCCATATCTTTCTAAAAGAATCATTGCCATTTATTGCAAATGGTTGATTGCAATTGTTGCTGCTAAGGGTCCCCCAATCAGTTATTGGGTTTAGAGGGTGTGAAAAAGTCACTGGCAAAGTACTAGAGGGGAGATATTTCACTGAGGCTATTAGTGTCAGTGATTTGAAACCCAGATGTTTGCTCCAGCACACTACATTGTGAGAGGAGTTAATTGGACATTTTAAGGGCTGAGTTTTTCTGTTTTTTTTCTATCGCCCATGAAAGCACCAACGAGAGAGGGGATCCGCCCTTCAAGGACAGGGAACCTTTAAGATAAAAAGGGCAGCTCCTCTCTCCAAATCAGTGGTTTCCTCTCCTTGATGGGCGGAGCCTTTGCCTGGATGGCGACATCACAGATGAAGAAACAAGGATTCCCAGGTCTGGGCCGGTCGGCGGCAGCAGGGCACAGACTCTGCTTTGGCCGGCGCCAGTGATTGTGGAAGCGACGCGGGGAGACTCGATGGCATCTTGGCCTGTGGCTCCATCACTGCATGGTGGCTGTCAGCCCTGCGTTCCGAGGCGGTGTCAGAGCTTTGCCGGGAACAGGAAGTTGCGCTCTGATGATGCGCCGTGACCTTTGCACCTGAGAACTTCCAGGAGGCGGTACCGAAAAGCTGCAGGAGACGCCGGCCAGCAGATCCCCTATGAGCAAAGTTCTTAAGGGAGGTGCATGGAGGGAGGACTTGGAGCTGCCACGAGATGAATCCAAATTAGAAGTGCCAATTCACATGTGGAGGATGCACGTCCAAGCTAGGTAGCATAGCGGAATCAGGAAAAAAGGAGATTGATGGCACTCCAGAAATAAAGAAAAAAATATATGTTTCATTGTGGCAAATTAAGCCATATTAAAATCAAGTTGCCTGACGTGTTTCGAGTGCTATTCATGAATGAACTGCTATATATCCATTGATCTGTTCTACATGCGATTGTTATGCTTGCCATGTCTGTTATGTCCGCCATGTCTGTTTTGCCTCATGACCCCTGGAGCGGTGTGCACGCGCATCTCATGTCTGTTAACCTGCATGTTCCCTAGAGCAGTGTGCACATTGTCCTCCTGTCTGTTGGGCTGCAAGATGCCTGCGTTTCTGTTCTGCCTTCTGTGATCATCTCTGCATGTCTGAAACCCCTGATCATGTGAACTTTCCTGGGTTCCAGCATTGTCTGGTTCTGCGACCATCTCTGCATGTCTGAAACCCCTGACCATGTGACCTTTCCTGGGTTCCAGCATTGTCTGGTTCTGCAATCATCTATGCATGTCTGAAACCCCTGATCATGTGACCACTCTCTGTGATCCTGGAGGAACTGAACTGGAAGTTCTCCCCTGGTCCTGACCTGGAAGTGGAGGTGCTAATGCCCTATATCTGACCGCCCCTCCCTATACTCAGGGCCTTAGTATTGTGTTGCTTCCCTGCATGGCTGCTGGGTCGCTCCCTCTATTCCGTGCCCCTGCACTTTGCTCTGTCGTGCGTCTCTGCACACGCTCCGTGCTTGTACTCCGTCTCTTGTCCCGTGCCTTGTCTAGTGTTTGTCTTTCGTGCCATGTTTTGTCTCTGCTCTGCTTTGCCTTGTAGTCCTTCCTTGATCTGATTCCGTTCTGTGCCTCAGTCTAGCTTCAGTTCCTTGTTTCGTACCTTGCCTTTGCTCTGCCTTGTTCCTCCCTATGGTCTCTGTCTTTGCTTGCTCTGCCTCGTTCTCTCCTATGGTGCTCTGTAGTGCTCTCTGGCACACGCACCATTCCTCCTCCCGTATTTTTGGTGCTCTTTTCCATGTCTAGTCCCAAGGCTCTGCCTTGGCCCGGCTCTGGGCTTCGGCCTACGCTCCGCTGCTAGACTCTTTCCTATTGTGCTCTCTTGCACATTTCTAGGCTAGTCCCAAGGCTTTGCCTTAGCCCGGCTCTGGGCTTCGGCTTACGCTCCGCTGCTAGCTCTGTTCTTGCTCTGACCTGATTCCGTGTTTCTGCCTATGCTTCCGTTCCTGGTTCCATACTCTGCCTAAGCTCTGTCTTGTTTCTCGTCTCGCCTTGCCTTGTTGCTTCGTGTGCTCTTTGCATGCGCCTGGCCTTCCTAGCCTCCTGTTTGTGCCTCAGCCGTGCCCACCCTAGCCGTGCCCGCCTGCTTGTGCCTCAGCCGTGCTCGTCGGTCAGTGACAGCTGTGTCGCCTGCCATGCCTCAGCCGGGTTCACTGGAGTCTTGCCCGTCTGTCAGTGCCGCAGCCCGATCAGCTAGCCAGTGCCCCAGCCGTGCTCTCTGTGCTCCCTTGCACCTCATGCTGTTTCTGCACTACGCTCTACGTGCTCTCTAAAGCACGCGCAGGCCCTCGCCTGCTCCTTGGCATACCTCCCCGTGCTTCTGTAAAAGTACGCGCAGGTCTTGCCATGTACCCTGTCGTGCCCTCTTGCATGCACAGGTCCTAACCCTGTCCTCGCCTGACCCTGGCGTGCCTCTGCACGCGCAGGACTCTGCCTCGCCTGGCCCTGGCGTGCCTCTCGGCATGGGCAGGACTCTGCCTCGCCTGACCCTGGCGCGCCTCTCTGCATGCGCAGGACTCTGTCTTGCCTGACCCTGGCGTGTCCCTCTGCACGCGCAGGCCTCCATCCTTGAATCTGACCCTGGCGTGTTCCTTAACACGCATCGTGTCTCTAACTTGTCTTGTCTCCATGCATGGAACCCTGGTTTGTCTGCCGGATGCCCGGAACCTGCCGATCGCTGCCAGAGATCGTAAGCCTGATGACTGCGGCCTGATGTCCGGAGCTGATGTCCGTAGCCCGATGCCCTGATCATGTCGATCGTTGCCAGATGTCCAGAGTCCGATGCCAGCGTGCCTTTGCCTACCATCTCGCACGTACCATGTCTTGGACCTTGGCGTGTTTCCTTGCACACACGCTGCCTTGGACTCTGGCGTGTCTCCTAGCACGCACCTTGTCTTGGACTCTAGCGTGTCCTAGCACGCATCCTTCCTAGGAACTCTGGTGTGAACCCTAACACGTACCCTGCCCTGGACCCTGGTATGTTTTCTGCACGTGTTATGTCTGGAACATTTGGCGTGCCCTTGCACGCACCTTGCCGTGTTTCACCGTTTGTGCCCTGCACCTGATTTCCTGTTTATGTCTAGCACCTGAATAAAGTGTGTAACCACGTTTGCTGAAGAGACCCTGTGTCTTCGCTTTATGTTTCGTATCCTGTCCGTCCTGTTGCCAGACACTTAATAGTGTCCCCTGAGCCGGCCGTCTGGTCCAGCTGCTGTGGTGGCTCACCCCCTTGGTCTTGCCCCTGACACTCCCTGTATAGGGGGTGGGTTCTCACTAGGTCATCTCGCCCTAGGTGGGTGGGTGCCACGGCCCAGAGGGTCCACTCTAAAAAGGAAAACGACTCAGCGTAAGCTGACGCTCGTCACAGCGATTTAACCCATTAATTTGCCTTTCAGGTGCTTTCTCACTTTGTCTATTGCACATGTGTTTTTCATGATTGTGTGTTTTTTCATTGGTTAATTTGGTGGACCAGAGGCCTAAAAGATCCATCCAAGACATTATGTTTGACACTTTGGATAAGAAAAAACAAAAAGTTTTTCCTGTGAATGACAAACTGTAGAGTCTCATCACTAGAGAGTTGGAGAAGCCAAATAGGAAAGGCCCCCTACCATCCTCTTTCAAAAGAAAATACCCCTTTGAAGATGAGACCTCTTCTTCCTGGGGTAAAGCTCCCAAAATAGATGTTGCCGTTTCTCAGGCCTCAAAAAGTTCATCCCTCCCCTTTGAGGATTGTGAAAAGATCCTCTTGATAGGAAGGTGGATACCTTTCTTAAGGCAGCATGGGAGTCATCAGCAGGGGCATTTGGACTGGCATCACAGCACTTGCATGGTGAAGTCTCTCATGGTCTGGCTGAGCACGTTAGAAGATCAGCTAGGTGATGAGTCGTCCAGCAATGCCATTAGACCAACACTCCCACTGATCAAAGGAGCAGCAGCCTTCTTGGCGGATGCGTCAGCCGACTCAGTCAGGCAGGCCGCCAGATCAGCCGCACTATCTAATGCAGGCCGGAGAGCGATCTGGTTGAAAAGCTGCCCAGGAGATGTTCAGGCGAAAGGGAAGCTACTGTATGTTCCCTGTGAAGGACAATATTTATTTGGCCTGGCTCTAGATGACCTCTTGGAAATGGCAGCCGACAAGAAAAAGGGGTTCCCAAAGCCTCCCTTCTCTTCCTTCAAACAGTTCTTTTGGAGGAAAGGGTACAATAGAAGGAGAGCATCCACAGAACAGAGGAGATGGTACGACAGACCTAAAAAGTCCAAGGGGTTTCTGTTCGGTACCTCTTCCCAAAGTGATCGGAGTTCTCCAAGTGACTCTTTTCCCCAGGTTGGAGGAAGGCTCTCCCTCTTCCCTCCAGCCTGGGGGAAAATATCATCCAGTCCTTGGATTCTCAACCTGGTGGGGGCAGGATTGAGACTGGAATTCAAAAGATATCCCCTAAACAGGTTCATCGTTACGGCCCCACGAGCGTCCGTGTCACAACAGATAGGGTTGGAGTCGGAAGTACTGTGCCTCTTGAGGAAGAATGTTCTGCAGTATGTACCAGCTGAGGAAGAGGGGTA
Organism: Dendrobates tinctorius; assembly: GCF_039654945.1. NCBI lineage: Eukaryota > Metazoa > Chordata > Amphibia > Anura > Dendrobatidae > Dendrobates > Dendrobates tinctorius. Next base: position 11,286,023 of record NW_027361680.1, read on the forward strand.
AAGGTTATACTCTCCCCTGTTCCTAATAAAGAAACCGGATGGCTCGTATAGGACGATCTTCAATTTAAAGGGCTTGAACAAATTTTTGAAGATCTCAAAGTTCAAGATGGAGTCAATAAAGTCGATGATTCAGCTACTCTTTCCGGATTGCTATATGGCCGTCCTGAGCCTGAAGGACACATATTACCACATGCCAATACACGTGGCATTCAGGAAATTCCTCAGGGTGGCAGTATCAGTGGAAGGTTCTGTAAGACACCTCCAGTACAAGGCACTCCCCTTTGGCCTGGCAGTGGCCCCTCGGGTTTCCACAAAGCTGATAGTGGAGGTTACAGCTTACTTCAGAGAGGACCAGGCTACTCATCCCATACCTGGATGATTTCCTAATAGTAGGCCGTTCCTTCACTCTGCCACAGTTAGGTGGAGGACATAGTCAATATCTTAAAAATCTTAGGATGGTGTTTAAACCTTGAAAAATCAAGGTTGTGGCCACAAAAGATGCAGATCTTTTTAGGACTCTTGCTCGACTCCCACCGGCAGGATTGTTGTGTGCCAGAGCAAAAGAAGGAAAAATTGTTCAGTCTCCTCTCTGGGTCGATACAAAATCCAGTCATGACCCTCAAAAGTGCTTTGTCCCTCCTGGGCTCCCTGACCTCATGTATCCCAGCAGTGAAGTGGGCCCAAATCCACTCAAGGGAGTTACAGAGGTTTGTCCTGGAAAGCCAACATTCATTGCAGGGGCATCTGGAAGGTACACTAACACTACTACAAGAGGTTATACATTCTTCTCCACTGGTGGTTGGGCATAAAATCCCTTTGAGAGGGGGTCCCGTGGTTTCCTCACATCTCCAGGGTAATTACCACAGACGCCAGTCCCAGGGGGTGGGGAGCACATCTGGAGACTGGGAAGTTTCCACAAATTTGTTGGAGCTTCGCGCTGTGGAAGATGCATTGCAAACTCTTTTTACCATTCCTGCAAGGCCATCATGTAAGAATGCTGTCAGACAACCAGGTCACTGAGGCATATCTAAATCACCCGGGGGGGGGGGGGGTACACGGTCCCAGAACCTAATGCATCTAACCAAACGAATTTTCAGTCTTGCAGAGAAGAATATCTTGTCACTGTCGGCCCTCCATATCAAAGTAAAGGAAAATGTAACAGCGGACTTTTTGAGCCACAGGCCACTTCTGCAGGGTGACTGGTCCCTCAAGGTGACAATATTCAGACGTTTGGTGGACATGTGAGGGAACCGGAGATCGTCCTTTTTGCCACCTGACAGAACACCAAAGAGAAGAAGTTCTGTTCCCTGAATCCGAGAGAAAAACCCCAGGCAATGGACGCCTTCCTAATCAAATAGGGGTTCTCCCTGGCATATTCCTTTCTCCCAATCTGTCTGATACCAGCAGTCCTCAAAAAGATCAGGCAAGACAGGGAGAGGGTAATACTCATAGCCCCCTTTTGGCCCAAGTGGCCCTGGTTCTTTTGGCTGAGGAGTATATCGGTCATGGAGCCGTGGGTCCTTCCAGAGATCCCAGATCTTCTAGTTCAAGGGCCTGTGTTTCATCCTCAGGTAACTGGGCTGCACTTGACAGCCTGGAACTTGAAAGGTCAGTGCTGGAAGGTAGGGGGTTCTCTTCCAATCTGATTTCCACTACTTGCTAGTAAAAAGCCTGCCACTACAAAAATTTATGGTAGAACGTGGAAAAAGTTTTTATCGTCCACAGGGTGTTCTCCAGAAGGAAAGGTACCCCTGAAAGACATCCTGAAGTTCCTTCAGAAAGAGCAAGAACAGGGCCTAGCATTGAGTACCTTGAAAGTTTAGGTGTCAGCCTTAGGGGCTCTATATAATTACAACCTAGCAGGTAATCAGTGGGTGGTCAGATTTATTAAGGCCTGCGCTAGATCCAGACCAGTTTCAATGACCAGGGTCCCTCCATGGGGCTTGAACTTGGTCTAAAATGCTTTAACTGAACCCCCCTTTGAACCTTTAGCTGAAGGGTGCATAAAGCTAGTTACATTAAAAACCATACTCCTAGTAGCCCTTACATCCGCACGGAGAATCAGCGACATTCAGGCCCTTTCAGCAGATCCTCCCTTTACGGTAGTAAAGGATGATAGAGTAGTTTTAAATCCTGATCCTGCTTATCAGCCTAAGGTAGTGTCTAAGTTCCATAGACCACAATAGATATTTCTACCTACTTCTTGTCATGACTGTCATGAACTGGGGGCGTGAGGTTGCCCCCAGTTGTCAGGGATTTATTTTATCCCATCAATTGTCACAAATTTACCATTTATTCGTGGTTGTGGGTTATATAACCACCCACAACTTATGTTTCCACCTTCAGTTTTGGTTTAGGAACTTGCAACCCTCTGGCACCCCCCTTACCCTCAGGTCAGTCAGGGAACTACACCTAGGATAAGTAGTTGCCAGAAAGGCTGCCTTGCTGTGTACTGGCTATTGGTCACCCTGCAGTGAGGGCGGTATGTATGTCCCCAGACGCAGGGCAGGTAATATACAAATAAAACTAATGTTCCGTCACTGCCAGTCTCCCAAATACCCCAGAACACTATGCTGCCACCAGCTCCTCATTCCACATTAATCAATATCAGGTCAGGAGCCAACCCACATGGTAACCTAATTAGCGCGGAGGTCGTGGCGGTATGTTATAGAGTAAGGAGAAATTAAACTATATAAATTTTTAGATTTACTCCAGAAAAGGATAGGTAGTGTTTACAAAAATATAAAAGATGTTACAAAAAGAGACAAGATACAGTATATACAGACAATTACAAAATAAAGTTGATAAAAATAAGAACTTACTAGTGATGAGTGAGTATACTCGTTGCTTGGGTTTTCCTGAGCATCCTCGGGTGGTCTCTGAGTATTTTGTCGTGCTCGGAGATTTAGCGTTTGTCGACACAGCTGCATGATTTGCGGCTGCTAGACAACCTGAATACATGTGTGGAATTCCTAACAAACAGGCAATCCTCAAATGTTTTCAAGTTGGCTAGCAGCCGCAAATCATGCAGCTGAGTCCACAAACACTAAATCTCCGAGCACGCCAAAATACTAGGAGACCACCTGAGCATGCTCCGGGAAACCCGAGCAATGAGTATACTCGCTCCTCACTAAAACTTACATGGTGAAGGTGCGTCCATACAGATATGGCTGCAAACATTGCTCTGCCCAAACCATGGCCAGGCACTCCTTCGCTATGGTGGAATAAGCAACTTCCCTCGGCAGGAGCTTCTGGCTCAGGTACAACATGGGGTGCTCTTGGTTCCCCGAGTCGACCTGGCTAAGCACAGCAACTAGGCCAAACTTGCTGGTGTCGGTCTGTACTAAGAAAGGCCGACTGCTTTTAACTACCCTTAGCACAGGAATGTTGCTCAAGGCTGTTTTCAAAGCCCTAAAAGCCACCTCATAGTCGTCTGTCCAGTTGACTGTATGGGGTATCTTTTTCCTCGTGAAGTCCGTCAAGGACTTTGCAAGGCTACTATAGTTTTGTACAAAGCGCCTATAGTACCCTGCAGTGCCTAGGAAGGACATCACCTGCTTCTTGGTCCTGGGGGTGGGCCAGGATGCAATAGCATCCACTTTCCCAGGCTCTGGCCTCATAGAGCCCCGGCCTATCTGATGCCACAGATAGTGGACTTCTCTCATGCCCATCTGGCACTTTCCTGGTTTGATGGTCAGGCCTGCTTGGTGGATGCACCTGAGCACCTCATAGAATCATAGAATCATAGAATCGTAGAGTTGGAAGGGACCTCCTGGGCCATCTGGTCCAACCCCCTGCTCAAAGCAGGATTTGCTAAATCATCCCAGTCAGATGTCTGTCCAGCCTCTGTTTGAAGATTTCCATTGAAGGAGCAACCCCCTGCTCAAAACCACCATCTCCTGGAGATGCTGAAGGTGTTCGTCCCAGGTTGAACTGAAGATGGCAATGTCATCCAGGTACACCACTGCGCACCTCTCCAGTCCCTGAAGCAGGTGGTTGACCATCTATTGGAATGTGGCAGGGGCATTCTTCATGCCAAAAGGCATGACCATGGACTTGTATAGTCCGAAGGGGTTGATAAAGGCGGACATCTCCTGTGCTTGGGGCTCAGTGGAATCTGCCAATATCCCCGACTCAGATCCATGATAGATAGTGTGCGCCAGATAACTGCTCAAGCAGCTCCTCGATGCATGGCATTGGGTACTCATCAGGGGCTGGGATGGCGTTGAGCCCCCCTGTAGTCCACACAGAACCGGGAGGTCCGATCCTTCTTTGGCACCAGGAGTACAGTTGAGGCCCATACGCTCTTGGACTGTTGAATCACCCCTCAGCTGCAACATCTCATCAATCTCCTGGCGCATGACGTGCTGCACCTCGTCAGAGATCCGATAGGGTATCTGAGGTAGGGGGGAATTATTCCTGGTGTCCGCTTCATGGACCGCTACCTCAGTCCTTCCGTGTAGGTTGATAAACACAGCCTGGAAGGGTTCCAGCGTGGCTTGCAGCTGCGACCGCTGGGGTGCGGATAGCAAGGTGCTTACGTCCACATCCTCTATGGACCCAATGGCCTTAGTTTGGGCCAACATGTCCAGGAGGGGGGTCTTCCTCCCCGTCCTCGGGCAGGTTGCTGTCTGGTAGGATACAGGCTCCACGTTCTTGATGAGCTTTCATCATGTTGACGTGCAAGGCCTTGCGCCTACCCCAACTGTGGTCAAGAGTGACCACGTAGGTAACTGGGTTGAGCTGTTTGTGTACGACGCATGGGCCTTCCCAGGCCACCTGAAGCTTATCCTTTGGTACCGGACCAGCAACCACACCTTATGATCCACCTGGTAGGTCCGCTCCCGGGCGTTCTGGTCATATCAGTGCTTCTCGTCAGCCTGATCCTGCTCCATGTTGTCATAAACCAACTGTTAGGGTCGGCGGAACGCACCAGATATAAATAATAGGAGGTGCGTTCGCCGCCCGGGGTCCACCATACGATAGATGATAAGACCGCTGCTGGACAATGGCAGATACACCACAAGGTGAAGTACTGCGCTCGGGTTAACGTCACCCGAACGCTAAGAGCGGCTCTGTTCAGACACAGAGTCGCTACACAGTAACGAATATAAAGACGCTGGCCCTATTAGCCTCAGAGGAAAACCAGCGGGTGGCGTTGCAACCGCAACCGCCAATGGACGCTGCTACCGCAGCGCGGCAATAACTACAGCCGCTGGACGACGGTGCCGGAAGGCCGGTCACCGTCGGACGCTAGTGTGCAGTGCAGGAAGCACAGTGGCGCTTAGCTTGCCACCAATGGGAGCTGACTATCACCAACACTCTGTCACCATTCGTAATATCAGAGGGAAGGTGTTTCTTAATAAGTCAGTCACCAGAACATGCATCCATCACCATTCACACTCAGCATAATATGCTACACTAGCGCATGGCCGAGCCGCCATGCGGGCTTTTTATAGCCATGCGCTTCCAGGACCTTCCAGTACCCTGGAAGAGACCAATCAGATCCGATGCAGGACCTGAGCATGTGACCCCTGCTCTCCAGTTAGAGGTCAAGTTGCGAGCATGCCTAGTAGCACGGCACGAGGACTTAGCCTCTGGAGCGGTTCCCTGCAGAGCAGGTTGCGCTACCATTGCTGCACCAGAGGTGGCAGCAACATCCAGGCTCACTGAACAAGTCTGAGCAGCACGCCTGGCTCGCTGTGATTGCTGAGCAGGGCCCTGAGCGGTCGGAGAGGAATGGGAGATCGCTGAATGTACGGCTCTGGATTCCTGCTGTGCAGAGCCAGAAATCAGACGCCTAACATTGCCCCTCCTCCTAGGGTGCACCTCACTGCGCTCAAAGGCCGCGATCAGGAGCGGTGCGTGGATGTTTTCCACCGGCTCCCAGGTTCGAGTCTCGGGCCCATGACCCTTCCAATCCACTAAATAATATTTTTTGCCACGGACAAACCTGCGCCCTACGATGGCATTAACCTCAAACCCGTCAGATGATAAGTCTGACGTCCCGGCCGATTACTCAGAAAACCGGGCCATGTGAACTGGTTTGAGGAGGGACACATGAAACACGTCTGAAATGGCTAAATGTGGAGGAAGAGCCAGGCGATAAACCACCGAGTTAATTCGCTCGAGGACCTTGAAAGGTCCAATGTAACGCGGCGCGAACTTGGGGGATTCGACCCGCAGTTTAATATTTCGGGTGGAGAGCCACACCATGTCGCCAGGGGAGAAGCTTGGAGCGGTTCGCCGATGCGTGTCGGCGGACGCCCTCATCCTTTCCTTGGAAGCACGGATAGCATCCTGAGTGCGATCCCAAATGTCCGGGCCTCCACTGCCCAGTCTGCCACCCTGAAGTCAGTGGAGGACTCTGGCATCGGGACAGGGACGCGTGGATGTTGTCCGTAGTTTAAGAGAAAGGGCGTCTGACCAGTGGAATCAGCCACCGCATTGTTTAGGGCAAATTCGGCCCATGGTAGCAAGGATGCCCAGTCATTCTGCCTGGCAGAAACAAAATTCCGTAAGTAGGTGACCAAGGTCTGATTGGCTCTCTCGACCAATCCGTTCGTCTCGGGATGGTAAGCGGAGGACAGATTTAGCTCGATGCTGAGTAAGCTGCAGAGCTCCCTCCAAAACTGAGACGCGAACTGGGGACCTCGATCACAAACGATTTTGTCCGGCATGCCATGTAGGCGGAATACGTGCTTGATGAACAAAGTGGCAAGACCACGAGCGGAAGGCAACGGTGCGAGTGGCACCAAATGCACCATTTTGGAAAAATGGTCGGTGACCACCCAGATGACCGTACTGCCACCAGACTTGGGCAGGCCAACCACGAAATCCATGCCAACCATTTCCCAAGGTCTATCCGCCACTGGCAGGGGATACAGCAGCCCCGCCGGCCTCTGTCTAGAGGGTCTGATCCGAGCACACGAGATGCATGCTTGCATGTATTCCTTAACATCTCGAGCCATATGTGGCCACCAATATGAACTTGCCAGGAGTTCGGTGGTCCGTTTATTACCAAAATGACCACCCACCCTGGAGGCATGTGCCCAGGCGAGGACCTCAGGCCGTAGCTGAGGAGGCACCAAGGTCTTGCCTGGTGGCACTGACTCGAGAGCAACTGGAGCCACGGTCGTAAAACTCTCCGGCGGGAGAATTAGCCGAGGCTCAGCCTCTCCCTTCTCCGCTGAGACCACCGAGCGTGAGAGAGCATCCGCACGGACATTCTTCTCTCCTGGGAGGTAGTGCAGGGTGAAGCGGAAGCGGAAAAAGAAGAGTGACCACCTAGTCTGCCGAGAGTTCAGGCGCTGGGCCGTCTGCAAATAGACCAGATTTTTATGGTCTGTATATACCTGGAAGGGAAACTGAGCTCCCTCCAGGAGATGTCTCCACTCAGAAAAGGCCAACTTCATAGCTAGTAGGTCCCTGTCGCCGATGGAGTAATTCTTCTCCGGTGAGAAGGTCTTGGAGAAAAAGAAGCAGGGATGCTTCTGACCTTGAGCATCCTTCTGGAAAAGGACCGCTCCTTCACCGACGGAAGAGGCATCTACCTCCAGGATAAATGGTTTATTCACATCAGGACGATGTAAGATGGGAGCACCAGCAAAGTGCGACTTTATGGACAAGAAGGCCTTGGAGACTTGATCTGACCAAGCATTCGGATTAGCTTCCATCTTGGTGAGAGCAACCAAGGGAGCTACCAGTGTGGAGAAATGGGGTATAAACTGACGGTAATAATTTACGAACCCCAAAAAGCGCTGCACCGCTTTGAGTGAATGGGGTTCCTGCCAGTCCATTACCGCTTGAAGTTTCGCCAGTTCCATAGCCAACCCCTGGGCTGAGATGATGCAGCCCAGGAATGGCAAAGACTCCTGCACAAACTGACACTTCTCCAGCTTGGCGAAGAGAGAATTCGCCCACAGACGGTCGAAGACTCTGCAGACGTCTCTCCGGTGGGTGGTCAAATCTGGCGAAAAGATGAGTATGTCATCCAGATAGACCACCACCGAGGTAGAAAGCATGTCATGGAAGACGCCATTGACGAAGTCCTGGAAGACAGCAGGCGCATTACAAAGGCCAAAGGGCATGACCAGATATTCGTAGTGGCCATCCCTGGTGTTAAAGGCTGTCTTCCACTCGTCTCCTTCGCGAATGCGGATCAGGTTGTACGCTCCCTGTAGATCTAATTTTGTAAAGATCCGGGCCCCTTGCAACCTGTCAAACAACTATGAGATCAACGGCAGAGGGTATTTGTTCTTGACCGTTATAGCATTGAGACCTCTGTAGTCAATGCAGGGGCGTAGCTCTCCGCTCTTCTGTACGAAGAAGAACCCTGCACCAGCCGGCGACACCGATTTTCTGATAAAACCTCTAGCCAGGTTCTCCCGAATATATTGAGACATTACCTCTGTCTCAGGGAGTGATAGCGGATACACACAGCCTCTAGGAGGTTCTGTGCCTGGCATGAGATCTATCGGGCAATTGTACGGACGGTGCGGCGGGAGCGTCTCCGCAGATTTTTTGGAGAAGACGTCCGCGTACTGGTGATAGGGTTTAGGAAGCGTGGAGAGATCCGCAGGCACTTCAGTGGAAGCACCTGAAGACTGCCCCCCAGACATCTTCCCTCACAGTCCTTGCTCCAACCCAATATCTTCCCTGTCGCCCAATTGATATGAGGGGTGTGGCACCGAAGCCAGGGAAGCCCAAGAAGCACCTGGTCGATGCCATCAGGCAAAATGAGCAGGGACAGAGTCTCCCGATGGGAGGGTGAGATAGAAAGCCCAAGTGGTACTTTCTGATGGGTCACCTGAGTGGGCAAATGTGCACCGTTAACCACCATGATGGTCAGAGGCTGGGGCAGCAACACCAGGGGAATAGCGTGTTTCTGGGCGAAGGTTGAGGACATAAAATTCCCCTCGGCCCCGGAATCCACGATAACCTCTGCCTCCCAGGTGGAGGACCCACTGTCTAACGTGCCCCGGAATACCGGTTTGGGTGAAAAGGGTTTCGTATTGGACTGACCACCACCTACGGCCACAGGACGTGGATGTTTTTTCGCCCGCAGAGGACACGTGCTAGCCGAGTGACCAAACTGTCGGCACTGATAGCAACGTACAGAGCTTCGCATCGGACGTGGCTTGGGGCCGGTGCGAGACACCTCCATAGGTTCAGAGGGTGCAAGCTCCTGTGCAGGATATCTCAGCGGCTCAGTGAAGGTGGGAGCCAAGTTAACCCTTCGTCTGGATTGTGCACGTTCCAGCCCGCGCTCCGTAAATCGGAGGTCAATGCGGGTGGAGACAGCAATCAGTTCCTCCAGACTTGTGGGAACTTCTCTGGTAGCTAGAGCATCCTTGACGTGCTCAGCTAACCCTCTCCAAAACACCGGGATTAAAGCTTTGTCCGGCCACTCTAATTCGGAAGCCAGTGTCCGGAACCCGACGGCATAATGGTTAACCGAGAGCGACCCTTGTGTTAGGGATAGCAATTGGAGAGATGTATCATGCGTGATCCGTGGTCCCAAAAAGGCCTTCTTCAGGGCCGTGAGGAACTGAGCAGCACCCTGAACCACAGGATCATCACGTTCCCACAATGGCGTGGCCCACTGTAATGCCCTGTCAGACAATAATGAGACAATAAATCCCACCTTAGCCCGCTCTGTAGGGAATCATGCAGCCAGTAACTCGAGCTGAATTGAGCACTGGCTGACGAATCCCCTACAGGTGGCGCTGTCACCCGGAAAACTTGTCGGGGAGCGGGAGGCGAGAAATTGTCGGCGTGGGTAAAAGTGTGGGCACACGTGAGACAGCCTCAGCGACTGTCTGGACAGCAGCTAGCGCAGCATTCGCAGCTGAATTGGTGCTCTCAATAGCCGCCAACCTGCTCTCCGGCTGCCGAATGTAGCGCTGCAGCTGCTGCACGTCTGCCATTACCAGCCAGACCCTGGCGCTAGTGTAACGTTAGGGTCGGCGGAACACACCAGATATAAATAATAGTGAGGTGCGTTCGCCGCCCGGGGTCCACCGTGCTGTAGATGATAAGACCGCTGCTGGACAATGGCAGATACACCACAAGGTGAAGTACTGCGCTCGGGTTAATGTCACCCGAACGCTAAGAGCGGCTCTGTTCAGACACAGAGTCGCTACACAGTAACGAATATAAAGACGCTGGCCCTGTTAGCCTCAAAGGAAAACCAGCGGGTGGCGTTGCAACCGCAACCGCCAATGGACGCTGCTACCGCAGCGCAGCAATAACTACAGCCGCTGGACAGCGGCGCCGGAAGGCCGGTCACCGTTGGACGCTAGTGTGCAGTGCAGGAAGCACAGTGGCGCTTAGCTTGCCACCAATGGGAGCTGACTATCACCAACACTCTGTCACCATTCATAATATCAGAGGGAAGGTGTTTCTTAATAAGTCAGTCACCAGAACATGCATTCATCACCATTCACACTCAGCATAATATGCTACACTAGCGCATGGCCGAGCCGCCATGCGGGCTTTTTATAGCCATGCGCTTCCGGGACCTTCCAGTACCCTGGAAGAGACCAATCAGATCTGACATAGGAACTGAGCACGTGACCCCTGCTCTCCAGTTAGAGGTCAAGTTGCGAGCATGCCCAGTAGCACGGCACGAGGACTTAGCCTCTGGAGCGGTTGCCTGCGGAGCAGGTTGCGCTACCATTGCTGCACCAGAGGTGGCAGCAACATCCAGGCTCACAGAACAAGTCTGAGCAGCATGCCTGGCTCGCCGTGATTGCTGAGCAGGGCCCTGAGCGGTCGGAGCAGAATGGGAGACTACTGAATGTATGGCTCTGGATTCCTGAGCAGCAGAGCCCGAAATCCAATGCCTAACACCAACTGCATGAAGAGCTGGATCTTGTCATAGAAGTGCATTACATACTCCATGATGGACACATCTGAAGGGCTCGGCTCTCTTCTTCCCAGGATTCCCTTACCAACCCAAGGGGTCCCCGGACTTGCCTGTCGTACAGGAGCTCGAAGAGGGAAAACCCTGTTGAGGCCTGTGGAACCTCTCGGTAAGCAAATAGCAGGTGTGGGAGGTACCGCTCCCAGTTGTGTCCTTGGGTCTCAACCAGCATTGCTAGCATTTGAGGGTACCGTTGAAATGTTCACATAAACCATTGGTTTGGGGGTGATATGTGCTCGAAACCAGACACTTCACCTGCATTTCTTACAGAGAGCCTCTATTAGGCGAGACATAAGTTGAGTCCCCTGGTCAGTAAGCATCTCCCTGGGAACTCCTACTCATGAAAAGATGGCCAACAGGGCATCTGCCACCTTATCTGCCCTAGTTGAGGACAGAGCCACTGCCTCTGGGTAGTATAGTCTACCACAGTAAGGATGTACTGTTTCCAACAGTTGCTGAATATGGCCAGTGGTCCCACAATGTCCACAGCGATACTCTAGAAAGGGAGCCTTGGGAGCAGGTCCTGACTTTGACAGGTTATACAGGAGCTGCAGTAGTTTGTTACATCTGTCCCCAATTTGGGCCAATAGAAGTGTTAAGACAGCCGAGCCTTAGTTTTGCTGACCCCAAATGTCCAGCGAGTGGAATCTCATGGGCAATCTACAGTTGTTACAACAACTCACCCCTAAATTGGTAGGGGACGATCAGCTGTCTTTCCCTTAACCACTCCTTGACCTACCTCTTCCGACAAGCCTACAACCTGCAGTAACCACCAATCCACCAAACCGCTGAACGACCAGCTCTACCCTCACCTACTGTATCCTCACCCATCCCTTGTAGATTGTGAGCCCTCGCGGGCAGGGTCTTCTCTTATCCTGTACCAGTCGTGACTTGTATTGTTTAAGATTACTGTAGTTGTATTTATTATGTATACCCCTCCTCACATGTAAAGCGCCTTGAAATAAATGGCGCTATAATAAATAATAATAATAATTTACCGGGAACTGTCTCCCGGTACAACCTCCCTTGTTCCTAGAACACCCTGTCCTTATCAGTCTCGGAGATGGGCTCCTCAGCGAGGTGCCTCAAGGTCTCCAGGCTCACATCTGAGCGCAGAGCAGCCTGAAACTCCTGGCTGGAGGCAGCCAGAAGTGACGTCAGGGTCCCTTCCTCATGAGAACCCTCTGGGACCTGCTCTGGGTCTGTCTCTGTTTCAGTCATCCCTCTGACTAAGGAGGGTCCAGAAGGCAGGGAGTTATCTGCATTCTGGGCACTTTGCGGGTGACAGCAGTTAGGTAGGCCATCTCCCCAAGGATTACCACAGTCCCATCAGCCTGCTCGGCTATGGGTACTACCTCCCAATCCACCCCCAATACCTCACGAGCAGTGCTATATATGGGGCACGCCATCAGCTTCTTCATGGTTCCCGTGCCTCTCCCCATTTCCCTTAGCACTGTCGCTTGCTCCTGTTAGTGGTTCCTCAGCCATCTCACCCCGCAGCATGACATGGCTGATTACACATCATTATCAGAGAAATCATTATCATGTAAATCGCTGTCGTGTAAATCATTATCAGGTAAATCACTGTCAGGTAAAGCATGATTATTCACATATTATCATTAGCATTAGGCCGGGGTCACACTTGCAAGTGCATAGCTCCCAAGCGTCCCGATTCCCGCGGGACAGTCCCGTTTTTGACACCCCCCTTCCGCGTCCCGCCCGGGACGCTATTTTTCCCGCATTGCATTGAGTCGCCACACCCCCTCATGCACTGACCCCATGATCCTTGCCCTCCCAGGTAGACCCTCCGCAGCCTGCAATGATGTGGCTGGGCTGTATGTTCTGTGCGCACAGGACCTGTGAGAGGGGAGGAGTCAGGGGTATCATGATCAGGGGCCTCCGTCTGTGTCTGTCTGCACTCTGCAGGACTCTGCTGTGCTGCTTGTCATGGTGCTGGATGAGGTAAAGTTTCTGTGTGGGGTCAGGAGGGGTTTACAGTGTGGATGTAGCAGAGCTGTGTGTACGAGGTGTACGGAGTGGAGCCGTGTGTACGAGGTGTACGGAGCAGAGTCACCAGTGTATGAGGTGCACGGAGTGTCATGCTCGCCATGTCTGTCATGTCCGCCACGTCTGTTTTGCCTCAAGAACCCCTGGAGCGGTGTGCACGCGCATCTCATGTCTGCTATCCTGCATGTTCCCTAGAGCAGTGTGCACACTCACTTCATGTCTGTTGAGCTGCAGGATGCCTGCGTTTCTGCTCTGCCTTCTGTGATCATCTCATCATGTCTAGAATCCCTGATCATGTGTCCTTCCTATGTTCCAGCATAGGCTGGTTCTGCATTCGTCTCTGCATGTCTGAAACCCTGATCATGTGACCTTTTCTATGATCCTGCACTGTCCCGTTCTGCAATCATCCCTGCATGTCTGGAATCCTGCTTTCTGTGATCCTAGAGGATATGAACTGGAAGCTCTTCCCTGGTCCTGAACCAGAAGTGGTGGTGCTATGCCCTATACCAGACCACCCCTTCCTATGCTCAGGGCCTGAGTATTGTGTTGCTTCTCTGCATGGCTGCTTGGTCTGTGGGGTTGCTCCCTCTATTCTGTGCCCTTGCACTCTGCTCTGTCGTGCGTCTCTGCACACGCTCCGTGCTCGTATTCCGTCTCTTGTCTTGTGCTTTGTCTCGTATTGTCCTCCGTGCTCTGTCCTTGCTATGTCTTCTTGTTATGTCCGTTCTGTACCCTGTGCCTGACGTGTCTGTCTACACGTGCAGGCCTCCGCTCTGTACCCTGTCCCTGACGTGTCTGTCTACACATGCACGCCTCCGCTCTGTACCCTTGTCTAGTCCCAAGGTTCTCCCTTGGCCCGGCTCTGGGCTTCGGCCTACGCTCCGCTGCTAGACTCTGTCCCTGTCCCTGACGTGTCTGTTTACACGTGCAGGCCTCCGTTCTGTGTCTGTCCCTGGCGTGTCTCCTACACGTGCAGGCTCTGTTCTGTACCTTGTCCCTGGCGTGTCTCTTTACACGTGCAGGCCTCACTCTGTACCCTGTCCCTGGTGTGTCTCCTACACGTGGAGGCTCCGTTCTGTACCCTGTCCCTGTCGTGTCTCTACACGTGCAGGCCTCGTTCTGTGTCTGTCCCTGGTGTGTCTCCTACATGTGCAGGCTCCGCTCTGTACCCTGTCTAGTCCCAAGGCTCTCCCTTGGCCCGGCTCTGGGCTTCGGCCTACGCTCTGCTGCTAGACTCTGTCCCTGTCCCTTGCGTGTCTCTACACGTGTAGGTCTCGTCTTGTACCTTGCCCCTGGCATGCTGTCTGCATGCGCAGGGTCCTGTCTTCTACTCTATGCCTTGTCTCTGATACTTCGTGCGCTCTTGCACTTTTCGTACTAGGCTTTGCCGTGCTGTCTGCACTAGTCTCTATCCTGTATCTTTGCCTAGCCCTGCCTTGTGGCTCCGTGCCTCTGTGCACGTGCCTGGTCGCCTGTGCCTGCCTGGTGTGCCTCAGCCGTGCCGCCTCTAGCCAAGCTCACCTGTGTGCCTCAGCCGTGCACCAGTCCAGTGCTATAGTGGTTTCCGGCTGCGTGGCTGCAGCGGTGTCGCCTCTAGTCGTGCCCGCCTGCTTATGCCATCATTGGTACCACCTTCCAGTGCCCCCAGCTGTGGTCTCCGTGCTCCTTTGCACGCACGCTGGTTCTCGCACTGTGCCTTTTTGTGCTACTCTTGCACAAAGCCTTTTGCCGCTTTTGCTCTGCTCTGAACCCGAGTTTGCCTGCCGGATTCCGTAACCTGCTGACCGCTGCCAGAGGTCCGGACCTAGATGACTGCGGCCTGATGTCCGGAGCTGATGTCTGTAGCCTGATTCCTGGACCCTGTTGGTCGATGCCAGCACCCCGGATTCCGATCCATTGAACCCGTCCCTGGCGTGCCCCCGCACGCGCAGGCCACCGTCCTTGTGCTCCTCCCTGGCGTGCCCTCGCACGCACAGGCCTCCGTCCTTGTACCCGTCCCTGGCATGCCCCTCGGCATGCACAGGTCTCCGTTCTGTGAATCTGATCCTGGCGTGTCTCCTTGCACGCACCCTGTTTTGTCTCCTAGTTTGTCTGCCGGATTCCTGTAGCCAACTGACTACTGCCGAAGGTCTGGAGCCAGATGTCTACACTCTGATGCCTGGACTCTGTCAGCCTTTGCCAGCCTTCCGGAGTCCGATTCCTCGCACCCTGCCTTGGACTTTGGCGTGCCTTGGCACGCACCTTGTCATATGGATTCTGTGTGTTCACGTTTTGCACCTGTTTTACCTTGAAGAGTTCCTCATGCCTTAGACCTCGGCGTGCCCTTGCACGCATCTTGCTTTGTGTTCTTTGTGTGTTCACCTTTGCACCTGTTGTACCCTGAAGTGTTCCTGAATGAAGTTTACTTGAACTAATGCCTTGTCTCGTCTTGCTTCCTGAGCCGGCCGTCTGGTCCAGCAGCCGTGGTGCCTCACCCCCTTGGTCTTGCCCCTGACACTCCCTGTATAGGGGGTGGTTCCTCACTAGGTCAGCTCGCCCTAGGTGGGTGGGTGCCACGGCCCAGAGGGTCCACTTATTCAAAGAAAAACGACTCAGCGTAAGCTGACACTCGTCACACGGAGCGGAGCCATGTGTGTGTACGAGGTGTACGGAGCAGAGTCACATGTGTATGAGGTGTACGGAGCGGAGCTATATGTGGACGAGGTGTACGGAGCGGAGCCGTGTGTGTACGAGGTGTACGGAACAGAGCCACGTGTGTATGAGGTGTGCAGAGCCATGCGTGTAGGAGGTGTACAGAGCCACGTGTGTATGAGGTGTACGGAGCGGAGCCGTGTGTATACGGAGTGGAGCCGTGTGTATACAAGGTGTGGGGAGCGGAGCCGCGTGTGTACGAGGTGTATGGAGCCGTGTGTGTACGAGGTGTATGGAGCGGAGCCGTGTGTGTACGAGGTGTATGGAGCGGAGCCGTATGTGTACGAGGTGTATGGAGTGAAGCCATGTGTTTACGAGGTGTATGGAGCAGAGCCCTGTGTGTACGAGGTGTGGGGAGCGGAGCCGCGTGTGTACGAGGTGTGCGGAGCCACGTGCGTATGAGGTGAGCGGAGCAGTGTGTGTACGGAGCGGAGCCGTGTGTATGGGGCATACGGAGCAGAATCGCACGTGTACAAGGTGTACGGAGCGGAGCCGCCGGTGTGCGAAGTTGCGCGTGTACAAGCTGTACAGAGCAGAGTCGTGTGTGTACTTGGTGTACGGAGTGGAGCCAAGTGTGTACGAGGCATACAAAGTGGGCTTTTCCCACGGACACAGGAGTACACAGCGGAGCCCCGAGGAGCACTTGAGAACTTGCAAATGACGTTCCACCGGAAGTGATGTGCTGGAAGCTGACCGGAAATGAGGTAATTTCATGAGGAGATTGTGACGGAACCAGGAATGCTTCAGATCCATCACAATGTCCTCCTCCGACAGGGTGGACAGCAGGATCGCCTTGGAATCAAGGATGCTGGCCATGTGAGTGGATCATGATATGTCCTGCACCGGGAGGCTCAGATGGGCATTACAATGGGAGCCAGGCTGCTATAGTATCTTTATAGAATCTTTCTTTCTTTCTCTCTGTTTCTTTCTCATTCTCTGTTCTGTCTTTCCCTCTCTTTTTCTTTCTCTCTCTAATCTCTCTTTTTTCTTTCTCTCTCTCTGTTCTTTCTTTCCCCTCTCTTTCTTTCTTTCTCTCTGTTCTTTCTTTACTTCTTTCTTTCTCTCTCTGTTCATTCTCTGTCTCTTTGTTCTTTCTCTCTATCTCTCTGTTCTTTCTTTCCCCTCTTTCTTTCTCTTTCTTTCTCTCTGTTCTTTCTTTCTTTCATTTTTTTCTCTTTCTCTCTTTCTCTCTCTCTCTGTTCTTTCTTCCCCTCTTTCTTTCTTTTTCTCTCTGTTCTTTCTTTCTTTTCTCTTTCTTTCTTTTTCTTGCTCTCTCTCTGTTCTTTCTTTCCCCTCTTTCTTTCGCTCTCCCTCTGTTCTTTTTTCTGTCCCCTCTTTCTTTCTCTGTTCTTTCTTTCCACTCTTTCTTTATCTCTGTTCTTTCTTTATCTCTCTGTTCTTTCTTTTTTCTTTCCGCTCTTTCTTCTTTCTCTGTTCTTTCTTTCCCCTCTTTCTTTCTTTAATTCTCTCTCTGTTCTTTCTTTATCTCTGTTCTTTTTTATGTCCCCTCTTTCTTTCTCTCTGTGATCTTTCTTTCTTTCTCTTTTTCTCTGTTCTTTCTTTATTTCCCCTCTTTAATTTTCTCTGTTCTTTCTTTCCCCTCTTTCTTTCTCTCTCCCTCTGTTCTTTCTTTTGCTCTTTGTTCTTTCTTCCCCTCTTTCTCTCTGTTCTTTCTTCTTTCTCTTTCTGTTCTTTCTTCTCTCTGTCTTTTCTCTCTCTGTTCTTTCTTTCTCTCTCGCTCTCCTTTCTCTCTCGCTCTCTATTTTCTTTTTTCTGTCTGTTTTCTCTTTCTTTTCCATAGTACCAGTCAGTGTGCCCACAGTACCAGCCACTGTGCCCATAATGCCAGCCACTATGCCCCCAGTACCAGTCAGTGTGATCAGCAGTGCTAAATGGGTGCGGCTTGGCGTGGACATGGGTGTGACAAGTCGCAAAATGGGTGTGGTCTGGGCGGGGCCTAAAATTTGCATCCTTTGTCCCTCTTTCCCTTCAAAAGTTGGGAGGTATGCAAGTGCAATGTGAGAAACTCGCACATCAATACCTGCCACTGCTGCCAGCACTCGGGACCAGAGTGTTCAGCTGCAAAGAAAGACATGTAGCCGATCCCGAGTGCAGGCGGAAGTATCGGGTAGTGATGAGAGAGATTTGCGCGAGTTTCTTGCATTGCACTTGCAAGTGTGACCCCGGCCTTACTCTCAGCATCAGATTGGGGAGGGGTGTCAGGGATATAATAATCAAACATTCTCCCTAAATCAGTCCCCAGCAAAACGTCAGTGGGCAAGTTTTCGGACAACCCCACTTCCTTCACCCAGCACCCAATCTATAAAAACCTGGTCCATAGGCAAGGGACAGCGAATGCCCCCAATCCCGGTAACAGTCAGGGTTTTCCCCGGAATAATCTCTTCAGGGGCTGCCAGTTCGGATCAGATGAGGGTTCATTCGGCCCCGGTGTCCTTGAGGCCTATAGCTCCCCATGGTGATGTGCTGCAAATTTTTACAGGCCCTCTTAACCGCCCCACCTACCAAAATAACTGCTAAATTAGGCCCTGAGGCCTTGGATGGGGGGGTTCTTCTGCTTCTCCAGACAAGTGGCGCTGAGATGTCAAGTCCGATTGCAGAAATAAAACTTGGAAGGGTTGGATGTAGGCCTCGTGTTGGCAAAGGGGACAGGGTCTCCGGTGAGTCGGCTGGCAGTGGCACTGGGGTGGGTTGTTGGTGTGGCGCCCCTGAGGCTCAGTCGCCACAGAGGTACTGTACCTTCTCCTAAGGTGTAGTGCCCCACCACCTAGGTAAGTTGGGAACTCCTTTCCACACTTCAACATCTGCACCCCACACACTGGATAGTTCAGCAAAGGACCAGATTGCAGCTCCATGCTTAGAGGGTAGCAGAGCACTTTTCGTGGGTCCTTGCTTCGTAACACGAGATGTGCTGGGAGGTGGGTGGAGTTGAGATTGATATAAAAGGTTGGGAGGGTTTAGAATTAGGAGGTCAGTCTGACAGAAGGTCAGTCGGGTAGGAAGTCACTCAGACAGGAGTGGGGATCCCTAGAAGAAGGGATGGAGGAAGGAGTGCTGCAGCTGCCTCAGTGACCTGAGCCAGCTGGCACGGGAAAGGAACAGAAGGAGAAAGACGTAGAACTGCAACCTAAGCTTCCATAAGAGAGAGAAGGAACAGCGCGGAACGAAGGAGTAGGAGAACAGAGAGGAGTTGTGGGTTGGAAGAGGAACCCTGTCTATAGGTTCTCAGCGCAAGGCCGGGGCCCGGTTCCCGAGGTTGTATGGACACTTATGGTTCTGCAGCAGACACCGGTGGAGTAGTTGGCTGTAAATGCACTACTCCCATCCAAGACTTGGGACACAACAGCAACTGAATAGAGAGCCAGGACTCCGGAGAAGGGAGTCCCCGAGAGAGGTTACAGCTGTCTGTCATACAAGTAGAGTTGTTAGGAACATCTGACAGGAGGAACTTCAGAGTACCACAGTACTGGAGCTCTTCACACTACAAGGCGCTATAGAGGAGTCGTTCAGGAGAGGTACATGTTGGCGGGGTGTTGGAGAGGAGAATCCTGACTTGCCCGGGAGGTTGATTGAGTCTCTACCCCAGAGGACACGGCACGGAGGCAGGCACCAGTGTGTACCACGAGCTATGAGTAAAGCTTTGGAACTACAAGCCCTGGTGTCCTCCATTCATTTGTGCGCCAACCCCGTCAGCACCGCTACATCTGGGTACCAACATTCCTTACACCGCCTGCGCCTATACACTGCCCTGGGGTTACAGCTTCACCTGTGGGGAGCTGCACCATCTATGCTGCAACACACCATCATCCCCAGAGGATCTGCACACAGCGTTGGCTTAACATCTTGCTTGCCAAACACCACAGGTGGCGTCACAAACTTTCACATAAACTATATCTCAAACCACCATTGATTTGGGCGCCCAGGGCCACGGACCGGGTCACAGCTGCCGTGACATATCCCATTGACACCGGCCCGGTACCGAGTACCCCACAGCCTTGGGAGGGTGACCCATTGGCTTACCCCTTTTCCAGCTGGCAGTGACTGGCTTTCGCACTTCCGGTTATGGTTGGCCTAGTAGGTGTCGGCGATCTGCTCTGCTTTATCCGCGTCTTTTGGCTCCCGGTCCATCACGATTTGTCGCACCTCAGCTGGGCAAAAATATAGGAACTAGTCTTTTATCATCAGGTTCCACAGCATCTCAAAGGTGTCCACTGACAGTCCTTGGATCCACTGGTCAAAGTGGGTTCTGAGTCCATGCACCACATCACTGTAGCTGTCGTGTGGGCCACGTTGGAGGTTCTGGAACTTTCTACAGTAAACCTCAGGAGTCAGTTGGTACTTCTTTATCAGGGCCTGCTTGATGGCTTCATAGTCTCCATCTTGGTGTGGAGGGAGAAAAACAAATGCCTCCATAACTTTTGTTTTGAGCCATGAGGTTAAATATCGGGCCCATTGGTCCCCAGGCAGCTGGTACTGTCTGCAGGCTTTCTCAAATCCCTGCAGACAAATGTCCAAGTCCCCGTCCTTTTCCATCACTGGAAAGTGCTCTGGCTGCTGTTTAGGAGTTGTTGCATTTGTAGGGAGGTGGACCAGACCACAGGTACCTGCTGTTAGGAACGGCGGAACACACTAAATAAAAAAACAATAAAGTGCATTCAAGGCTCGGGGTCCACCGTGCAGTAGGTGACATAACCGCTGCTAAGTGGTGGCAGAAGCAATATGGCGGTATTGTGCACAGGGTTAACCGTCACCCAAGTGCACAGAGCAATCACTGTTAAATCACAGAGATGCCTATGAACATAAACAAAAGAGCTGAGCCTGTTAAGGTCACAAGTACTCAGAGTAGTTAAACACACGGTATAAGGTCACAGGAATAGCCAAAGATGGCGGTACTAAGTCTTTCTAGACCTACCATGTGTGCAGCGTCGCAGCCGCAAACGCTTAAGTGGGCTGCTACTGCAGCGCGGCGTAGGACACTGCCGCTAAACGACAATGCTAGACGCAAGTGCAATGTCGGACGCTAGCAGCTGTGGACAATGAAGCAGAGGCGCGCTGGTGCTGGCGCTGGTACTGAACTCAATCCCTCACACAAGCGTAATATCAAAAGGTAGGGGTTTCAAATGAGTCATTCACCAGAATCATGCATTCATCGTCATACACACAGCAGCAAGTATGGTCTATACTAGCGCAAGGCGGAACAGCCATGCGCGCCTTTTATAGCAGCTGGGACCTTCCGCACGCCTCCAGATCTCTGATATGGACAAATGAGATTTGGAGCAGGACCTGAGCACATGACTCCCGATCTCCAATGGGCGATCGTCCCATGAGCAGGCTCAGTAAGAGGACAGAAGGACTTAGCCTCAGGAGAGATTTGCTGCAAGGCAATCTCCTCTGCAATCTCTTCTGCAGTGGATAAAGAGCAGGAGACTGCAGAATATGAGGATCTGGATTCCTGCATAGCGACCGCAGAAACCAGACTCCTAACATTACCCCCCCTCCTAGGGCCCCCCCTCCCTGAGACTTCCGACCCGCCAACTTGTGCCTATTAGTGGCGTAGGCCTCAGACTCGTCCGAAGGCAAGTCTGATGTCCGGGTAGGTGACAAGGAAACCCGGGACACGCGGAACGCATCAGGGATGGCAAGATCGCAAGGTTTGAGAAGGGACACATGGGAGACAACGGGAGCAGAAGTTAAAGTGGGACGCCGCCGTGTGTCGGCGGGCGTCGCCACTCTCCGTTTGGAGAGGCTATCCCGTGAGCAAAAGGCACAGGCCCGAATATATTTTTTTACATCCCGAGCCCTGTGCGGCCACCAATAAGACCTAGCCAGGAGTTTTGTGGTCTGCATATAGCCGCAGTGACCACCCCTCCTGGAAGCGTGTGCCCACGCGAGAACCCTCGGCCGAAGGTGATGAGGGACAAAGGTCTTACCCGGCGGCACAGAGTTTGGCCATTGCGGGGCGCTGTTGTCTGGAGCAACAGCATGTTGACAACGGTAACCGCAAATGGAGTCTTGTGCCGGACACGCCTCGAGAACGGCGCAAGACACCTCCATGGGCTCAGGGGGTGGAAACTCTGGCTCGGGTGATTCCAGAGGCTCGAAAAAGTTGGAAGCTGAGGTAACCTTCCGCTTGGATTGAGCACCTTCCATACCGCGCTCCGAAAAACGGAGGTCAATGTGGGTGGGAATGGCAATCAGCTCCTCCAAAGTTGCGGGGACCTCTCTGGTAGAGAGAGCTTCTTTGACGTGTTCCACCAAACCTCTCCAAAATACAGGGATAAGGGCTTTGTCAGACCACTCCAGCTCGGAAGCAAGTGTCCGAAAATGAACGGCATACTGACTAACCGAAAGGGATCCCTGGGTCAAAGCCAGAAGCTGAAGAGAGGTGTCGTGCGTGACCCGTGGACCGAGGAAGACCTGCTTAATAGCTGTTAAAAACTGAGCAGCAGTCCGAACCTCTGGGTCACCACGCTCCCATAGTGGCATAGCCCACTCCAACGCCTTGCCTGACAGAAGGGAGACAATAAACCCCACCTTGGCTCGCTTCATAGGGAATCGCGCAGCCAGTAGCTCCAGCTGGATAGAGCACTGGCTGATGAAACCCCTACAGGAGGCGCCATCTCAGAAAATTTATCGGGCAACGGGAGGCTGGTAACTGTCGGCGTGTGGGAGGACGTGGACATACGCGTAACCGTGTCAGTGATTGCATGCACAGCGGCTTCGGTCGATTGCGCAGCTGAGAGAGCACACTCAAGAGTGGCCAACCGGCCCTCAAGCTGCCGAATGCACTGCAAGAGTTGCTGCTGTTCTGCCATCACTAGCCAGACCCTGGCGCTAGTATAATGTTAGGAACGGCGGAACGCACTAAATAAAAAACCAATAAAGTGCGTTCGCCGCTCGGGGTCCACCGTGCAGTAGGTGATATAACAGCTGCTAAGTGGTGGCAGAAGCAATATGGCGGTATTGTGCACAGGGTTAACCGTCACCCAAGTGCACAGAGCAATCTCTGTTAAATCACAGAGATGCCTATGAACATAAACAAAAGAGCTGAGCCTGTTAAGGTCAAAAGTACTCAGAGTAGTTACACACACGGTATAAGGTCACAGGAATAGCCAAAGATGGCGGTACTAAGTCCTTCTAGACCTACCGTGTGTGTAGCGTCGCAGCCGCGAACGCTTAAGTGGGCTGCTACTGCAACGCGGTGTAGGACACTGCTGCTAAATGACAATGCTAGACGCAAGCGCAATGTCGGACGCTAGCAGCTGTGGACAATGAAGCAGAGGCGCGCTGGCGCTGGTACTGAACTCAATCCCTCACACAAGTGTAATATCAAAGGGTAGGGGTTTCAAATGAGTCATTCACCAGAATCATGCATTCATCGTCATACACACAGCAGCAAGTATGGTCTATACTAGCGCATGGCGGAACAGCCATGCGCGCCTTTTATAGCAGCCGGGACCTTCCGCACGCCTCCAGATCTCTGAGATGGACAAATGAGATTTGGAGCAGGACCTGAGCACATGACTCCCGATCTCCAATGGGAGATCGTCCCATGAGCATGCTCAGTAAGAGGACAGAAGGACTTAGCCTCAGGAGAGATTTGCTGCAAGGCAATCTCCTCTGCAATCTCTTCTGCAGTGGATAAAGAGCAGGAGACTGCAGAATGTGAGGATCTGGATTCCTGCATAGCGACCACGGAAACCTGACTCCTAACACCTGCATGCTGGGTCCGGAACTTGAGAGGCTGCATCCTCTGTCTCTGGGAGGAAGGATTAGGGAGGCGGAACTTCCCCTGCAGTCTGGGGGAAGCTTGAGGGAGACGGAGCTTCCCGAAGTGACAGGAGGGTGGGGGGAAGCTGAAAAGAGTGTGTAGCGTTGGCAGGATAAAAGGGAGAAGCATGCAAAGCTGCAGAGCCTGGCGCTGGCTGACTGGAGTGCAGAGGGCTGCGCTGAGAGCAGCCGCGAGAACGGTGAGCGGCACGCCCTGCCTTTCCCCCAAGAGAGTTCTGGGGCAGTGACAGGCAGTGCTGCACCCGAAGGGACTGCTGTGCAGAGAGTGCAGAGCCGTGTGAAGCCAAGTCAGAGAGTGCAGAGCCATGTGAAACCGAGCCAGAGATTGCAGAGCCGAGTGAAGCCGAGCCAGAGAGTGAAGGGCCGTGTAAAGCCGAGCCAGAGAGTGCAGAGCCATGTAAAGCCGAGCCAGAGAGTGCGGAGCCTTGCAGAGCCATTCACTCGGAGCAGTGCCACGCGGACCAGTGTCCGCCGTCACCCGCTGCCAACAGCGGGGACCAGGGAGAGTGGGACGTACAGTGTGTGACCAGTGACTACCAGAGAACCGGGTGCTGTGCCCTACGTGACCGTAAGTACCGCACACGTGCTGCGCAAGAGAGACCATATACCAGACTGACACTTGTGCCCTGACTGGGTCAGTAGATAGTTGCCCTGACATTTTTGACCATACGTTACTAGTGAAAATAGTTGAGTAGCCACGTTGGGCCCATACAGGACTGTGGCCCGTGCCTTTACACTGTGTTCCAAATTATTATGCAAATTGGATTTAAGTGTCATAAAGATGTAATTTTTTGTTTTTCAGTTTTTCAAATAAACTCATAGATGCTATTGTGTATCAGGGCTCTTTGGATCACTGAAATCAATCTCAAACGCCTGTGATAATTAGTTTACCAGGTGAGCCCAATTAAAGGAAAACTACTTAAGAATGATGTTCCACATCATTAAGCAGGGCACAGGTTTCAAGGAATTTAGGAAAGAAAACGGATCTCTCTGCTGCTGAAAAGCATCAAATAGTGCAATGCCTTGGTCATGAGATGAAAACATAAGATATTTCCCAAAAACTTAAACGTGATCATCGTACTGTTAAGAGATTTGTGGTTGATTCTGAGCACAAACATGTTTGTGCTGATAAAGGCAGAAGGAGGAAGGTTCTGCCAGGCAAGTTCATCGGATTAAGAGAGCAGCTGCTAAAAAGCCATTACAAACCAGCAAACAGATATTTAAAGCTGCTGGTGCCTCTGGAGTCCCTCGAACCTCAAGGTGTAGGATCCTTCAAAGGCATGCTGTGGTGCATAAACCTACGATTCGGCCACTCCTAAACAGTGTTCACAAGCAGAAATGGTTGCAGTGGGCCCAGACATACATGAAGACTAATTTTCAAACAGTCTTGTTTACTGATGAGTGTCGAGCAACCCTGGATGGTCCAGATGGATGGAGTAGTGGATGGTTGGTTGATGGCCACTATGTCCCAACAAGGCTGCGACGTCAGCAAGGAGGTGGAGGAGTCATGTTTTGGGCCGGAATCATGGGGAAACAGATGGTAGGGCTCTTTAAGGTTCCTGAAGGTGTGAAAATGACCTCTGCAAAGTATATAGAGTTTCTGACTGACCGCTGTCTTCCATGGTATAAAAAGCAGAAATGTGCTTTCAGGAGCAAATCCTCTTCATGCATGACACTGCACCATGTCATGCTGCAAAGAATACCTCTGAGTCATTCACTGCTATGGGCATAAAAGGAGATAAACTCATGGTGTGGCCACCATCTTTCCCTGACCTCAACCCTATAGAGAACCTTTAGAGTATCATCAAGCCAAAGATCTATGAGGGTGGAAGGCAGTTCACATCAAAACAGCAGCTCTGGGAGGCTATTCTGACTTCATGCAAAGAAATACAAGCAGAAACTCTCCAAAAAATTCTCAAGTTCAATGGATGCAAGAATTGTGAAGGTGATATCAAAGAAGGGTTCCTATGTTAACATGTAACTTGGCCTGTTAGGATGTTTTGGAGTTAAATAGCTTTTTTGTTCGGTGAATGTGACCTCCTAATGCTGCAAATTCCACAAATGAGCATTTTCAGTTCTTTAAAACATATCAAATGTTTAGAAATTCTACTGTGCATAATAATTTGGAACAGTGCAATTTGAGTTGTTATTCATTTTGGAGATTATACTGTTATCATTGGGAGGTTTCTTCAATAAAATTCGATGCATACTCTAACCGGTGATGACTTTTATTAGACTGACTGTCATTTGTACCGACTATTTAGGAAAATCATAGAAAAATATCATTTGCATAATAATTTGGAACACAGTGTAATTAGCCACGTTAATATGTGGACAAGGGGCAGTGGAAGGTGCCGGAGACCGACCTCTGTCACCAGAAGATGGACCAACGTTTACAGCGACCTCCAGGAGGAGGCGCAGCACTCGCCGTTGTCGCTCTTGAGTGTGCAGCAGAAGCTGCAAAATAAGGACTTCCTAATATACCTGTTACGCAAATTGTCATATATTTGTACAGTTATTATTGTAAGGTTCCTTTAATACCGTTTAATACTTTTATCTCCCTGCGTGGAGTAATTTCCCCTGTAAATAAACCTGTTAACCCCTGCTCTGCCTGCGTCCTGTTATTGCATCTTGCGTTCCCGCTCACAACCTTACACATTATTGGACTCAGCGCTCCGTGTGATAGATGGTGTTACCCTGAGTGGGGCCAACTGCAGTTCATGGTCTTGGGCTTCCCATTCAGCTCTCTCAGCCTCTCGCTAGGCTTGAGCCTGCCGCTCGGCTTTCTCCTGGAATTGCTGGATCCGCTGCAGACATCCATCACAATCGTCTGCGTTGAGTTGTTCCAAAGCCATCCGCAGGAGGGGGTCCACGCTGCCCTGATTGCAAGTAGGGCCGGCATTCAGTGGATGGACCTCCGCAGCAGCACCACCTGCGCTTGGGCTGGCTCCTGTGGCACCTGGGCTTCGGGGATGGACTGGCTTTGCTTCAAGTCGCACCAGTTCCGTGACCATTTGATTTTTGTTTTTGCCGCGGGGGTCAATGCCTCTAGTCGTACATATTGCAGCAAGAGTGTCCTTTTTCTGCTGCTTATACCAGGCCTCTCCCGGCATAGCCATAATTGCCAAATAAAAGATAGGACAGAAAAAACAAGAGAATGGGAGGGGGTAACCGCTATATACACAGTATTGTCTCAGCACTAATAAACATTGAGTTTGTTCTACAAAATTTTTTGCGCAGGTCCTCGCAAGAACCGTGCAAGTTTTTAGTGAGAAGAATGATTGCTCAAATCAGGTCACTAATGCTCTTTTATCGCACCGCTTTGCCGCCAATATGTCATGAACTGGGGGTGTGAGGTTGCCCCCAGTTGTCAGGGATTTATTTTATCTCACCAATTGTCACAAATTTACCATTTATTCGTGGTCGTGTGTTATATAGCCACCCACAACTTATGTTTTCGCCTCCAGTTTTGGTTTAGGAACTTGCAGCTTTCTGGTGCCCCCCTTACCCTCAGGTCAGTCAGGGAACTACACTTAGGAAAGTAGTTGCCAGAAAGGCTGCCTTGCCATGTACTGACTATTGGGCACCCTGCAGTGAGGGCGGTATGTATGTCCCCAGACCTAGGACAGGTAATACACACATAAGACCTCCGCTCTGTCACTGCCAGAGTCTACCAAATACCTCAGATCACTTTGCTGCCACCAGCATCTCGTTGTTCATTAAAATCAATATCGGGTCAAGAGCCTACCCACACGGTAGCATAATTAGCACGGAGGTCATGGCATTTGGTTATAGAGCACGGAGAAACAAAACTAGTAAATTTATAGATTTACTCCAGAAAGGATAGGCAGTGTTTACAAAAATCTAAAAGGTGTTACAAAAACAGATAAGATACAGTATGTACAAACAATTACAAAATAAAGTGGATTAAAATAAGAACTTACACTTATGAGTCTATGGCATGCCTTGTGGTGGATGGGGGAGGTGCGCTTCCCCAAGGGCAAATGATCTATCAGCACAGCTTCCTAGCTGGCACAATGGGCAAATGACAACTTCCTAATCAAGCATCCTAGTCTTATGCCTTCTCCTGGCTGACCTCACTGGGTGAGCGGAGCTACGGAGCTAGGAAATGTATAATCCCCTTTTGAAAGTTACTAAAAAACTTATAAGTGTCATAACTCTGTCTGCGAGGCTCCCAGGGTGATGACAGGAGTATTATATGTCTAGTTACAAAATTATCTTTCATTTAAGATCAAGCATCATATATCTTTGTATTACTTGGAAGCATATACCCTTTTCTCAATTTCTGGTGGACTCAGAAGCTTCAAAACCCACCTGTGGATAGCTCTAACCATGCAATTTCCAAAAATATAAGTTTCCTACTAGTGTTGAGCGATACCGTTTGATACCCAAAAATATCGTATCGGATGGTATCGCCCGATACGAAAAAAATATCGGGTATCGCCGATTCCGATACCGGAAGTCCCATTCAAGTCAATGGGACTTCCGGTATCGGAATTAAAAAAAGGCCTTTATTTCCTTGTTGGCTAATTCTACATAATTGAAAACAAATAAGAATCATGTAGAATGTATTGTGGGAGGTGGAGGAGACATTAAAAGCATAGTGGTTTATTCAAATCACATGGCATAGCATTAATTCCAATTTTTTTTTTCAAGACATTCGGAGTTAAAAAGATATTGACTATGTTAACTTTTTTATATTTAGTCAGATATGTATGTTTCGCAACTTCCATGCTCTTCACCTTCTTTTGTACTTCTCCCACACTTTCTCCTTCATGATCCGCAGCAGTAGCATTTTTTTCATCAACTTTTTCTTCACCTTATTCATCTTCTTCTTCTTCACCTTCTTCCCAGTAATTTTTTTTTTCCATTCTTCATATTCTTCTTATTCAGCTATTATTAATTTTCATATGCTATTTCTTCATCTTCTTCCTATCTTTTTCTTCATTTTCTTATGGTGACAGGCATTCCTGTAGTACTTATCTATAAAAGTTATAAGATTACACCTTACGTTCTGCCTGTCACAAAAGATTTACAACAGGATTTGTCCGCGTTCAGTTTGGCCTGAAGCAGCAGGCATTTTCCAGGGGCACCACGAGGAGGAACGGACTCACCCCCATTTACTGCTTAGTCTTCTTCTGCTTATAATTTTGATTTCTTCTATGCTGATTTTTTGTCTTATGCTTAATGTTCTTCTGCTTTCTGTTCTTCTGCTTTTGCTTCTTCTGCTTCTTGTTCTTCTGTCTTTTGTTCTGTATCTTGGTGGTTGTCTTCATGTTCTTTGTCCTCTTGGTCTTATTATTTAGGGTCATATTTCTGGTCTTCTTTGGTGTGGTCTTCAGGGTCGTCATCATCAGGGTCATCGTCATGGAGATCAATAAGGATTACCAAAGACAATTTCAAAAAGCTTGATCTTGGAAATGTAGCAGAAGGTACAAGAAGGCTGAGAAACTGGCGAGAACCAGCAGACAGTGCTGGCACCCGGATGGGTAGCAGAAGGAACAAGAGCCAATGGCACTACCGAGGACCAACTGACGGTGCTGGACCACGGTTACTAAGCAGAAGGTACCTGTGCTAAAAAGCACTACCAAGGACCAGCTGACGGTGCTGGACCTCGGATACCGAGATGGAGGCACCTAGGCCAAAGGCTGTGGCGAGAACCAGCAGACAGTGCTGGCACCCGGATGGGTAGCAGAAGGAACAAGAGCCAATGGCACTACCGAGGACCAACTGACGGTGCTGGACCACGGTTACTAAGCAGAAGGTACCTGTGCTAAAAAGCACTACCAAGGACCAGCTGACGGTGCTGGACCTCGGATACCAAGATGGAGGCACCTAGGCCAAAGGCTGTGGCGAGAACCAGCAGACAGTGCTGGCACCCGGATGGGTAGCAGAAGGAACAAGAGCCAATGGCACTACCGAGGACCAACTGACGGTGCTGGACCACGGTTACTAAGCAGAAGGTACCTGTGCTAAAAAGCACTACCAAGGACCAGCTGACGGTGCTGCACCTCGGATACCGAGATGGAGGCACCTAGGCCAAAGGCTGTGGCGAGAACCAGCAGACAGTGCTGGCACCCCGATGGGTAGCAGAAGGAACAAGAGCCAATGGCACTACCGAGGACCAACTGATGGTGCTGGACCACGGTTACTAAGCAGAAGGTACCTGTGCTAAAAAGCACTACCAAGGACCAGCTGATGGTGCTGGGCTTCGGATACCGAGATGGAGGCACCTAGGCCAAAGGCTCTGGCGAGAACCAGCAGCCAGTGCTGGAACCCGGGTGGGTAGCAGAAGGTACCCATTCAAAGCAAAGTAGCCAGGCCGCAAGCCGGCCGCAGTTACCGAAACCCACAGTCCTACAGGGGGTCCATGTCCCATTGGCACTACGGATCCAGCCTACAGTGCCAGTTCCCGCAGCCCACATAGGAGTCACCTAAACTGCAGGCACCGTAGAGTCGGCTAACCCGGCCGCAAGACGACAGGACAACGGATTGGTGGCATAGTGACCTTGACACTACCCGGAAACAGCAGGCGTGCTGGAACCAGGCTGGGCAACAGGGAGTCCCCGTGCCAAAGACACTGCCGAGAACCAGGTGACGGTGCTGGAACCCAGATGGGTAGCAAAAGCTACAAGAGCCAATGGCACTACCGAGGAACAGCTGACGGTGCTGGACCACGGTTACTAGGCAGGAGGTACCTGTGCTAGAAAGCACTACCAAGGACCAGCTGATGGTGCTGGACCTCGGATACCGAGATGGAGGCACCTAGGCCAAAGGCTCTGGCGAGAACCAGCAGACAGTGCTGGAACCCGGGTGGGTAGCAGAAGGTACCCATTCAAAGCAAAGTAGCCAGGCCACAAGCCGGCCGCAGTTACCGAAACCCACAGTCCTACAGGGGGTCCATGTCCCATTGGCACTACGGATCCAGCCTTCAGTGCCAGTTCCCGCAGCCCACATAGGAGTCACCTAAACTGCAGGCACCGTAGAGTCGGCTAACCCGGCGCGCAAGACGACAGGACAACGGATTGGTGGCATAGTGACCTTGACACTACCCGGAAACAGCAGGGGTGCTGGAACCAGGCTGGGCAACAGGGAGTCCCCGTGCCAAAGACACTGCCGAGCACCAACTGGCGTTGTTGGAGCCCAGGGACAATCATGGTGTAGGCCGAGGCCTACTTGGTGGTAGTTTTAGATTGTTTGTAGGCTACAACAGACTGTCAACGTGCTCCAATTAGGCATCTGTCTCCACTCTGTTTCCAGGATTTCACGTGACCACCAACACCGCCAGTTTATGCGTACAGCAGCCGTCTGCCCAATCCACACGTGTTGCTGTGTTACTGGGATTCTGTAATGTCAGCAGATCCCCTGATGTGTGTCTGCCACTGTCTCCTGCTCTGTCCACATTCCCACCGCTTGCAGTGGGAAGGTGGACAGCGCATAGACAGTGGCGGACACATATTGGGGGATCTGCTGACGTTACAGAACCCCAGTAACACAGGAACACGTGTGGAATGCGTGGACGGCAACTGTGAGCAGGAACTGGCGGTGTTGGAGGTCAGGGGAAATACTAGAGACAGAGTGGAGACAGAGGCCAAATCAGAGAATGTTTAAATCTGAAGTAGTTACAATTTGGAGGCAGCAGCAGTTTGCCCTCCACACAGCAGGGGATCAGCTGACGTTACCGAACCCCACTTTCACATGAACGAGTGTGTTTTTCTGTGTGGACAGCACTTCCGAGCACCAACTAGCGTTGTTGGAACCCAGGGACAATCATGGTGCAGGCCGAGGCCTACTAGGAGCCAGGTGTAAAGCTGAGGTATTTTGACTTTGGAGGGAGCAGGACACTTTGCCCTCCACACAGCAGGGGATCAGCTGACGTTACCGAACCCCACTTTCACATGAACGAGTGTGTTTTTCTGTGTGGACAGCACTTCTGAGCACCAACTAGCATTGTTGGAGCCCAGGGAGAACCAGGGTGCAGGCCGAGGCCTACTTGGTGGCAGTTTTAGATTGTTTGTAGGCTACAACAGACTGTCAACGTGCTCCAATTAGGCATCTGTCTCCACTCTGTTTCCAGGATTTCACGTGACTACCAACACCGCCAGTTTATGCGTACAGTAGCTGTCTGCCCAATCCACACGTGTTCCTGTGTTACTGGTGTTCTGTAATGTCAGCAGATCCCCTGATGTTTGTCTGCCAATGTCTCCTGCTCTGTCCACATTCCCACCACTTGCAGTGGGAAGGTGGACAGCGCAGGAGACAGTGCCGGACACACATTGGGGGATCAGCTCACGTTTCAGAACACCAGGAACACAGGAACAAGTGTGGAATGCGTGGACGGCAACTGTGAGCAGGAACTGGCGGTGTTGGAGGTCAGGGGAAATACTAGAGACAGAGTGGAGACAGAGGCCAAATCAGAGAATGTTTAAATCTGAAGTAGTTACAATTTGGAGGCAGCAGCAGTTTGCCCTCCACACAGCAGGGGATCAGCTGACGTTACTGAACCCCACTTTCACATGAACGAGTGTGTTTTTCTGTGTGGACAGCACTTCCGAGCACCAACTGGTGGTGTTGGAGCCCAGGGACAATCATGGTGCAGGCCGAGGCCTACTAGGAGCCAGGTGTAAAGCTGAGGTATTTTGACTTTGGAGGGAGCAGGACACTTTGCCCTCCACACAGCAGGGGATCAGCTGACGTTACCGAACCCCACTTTCACATGAACGAGTGTGTTTTTCTGTGTGGACAGCACTTCCGAGCACCAACTAGCGTTGTTGGAACCCAGGGACAATCATGGTGCAGGCCGAGGCCTACTAGGAGCCAGGTGTAAAGCTGAGGTATTTTGACTTTGGAGGGAGCAGGACACTTTGCCCTCCACACAGCAGGGGATCAACTGACGTTACCGACCCCCACTTTCACATGAACGAGTGTGTTTTTCTGTGTGGACAGCACTTCTGAGCACCAACTAGCATTGTTGGAGCCCAGGGAGAACCAGGGTGCAGGCCGAGGCCTACTTGGTGGCAGTTTTAGATTGTTTGTAGGCTACAACAGACTGTCAACGTGCTCCAATTAGGCATCTGTCTCCACTCTGTTTCCAGGATTTCACGTGACTACCAACACCGCCAGTTTATGCGTACAGTAGCCGTCTGCCCAATCCACACGTGTTCCTGTGTTACTGGTGTTCTGTAATGTCACCAGATCCCCTGATGTTTGTCTGCCAATGTCTCCTGCTCTGTCCACATTCCCACCACTTGCAGTGGGAAGGTGGACAGCGCAGGAGACAGTGCCGGACACACATTGGGGGATCAGCTCACGTTACAGAACACCAGGAACACAGGAACAAGTGTGGAGTGCGTGGACGGCAACTGTGAGCAGGAACTGGCGGTGTTGGAGGTCAGGGGAAATACTAGAGACAGAGTGGAGACAGAGGCCAAATCAGAGAATGTTTAAATCTGAAGTAGTTACAATTTGGAGGCAGCAGCAGTTTGCCCTCCACACAGCAGGGGATCAGCTGACGTTACTGAACCCCACTTTCACATGAACGAGTGTGTTTTTCTGTGTGGACAGCACTTCCGAGCACCAACTGGCGGTGTTGGAGCCCAGGGACAATCATGGTGCAGGCCGAGGCCTACTAGGAGCCAGGTGTAAAGCTGAGGTATTTTGACTTTGGAGGGAGCAGGACACTTTGCCCTCCACACAGCAGGGGATCAGCCGACGTTACCGAACCCCACTTTCACATGAACGAGTGTGTTTTTCTGTGTGGACGGCACTTCCGAGCAACAACTGACGATGTTGGAGCCCAGGGATAGTCATTTTGTAGGCTGAGGCCTACTTGGAGGCAGTTTAAGATAAGACGTTGTTTGAATTTGGAGGCAGCAGCAGTTTGCCCTCCACACAGCAGGGGATCAGCTGACATTACTGACCCCCACTTTCACATGAACAAGTGTGTTTTTCTGTGTGGACAGCACTTCCGAGCACCAACTAGTGTTGTTGGAGCCCAGGGAGAACCAGGGTGCAGGCCGAGGCCTACTTGGTGGCAGTTTTAGATTGTTTGTAGGCTACAACAGACTGTCAACGTGCTCCAATTAGGCATCTGTCTCCACTCTGTTTCCAGGATTTCACGTGACCACCAACACCGCCAGTTTATGCGTACAGTAGCCGTCTGCCTAATCCACACGTGTTCCTGTGTTACTGGGATTCTGTAATGTCAGCAGATCCCCTGATGTTTGTCTGCCAATGTCTCCTGCTCTGTCCACATTCCCACCGCTTGCAGTGGGAAGGTGGACAGCGCAGGAGACAGTGGCGGACACACATTGGGGGATCTGCTGACGTAACAGAACCCCAGTAACACAGGAACACGTGTGGAATGCGTGGACAGCAACTGTGAGCAGGAACTGGCGGTGTTGGAGGTCAGGGGAAATACTAGAGACAGAGTGGAGACAGAGGCCAAATCAGAGAATGTTTAAATCTGAAGTAGCTAAAATTTGGAGGCAGCAGCAGTTTGCCCTCCACACAGCAGGGGATCAGCAGACGTTACCGAACCCCACTTTCACATGAACGCGTGTGTTTTTCTGTGTGGACAGCACTTCCGAGCACCAACTGGCGTTGTCGGAGCCCAGGGAAAATGAGGTAGTAGGCCGAGGCCTACTTGGAGCCAGGTGTAAATCTGAGGTTGTTTGACTGTGGAGGGAGCAGGACACTTTGCCATACACACAGCAGGGGATCAGCTGACGTTACCGAACCCCACTTACACGTGAGCGAGTGTTTTGTCTGTGCGGACAGCACTTCTGAGCACCAACTGGCGGTGTCGGAGCCCAGGGAAAATCAGGTAGTAGGCCGAGGCCTACTTGGTGGCAGTTTGCGATTGTTTCTAGACTACTACTAACTGTCAACGTACTCCAATTAGGCCTCTGTCTTCACTCTGTTTCGAGTATTTCCTCTGGCTTCCAACCACGCCAGTTGCTGCTCTGAAATGCCGTCTGCACAACCCACACTTGTTCCTGTGTTACTGGGGTTCTGTAACAGCAGCTTCTCCCTAGAGGTGAGTCAGGCAATGTCTCCTGCTCTGTCCACATTTCCACTACAAGTAGTGGGAATGTAGACAAAGCAGGAGACATTGCCGTGCTCAACTCTGGAGATGAGCAGATGTTACAGGACCCAGGTACCACAGGAACAAGTGTGGATTGTGCAGACGGCACTTGAGACCAGAAACAGGCGGTGTTGTAGGCCGGAGGAAATACTCAAAACAGAGTGGAGACAGAGGGCAAATCAGAGAACATATTAAATCAGAGGTAGTCAGAAGTTGTAGGCAGCAGGAGAGTTTGCCGTACACACAGCAGGGGATCAGCTGACGTTACCGAACCCCACTTACACATGAGCGAGTGTTTTGTCTGTGCGGACAGCACTTCTGAGCAACAACGGGCGTTGCTGTAGCCCAGGAAATAAAGTTCAGGTCATAGAAACATGAACACAACAGGAGACCTGGATCCTGTTGCCAGCCAATTATTTATTCTGGAAGAGGACTGGCAAATTCAGGTGAGATCAAGGCCTTGTTCATTTTCACAAAAGTAAGCCGGTCAACATTACCGGCGGATAGTCGCGTGCGACGGTCTGTTACCACACCACCTGCAGCACTAAAGACACGTTCCGATAATACACTGGCAGCAGGGCAAGCCAGCACCTCCAATGCATACTGGCTAAGCTCTGGCCATGTATCCAGCTTAGAGACCCAATACTTGAACGGGGAAGAGCCGTCTGGGAGAACACTAACAGGGCACGACAAGTAGTCTGTCACCATCTGACGGAAACGTTGCCTCCTGCTGACTGGAGCCGTCTGTGATGGTGTAGCCGTTTGTGGCGGTCCCACAAAACTTTTCCACATTTGGGCCATACTGGCCTTGCCTTGTCCTGCGGCACTGCCTCTGCTACCTCTTTGTGCAGAGCTTCCTCCACTGCCTCTACCCACATGGCTGCTTTGAAAAGCACTACCAGCAACACTTGTGGGGGGAATGGAGAACATGATGGCCTGCACAAGTGTTTCTTGGTACTCCCGCATTTTTCGCTCCCGGTTCAACTGTGGTATGAGGCTTTGTAAGTTGTCCCGGTAGCGAGGATCTAGGAGGGTGTACACCCAATAATCAGCCGTGTGGAGAATGTTGACGATGCGGCGGTCATTTAACAAGCACTGCAGCATGAAATCAACCATGTGCTGCAGACTGCCAACTGGACCGGAAACGCTGTCCCCAGCTTGAGGCAGCATCTCTGCCTGCTCAGCATCACCCCACCCTCGCTGTACACACTGACTGCTAGAGCCTTGTGTACCTCCCTCCTCTGGAGAGATGTGTTCCTCCTCCTCCATTGACTCCTCGTCATCCTCCTCACTAAGTGTCCCCTGCCTGGGCCTTTGTGTGGAAGCACGTTGCGCAGAGTTGCCAGAAGCAGATGGCATTTCTGACTGCTCATCCTCGACCTCTTCAAAAACCTCCTCACTTAGTGCTTGTAAGGTTTTTTGAAGCAGGCAGATGAGGGGGACAGTCATGCTGATTAGTGCATCATCTGCACTGGCCATCCGCGTGGAGTCATCGAAGGCACGCAAAACTTGGCAGATGTCCCTCATAGTGGCCCACTCAGTGGTGGTGAAGTGTGTCCGGTGCACAGTGCGACTTGTTTGCGCCTGATGCAGCTGGTACTCCATTACTGCTGCCTGCTGCTCACACAACCGCTCCAACATATGTAACGTTGAATTCCACCTGGTGGGGAGGTCACATATGATGCGATGTTCTGGCAGGCGGAATCGGCGTTGCAGAGATGCAATGCGCGATCTTGCCATGCTGGAACGCCGCAAGTGAGCACACTCTAGGCGAACCTTGTGCAGCAGTGCATCAAGATCCGGATAGTCCCTCAGAAAGCTCTGCACGACCAAATTGAGCACGTGTGCCAGACATGGTATGTGAGTGAGGTTGCCTAGGCCCAGAGCTGCCACTAGATTTCGGCCATTGTCACTCACTACCAAACCTGGCTGGAGATTCGCTGGCACAAACCACACATCGCTCTCCTGCTTGATGGCATTCCAGAGCTCCTGTGCTGTGTGGCTCCGATTCCCCAAAGAAATTAATTTAAGGACGGCCTGTTGACGTTTGGCCACACCTGTGCTCATATCTGGCCTAACAGGCTCACGCAGTGCTGATTCCGAGGAACTAGAGTAGGAGGAGGACTCAATATGTACAGACTGCATTCCTGCAATCCTTGGAGTTGGCAGAATACGTACAGAGCCACTCTCCAGATCTGTACCCGGCTCCACAACATTGACCCAATGGGCAGTGAGGGAAAGGTATCATCCCTGTCCATGGCTACTGGTCCACGCATCGGTGGTCAGGTGGACCTTGCTACTGACGGCATTTAGTAGCGCATTTTTAATTTTTCCCTCCACATGCTTTTGCAGGGCAGGGACAGCTTGCCTGCTGAAATAAAAGCAGCTGGGCACATTGTATTTTGGAACTGCCAATGACATAAAGTTCCGGAAGGTGTCAGTCTCCACCAGCCTGAACGACAGCATCTCAAGGGCCAGTAGTTTGGCAATGCCGGCATTCAGAGCCAGTGCTCGGGGATGGTTTGCCGAGTATGGCTGCTTTTTCTCCCATGCCTGTGCTACCGATTGCTGGTGAGTGGCCTGGGAGTGTGCTGATGACTGCGAACGTGGTTCAGTGGGTGGAATTTCACTGGGTCTCTGGACAACAGTGGCAGTGGTTCTTCCATGGCGTTCCAGTGAGGAAGCCGAACCAGCTGTGTGTGAGCTGGAGGAAGAGGCCCCAACACGAGCTGAAGAGGTGGTAGGTGCTGCTGAAGGTTGGCCTACATCTTCAGTGTGTCTGTGTAACTCCACCTCGTGCTTGGTACGCACATGTTTCCACATATTTGTGGTATTGAGGTTGGTCACATTTTTCCCTCGTTTCACTTTCTGATGACACAGCTTGCATTTGACAAAGCAAATATCATCTGCAACTGTGTCAAAAAAAGACCACGCACTGCAAGTCCTGGGAGCGCCCGTTTTGTGTTTTGGAAGAGGATTGCTCCTCACGGGTGCCAAAGTGGAGGCTACAGGCAACCAAGTCTGCCCCCGCCCTCTCCCTCCTCCTTTGGCCGTTCGGGAAATCTCTTCCTCAGAGCTGCTCCCACCACCTTCCTGTGGCTGACGCCATGATGGGTCAAGGACCTCATCATCTCCACTCCCCTCTTCAAGCACCGGCTGGTCCTGGGTTGTCTCGCCAGCACCGTACGCACCAGAAATTGGCAACTGAGTCTCATCATCATCTGATGCATACTGAGGTGTGCTGACCATAGGCACTGGCCCACCCGCCTCTTCAGATTCAGAGGGACAAAGCAGTTGCGCATCACTGCATACTCCCTCTTCTTCACGCTCTAGAATGCTGCTTGGCTGGCCACCTCTTTCCAAGCCAACAGATTCTGAGAACAGAAGTAAAGATTGAGATGGCTCATGTCCAGGGCTCTCAGACTGCCTGGGCAATTTGGCAGGTGGTGAAGAGACAGATGGTTGCTCTTCAGTGCTCTGGCCTTGGGAGGATGCGGAAGTCATTGAAGTGGATGCGTTAGCTGCCATCCATCCGACAACGGCTTCAATTTGTTCGTCACGCAGCAGTGGGGTACGGCGAGGTCCTACAAAGCTGCGCATGAAGGACTGTTGCCTGGTAAAAGTGGGGGATGCCGGGTCACTGGTGGCCGCAGCAGACACCGAATCCCCACGTCCTCTCCCTGCTGAATCCCCCCGTCCTCTCCCTGCTGAAACTCCATGGCCACGACCACGTGCCTTACTCCCTGCCTTCTTCATCTTGGTAGACTGATAAAGATAGGCAGAAAAGTAAAAAAGGGGTGGCTTAGTGTTCTTATTCCTGAACACCTGCTAACCAGTATAAGAAACACTAATTTGGCTAAGAGTGTGTGTACTACACTTTAATATGATCTAATGTGGCCTAGACAACTGTAAAGTGGAGTGTTTGGTGAACTTTATTTCCTTTTTTTTGGGGGGGGGGGGGGAAAGGAAAGGATGTGACCAAAGTTTGAAAGCTATAGTATCACAAACTTTTTGGAGCGATTACAATGCAGGAAGCTAACCTACAATGCAATTGATGAGGCTCCAAAAAATAGGGTGATACTAGCCTGGCTGGCCCTGAAGGGCACAAGCCAGCAAAAAGGCTCCTCTATCTAATCCTATATAGTGTTTGCAACCAACCAATGACAATGGATGCGGTTGGAAGCACACTAATATAGGAGCAAAAATCTGGCTAAATTAGCTGCAAAAAAAGGACTATGTATGAGGCAGTGACGCACGCTGAGCGGACTACAGCTAGCGGTGGCTGTAGAACACACTGCAACGTGAGCTGCACTCACACACAGAGAGACCTATCAGACAGCCAAAAACAGTGCAGAGAAATGGGCTATAGCACTGAAAGGCTGCTGAAAGGCTCCGCTGTCCACTCCTTTAGTGTTTGCAACCAACGTATATGGATACGTATGGAAGCACACTATACAGGAGAAAAAAAAAGCAGCAATAAAAGAAAAATGTGTATGAGGCAGAGACACACGCTGGCCGGCCTACAAGCAGACGTGCCTGCAGGACACACTACACAGCGTGGGTCTGCACTCACACAGCCCTTGCAGACAGCTGTGAAAACAGCGCTGCTAGGGAAAAGCAAGCTACAGTGGTGGTTTATGTAGCCTGGGTTAAGCACTATATGTTTTGTGGAATCGCTATTTCTAACTGTCCCTCACAGTCTTCAACAGCAGCCTGTCCCTAACTGAATTCACAGCAGAGTGACCAGAAATGGCGGCTGCAGCGCTTTTTATAGTGCATCATGACATCATTTCAGCAGCCAATCACAGCCATGCCAGTAGTTAACATGCCTACATGCCTAACAGGATATGCCCACACTTCTGAGGATCCCCATTGGCTGAATCAAATCGAGCGGGCTCCTAGCATTATGGGAACTTCCGATTCCGGTATTCGATATGAAAAAAGTATCGGAACTAAGTATCGGAATTCTGATACAGATAATATCGGCCGATACCCGATACTTGCGGTATCGGAATGCTCAACACTATTTCCTACCTCTATGAATATTCTGTATTATTATATTCAATCCTGAATATACAAAGAACCATGTGCTTTTAAACAAAGCCTGAGTTCGCTGATCATAAGCCACATTCCCGAGGGAGGGGGGACAGAGTGGGATCGAATTACCCACAGGCAGAGAGACTGCAGCTATGTGCCATTTCAACAGGGAGAAAGAGGGAGGGGGGAAGACGGGGCAGCAGCTTTGGAGGCTCAGTGTTAGAATACACGAACTAACTTGAGGTAGGAGCAACAGGGGGATCTGTATGTGGAACTAGAACAATAGGAAATACTTCATATTTCCGACACTGACCCACAAAATGGAAGCGAAAAGAAATTCCATTCCCTAGATGTTAGGAAATGCCTCCTTCACTGTTTACGGGAAACAAAATCCTGGAGGAAGGCTAGGGCTCTGTTTATCTTATTCCAGGGTTCTAGGAAGGGGACGGGAGCCTTGGAGGGTACCCTAGCCAGATGGATAAGGGAAGCTATCAAGTTGGCCTATGTATGTGCGGGAAGACCGGTCCCGGACGATCTGAGGGCCCACTCTACAAGGGCGATGGCAACATCTTGGGCAGAAAGAGCAGATGTATCCATTGAACAAATCTGTAAGGCAGCTACGAGGTCATCACCTTCCACCTTCTATAGTCAGTAGACTAAATTTGTCTGCCTCTTCTGATCTCACGTTTGGGGAAAAGGATTCTACAAGCTGTGTATCAGGATCCTGACAGCGCCGGCGTACAGCCTCCGCTGAGCAGGGACTCACCCGCACTGTAGGGACCCCTGGGGACCAGAATAGCTAGAAAGTATAGGTGCACAGGACCTTAGTGATGCAGTTTAGCAAGCCGGCACGGGACCTACGGTCATGTGACTGCAAGGGGGCGGGGCTTAGCGTCCTGCTTTCACAGAAGACAGCAAACTCAGAGTCAGGCAAAACGGATGTCGTTCACAGTACGGACAGCGAGGTACAGAAGGGGTAAACAGACGGGAGGTCAGACAAAGCCAAAGGTCATACACAAGAGGGCGACGCGGTACCAAGGGGACGAGCAGAGAGAAGTCGGGTCACAAGCAGAAAGTCATACACGAGAGGTAGAGCAGTACAAGAGGGACAGGCAGAACTCATAACAGGGACAGAACCGAATCAAAACCGAACAAGCAAGCAAGATATCAGGCACAAGGCACACGTACGCACAAGGTCAACTAACTCAGCGAGGGCAGGAGTATAACTGACACCGGACCTAGGTCCAGTGAGCATTAAATAGCCGCCCTCTGCCAGGGAGAGGCGGAATAATTAACCCCCAATCAGACCAGGACGGGCCAAAGTGAAACCCCATCCTGGATCATGACACTGTGGTTCTCTCCCTGATAGAGTAATTCTCTGTAATGCTCTTGTTGGTGTTGTCATGGATGATAGGAAAACACGTATATTACCTACCGGTCATGTGTTTTTACGAAACCCATGACAGCACCCTTATATTTCCTCCCATTACTAAGCTTTCACCCTTTGGTTGGGGGGTCGTTGTATATAGATTTCCACTTAATGTGGGGTTGAGGATAATTGATATAGATGATAAAGTTGTATAAATGTATATGTGTTTGTTTACACTAACCCGGAGGTCCTTTCATGTTCTGTAAACCACTGATGCAGAGAGAGGAGCCGCCCTTTTTATCTTAAAGGTTCCTTGTCCTTGAAGGGCGGATCCCCTCTCTCATTGGTACTGTCATAGGTTTCAAAAAAACACATTACCTGTAGGTAATATACGTGTTTTTGTACCCCTGAGCGGGCGGACCCTCACAGACGTATGGACTGTGAAATACCATTTTGTTTTCCTGTTTTGCCAAACGGCGATGTTTATTTTTTACGTCACCATGGTTTATGTCGCATGTACATAATAAACCAGTGAAGGACTTAAACAAACAGTGTTCA
This sequence comes from Dendrobates tinctorius, assembly GCF_039654945.1. NCBI lineage: Eukaryota > Metazoa > Chordata > Amphibia > Anura > Dendrobatidae > Dendrobates > Dendrobates tinctorius. The sequence continues at coordinate 11,327,528 of NW_027361680.1, forward strand.
CGTGTCTACCTTTGTGTACAGCTTAGGTAGCCGATCTACCACAGGTGGTGTTTCAAAAGCGGGCAACATTCCTGGAACACAAGTAGCAACTGTGGACAAACTGCATGTCCTGGTTAAAGGCGGCCATAAGCCAGGAGACAATGACAGCATGGAGTACCTGATTAAGCATCTTGTGAAAGCAAATCAGCAGCAACAGCTGGCACATCAAGAGACCAGTAAGCTGCTTATACAACAGATGCAGCAGCAGCTCCAACAACAGAAGCAGCAGCAACACCAGTTCTGACAACAGCAGACTAAGTTGCTCACAAAGGCAGTTCGTGGGGGGCCAGCAGCCTCTCCGCTAAGTCCAGGTGACAACACATATGGAATGTGATAACATGACCCCTGGCAATGATGTGGAAGCTTTTTTGACTGTTTAAAAGGGTGGCAAAGCAGGAGTAGTTGCTGCCAGAGCAGTGTGAGGAGGTGCTGGCCGCCTATCTAACTGGCGAGCCCCAGAAGGCTTTATATGACCTGGTCTTACAAGATGCTTGGGAATATGCCAAACTAAAATCTGAGATACTGACACGCGCAGTGGTGACTATGTCAGTCTGAGCTCAAAGGGTCCACCACTGGGATAATTGCTGTGATAAACCCCCTCGCTCCCAAATGTTTGATTTGCTGCATTTGGTACAGAAGTGGTTGCAGCCGGAATCCTCCACCCCAGCCCAGATGGTAGAGTGGGTCAGAATGGAAAGATTTATCCACTCTCTTCCAAGGTGGTGGGGACCTGGGTTGTCCAGGGCGACCCCCAAAATGCAGATGACCTGGTTGGCCTAGTGGAAAGGTACCAGGTGGTCGAGAGGTCCATAAGGAAGCTGGGTGGTGTCGCTTCCGCATACTGAGGTACCCTGAAGGAGTCCAAATATCGAAAAAAAGGGTAGTAGAGTCACCACTGGTGTTACTTCAAGGTTCCAAGTGGTTGCTGAGGGATTGTCAAACGCTGCAGCTAAAGACTTGCTCTGCTGGAGATGTCACAGTCCTGAACACATAGCCACCCATTGTCCTATGTCCTCCGAACAGATGGACTGCAGACAAGGGAGGTGATGTTCATAATGTCACGGATGTACCCCGACAGAGAGGAGCAGAACACCGTAGCATCTGATTTCTCCTATTCCTGCACTGATTAGAAGCACTTCACCTTCTTATTAAACAGTGTAAATTATTTTTGGCCGTGCAGGGGTTAATATGCTTTGTTGAGAGCTCCTGAAGCATTTAGGCTCTCAGCTGTGCACTGTTGGCCATGTGTTGTGAATTTGCTTTCTGGCTTACCTCTGGTTACTAGTGGAGGTAATGGAGCTGATCTGATTAACAGAGGCTTGCCACCTAATAATGAGGAGGACGATTGGAGATCTGGGGTTCCTGACTCGATATAAGACAGCCAACTCCCTCTATCCCTGCTGGTGATTTTTTTCCTGTCTCCTGAGGTCTTAGTTTCCAGCTCAGTACCTGCATGCTCAGCTAAGTGTTCTTTTGCTATTGTTCACATTTGATCTGGCTTTGTCTATTTCAGTTTTGTGTGGTCAGCCAGCTCCAGCTGGGGCTGTGCTGAATCTCTATCCATATGTTACTGCTTGTGCCAGTTTGTTTTTGTCCCTTATTAGATTGGCCTCTTTTTGCTCTGCTTTCAGAATATACCAGAGTGCTGATATAGTGGGCAAAGTCGTGCGACTTCAGTATTTTTCTATCAGACGTGTTGAGCATTTTTTGCAGGGATTTTTGCATGATTGCAGACAGTGTCTTTCCTTTCCTGTCCTGTCTAGTTAGTGTGGGCCCCATCGTTTGCTCAGTCTATTTTCCTGTCTGCGTTTGTGTTTTCATCTTGTCTCACCGACAATATATGTTTGGGGGCTATCTATTCCTTTGGGGTCTGCTCTGGGGCAGTTTAGATTCCCCCTTTCTTGCTTTAGGCTTATTTAGCTCTCCGGTTGTGTCGAGGAGTCTAGGATCATCGTAGGTATGCTCCACGGCTACTGCTAGCTGTGTGGATAGGATCAGGGGTCTGCAATCCGCTTAGTTACCAACCTCTCTGGTTTTCTGTGGCTTAGCTTGGTCTTGCTTTCCTACTCGGTGACCCAATCATAACAGCCATGCCCATCTCCTATGTAATCTGGGTCCTGGCTGGCACTCATTGTCACAGACCATTTATGCTGCATGGCTGGAGGTTGTTAGTGGTTATTATTGGAGAAAGGTGTTTGGTGGATTTATCTGTGACTGTTGCTAAGTTGTATGTGTATATTTGTATGTGTATATTTGTATGTTTGGTATTTTTCGTTACCCCTGTTCGTATTACCTTGGTTGTATAATACTACTCCCCTTTTCCCTGGGTGGGGCAAAAATACAGAAGGAGGGCGGATTCATGAGCTAACGCAATGTACATGGCCCCGGCATTTTCACCATCAGAAGTAATTGTAACAACCCTGGGGTCATCACTGCATGGCCTCCCATCCCCCACACACCAACTTACTCACTGCTCCGGGTCATGCTGTGAATTCTGTTTGCTGCCAGTCCTATGCTCTGTGCTCTGTTCCTCTGCTCTCCTGCATGCTTCCTGGCTATGTGTGTATAGGGGGGCAGCACCAGAACTCTCTGGTTCTAATGCAGTCAGGGTGCATGTGTCTAATCTGTCCCTGACCAATTACCTAGAGCCCTCGACTATTTAGGTCCACCACACCCACTGGAACATTGCCTGTGCAATGTCTAAACTCAGTTAGTATCTTGCTTTGGAGGAAGCCAGCCCTGTCCTGTGTATCTCCTTCTCTGTAGGAATACTCTTAGCTTTGCTTTGTGTTCTTTGCCTGCCCTCCAGGAGGCTGCATATCCTGGTCTCTGTGTCTTGGTCCTAGCTTTGTGTTTACTTGTCCTTCCGCCTGCCAGGAGGCAGAATATCCTGGTCCTTGAGTCTTTGTCCCTGTACCTTGTCTGAACTCTGTCCTTCCCCTGCATCCTTTTCTTTGGCTACCTTCCCTGCTGTGCCTTTTCCTGTGTCCTCCCAGTCCTTGCTGTGCACCCTTGCAGCTCTGCCTGCTCTGCTCCTGCAGAACCTCTTGCTGCACCTTCTTTCCACAGACCTTGTGGTTCAGCTTGCTCTGCTGCTGCAGAACCTCTTGCTGCAGCTTCTCTCCGAAGACCTTGTGGTTCAGCTTTACTCTGCACTCCTGCGGCTCCGCACACTCCGCACGCCTGCTGCTCTGCCTACTCCGCACTCCTGCCTGTTTCTATACCTGCACCTCTTGTGTGAGCAGGTCCAAAACCTGATCATTCACATTCCACTCCTTCCTGCCTGTATATGTACCTGCACCCGCTGTGTGAACAGGTCCAAACCTGTTCCTTCATATTCCACTCCTTCCTGTCTATACCTATACCTGCACCTGCTGTGTGAACAGGCCCCTACCTGTTTATTCTCATACCACACCTGCCTGTCCTGTGTCTCAAGCCGTGACCACCTGTCCTGTGTCTCAAGCCGTGCCTGCTTGCCCTGTGTCTCAGCCTACCTGTCACTTGCACCTGACCAGGTGTCCTGTCCCCGAGTGGGATCAGCAGTCACAGCCAGACATCACCCTGGAGTGGCACCTGGCAGCTGCCTGCCGCACAACCCTGACCTCACCATTGGAGGCTCCAGAGAAGACAGCTGTCTTAGTCACGCCCCTTCCAGGGTATTCTGGTTTGTGGCACAGTGGGGCCACAACCCCCCGGCTCGCACCGATCAGCCAAGGTGCGAGTGTGACAGCTTGCACAGGCCATGGTCCCCGCTGAGTCCCATGTCCTTCTGCTTGCAGAGCATGATGACCTTTCTCTCTGCTAGTATGAGCCATCTGGAAGAATTTGTTCTGCCCTGCGTGGTTCCGATTGTTGAGACTTCTGAACCCATCATTATCTCCAATGCCATCTACAACCAGCTCCTGGCTTATGAGAGGCTCAACCCTGCAGACCCGCCTACATTTTATGGAAAACCTAAAGAGTGCCAAGGGTTCCTGGAACAGTGCTTGCTTTACATCCAGGGGAATGCAGCCTGTTTCCCTTCTGACTGGGTCAAGGTTGGATACATCATGGTCAAGGTTGGATACATCATGTCCTACCTGGCCGAAGATGCTCTGATATGGATCACTCCCCTCTGGGAAGAAGGGGATCCTATCATTTCGGACTTCGAGGCCTTCCTGGTGGCCTTCCGTAAAGCCTTTGAAGTACCCAGTCCAGCTACGTCTACCAAGTCTTCCCTTTCCAGATCCGAGATGCGCTCCAGACGGGCAAAACCAGTTAGGAAACCGCCACGTCAGACCATGACTTTCCATAACCCTCCTGTTCCTCTCCCAGTTAAAGCAGCTACTCGAGCAGAACCCAAGAAGACTGATAAGAGTGGGCTGGCAAAGCAGAAGCCTAAAACCAGTCATAAGAAGGGTACACTGTTGCTGCGGTTGTGAGGAATACCCGGACGGCCTCTGTCCAAAGGATCTTAAGCTCCAGAACCTTGGGCCAGTAGGAGAGACTGCCCTTGGTGAGAGTACCTACTCTCCACTAGAGTCTGTGACTGTTCCTGTGCCTTGTGGGAGTTTCGGTTCTGCAGATGTATGCAAGCTGCAAGCCAGACTGAGTCTGTGCATAGTTCCTGCTCCACAGCTCCAGAATCCAGTGAGGGTGCTTGGTGATGGCCGCGCCCTACTTGTGAACAGTCCAGTATTGAGGGGACAACTACAGCTCCTAATTGGAGCGTTATACACGGAGAAATTTGTTTTCCACCTGCTGACCAGTTTGCCCACTGGTCGTTCTGAGCCGGGTACTCTACTGCCCCTTCCAGTCCAAAGACTCAGCATGGTGCTGCGCTTGGAACTGCCTAGCCAACAGAGGTGTCTAGATCCATTACCACAAGGTCAGTCTTCTGTGTCGTCACCTTCTTCACCTGATCTGCCGACTATTGAGTTAGGGTGTGCTGACGTCATTGAAGAGAATAAAGCAGCGGCACCCTCTCCACACACCTCCGGTTACCATACCAGTGACCAGTTCCCAGGAACATCCCTGTCGCTTGAGAGTTTTCCCTTGGACCAGGGGCAGAAGATGGTTCCTGTTGGGATGCCTTCGGATTCCATGTGGCAGGTGGATGAAGAGGTTGGAACAGAGGTCTATGTATCTCTGTTTTTCACCCACCCGGAGGAAGAGATCCAATTTTCTTTTGTTTACGGGCAGAGGATGGATCCTGTGCAGGTACCCTCAGCTTCCATTTGGCCAGTTGGTTAAGATACAAGGGCAGAGATGCTTCCCTCTGATCCTAAGGAGGAGGTCCAATTTTCTTGGGATATAGGGCTGAAGTTGGACCCTCTGAGGGGGTCTTCAGTTTTCAAATGACCGGCTGATGTAGAGGTCGAAACAGAAGCTTCCAAATCTCTGCTTTCTGCTAACCAGGAGGAGGAGGTCCTGGTCCTTGTACCCTCTGTGTTGGAAGCTGACTCTGTCGGGCACCAAGAAACTTGGCACTCTGTGATTCCGGACGGCACGCCTACTTCATCTCACCTGAAGGATGCCCTGTCAGCCTGGACTGTGTGTGCTCCTATCCTTCTTCTGCAAGTCATTACTGGCAGGCTTGAGGCAGAGGGGCCGTAAAAGGGGGGGTACTGTAGCAACCCTGCTGGCATCACTGCATGGCCTCCCATCCCCGCTCACCAACTTGTCAGCACCGCTCCCCGTTCCACGGCTCCCGCTGCTGCACTCACCGCCTCCGCTCCCGGCCCGGGTTCCTCCACTGACACTGTCTTGATGCGTGCCCCCGCTCCTCTCGCTTTCCGGCAGCCAGCTTCCCGACGCGCTCCTCCACTTCCCTCGGCCGCGCGCACTGTACCTCTGGCGCACGCGCCGGAGGGTTAGACCGCGCGCCCCTGCAATACAGCCGCCTGCCAGCATGACCAGACCCGGACCCTCCTCCTAACCAATCAGAGCTTACCACCAGGTATTTCAGGCCGCCCTCCCTTAGTAGAGGTGCCTGACTATTGAGTTACTCTCTCGTTTGTCTAGGCCGTGCTCGCTGCTGCAAGCCGCTTGCTTTCAGCTCGCTCCCGTGGTTCTCCTGCCTGTGCCTCTGCTAACCCTCTGTGTCTCCTTCCTTTATCAGTTCACCTCCATCCCTGCCTCCTCCTGGTTCCCGCCATCCTCCTCGGTCCGTCCTCAACTCCCTCCTCCTCTGGACCCTGGTTATCCCGTCACCTCACCGGATCTCCCACCTCTCCTCATCTTCAGCTCACCCTCTTGAGCCGACCCCTGGTCCTGGCTGCCGTGGCTCGTTTGATCTCCCCGAGTCTGCTCCCTAATGGTCCCTCTATAGGGACTTGGTGCGCTCGCTCGGGGAGGGTTTGGCGTCACAGTCCAGTGGGTCCACTCTTGCTCCAGTCACCAGTAGTGTAACACAACTTACTCACTGCTCCGGGTCATGCTGTGAATTCTGTTTGCTGCCAGTCCAATGCTCTGAGCTATCTTCCTCTGCTCTCCTGCATGCTTCCTGGCTATGTGTGTATAGGGGGGCGGTGCCAGAACTCTCTGGTTCTTATGCAGTCAGTGTGCACCTGTCTAATCTGTCCCTGACCAATTACCTAGAGCCCTCGACTATTTAGGTCTGCCACACCCACTGGAACATTGCCTGTGCAATGTCTAAACTCAGTTAGTATCTTGCTGCTGAGGAAGCCAGGCTCTGTCCTCTATATCTCACTCTCTGTAGGAATACTCTTAGCCTTGCTTTGTGTTCTTTGTCTGCCCTCCAAGAGGCTGCATATCCTGATCTCTGTGTCTTAGTCCTAGCTTTGTGTTTACTTGTCCTTCTGCCTGCCAGGAGGCAGAATATCCTGGTCCTTGAGTCTTTGTCCCTGTACCTTGTCTGAACTCTGTCCTTCCCCTGCCTCCTTTTCTTTGGCTATCTTCCCTGCTGTGCCTTTCCCTGTGTCCTCCCCGTCCTTGCTCTGCATCCTTGCAGCTCTGCCTGCTCTGCACCCTTGCCTGCTCTGCTCCTGCTGCTGCAGAACCTCTTGCTGCAGCTTCTTTCCACAGACCTTGTGGTTCAGCTTGCTCTGCTGCTGCAGAACCTCTTGCTGCAGCTTCTTTCCACAGACCTTGTGGTTCAGCTTTGCTCTGCTGCTGCAGAACTTCTTGCTGCAGCTTCTCTCCACAGACCTTGTGGTTCAGCTTTGCTCCACTCCTGCTGCCGCTGCAGAACCTCTTGCTGCAGCTTCTTTCCACAGACCTTGTGGTTCAGCTTTGCTCTGCTACTGCAGAACCTCTTGCTGCAGCTTCTCTCCGCAGACCTTGTGGTTCAGCTTTACTCTGCACCCCTGCAGCTCTGCCTACTCCGCACTCCTGCCTGTATCCATACCTGCACCTCCTGTGTGAGCAGGTCCAAAACCTGTTCACTCACATTCCACTCCTTCCTGCCTGTATCCGTACCTGCACCCGCTGTGTGAACAGGTCCAAACCTGTTCCTTCATATTCCACTCCTTCCTGTCTATACCGATACCTGCACCTCCTGTGTGAACAGGCCCCTACCTGTTTCTTCTCATACCATGCCAGCCTGTCCTGGGTCTCAAGCCGTGCCTGCCTGTCCTGTGTCTCAAGTCGTGCCCGCCTGTCCTGTGTCTCCAAGCCGTGCCTGCTTGCCTTATGTCTCAGCCTACCTGTCACTAGCACCTGACCAGGTGTCCTGTCCCCAAGTGGGATCAGCAGTCACAGCCAGACATCACCCTGGAGTGGCACCTGGCAGCTGCCTGCCGCACAACCCTGACCTCACGATTGGAGGCTCCAGAGAAGACCAAGGCAGCTCTCTTAGTTACGCCCCTTCCAGGGTAGTCTGGTTTGTGGCACAATGGGGCCACAACCCTCCGGCTCACTCCAATTAGCCGAGGCGGGAGCGTTACAGTAATCAAAGGAGCAGGGCGAGCTAGGGCATAACCTAGCGTTAGGGACAGGGAAGGAGCCCCAGAGTCGTGACACATACTATGCCTAGCCCACCTGCAGTGTGGACTGTCAACCTGGTGATGGGCTGCAGGCATATCTTGTGGCAACAAGTGGGGTACTGATGTCAGGACTCTTGGACTCAGTGAGTTTGGTGACTCTGGTAAGTGAGTCTACTTTTCACATGTAAGATTTTTTCTTATGTTAGCTGTTCAGAGTTAGTGTTAGGGACTCACAAAATCTGGTGATCCTTGACGTTTAGATTGCGAGCTTATCTGTCTTGGCCAAAATAGTAACTAATAACCCATGTCTTTTTTATCTTTTTGTACTTTTTATCATTTTTGCAGGATGAAGCAAGGCCTCTTTATGTTGGCTTGTTTTTTTCTGTGTGATGAATGTATATAGTGCAGAACCGCCTGCTAATACTATGGGCGTGATCAATAGGCTATTCAGACACTTTGCACCACACTGTGTGACTGATGTCCTATGCAAGCCTTATCTGTGTGCATTTTTCCCACTAGGCAGACAGCTCCTCTTTTTCTTTTGGTTACTGGCTGTCTTCATCAGTGGGTTGCACCTGTGCTGCCCTAAGCCTTTATCAGTGGAGGCCTGCTGCATCCTGCTAGTGCATCAGTCAGGGTTTGGTGAGTCTACCTTTCATATGTAAGTTTTTTTGACTTTGGTAAGGGCCACACTCCCCCACTAGTTAATCCAAAGGAAACACGTGGGCATCCGCTTTATCCAAGGAGATGCCAAGGACCACCCCGTCGCCGTAATGATAATAAAAATAAACCGAGGCACTGAATTCCATGAGGTCGGGGTAGTCAAAGCCTTGCTACACCCCGTGATATTTGGGTGGGACTTAAACCTGCTCTGGGACTTGAAGATGAAGCGAATGTTGAGACTGGGCGTCGTCGAGGAGTCAAAGCACGGTTGGTCCAGCCCTGAAGCTGGATGGAGAGTGGCATTTCTGTAATTACTACAGGAAGCTGAATGAGGTGTTCAAGTTCGACACATATCTGATGCCCCTGATTGATGAGCTCATTGAGAGGCTAGGGTCAGCTAGATATATCACCACCCTGGCCCTAATGAAAGGGTACTGGCAAATTCTCCTGTCCCCAAATGCCAAGGAGAAGACAGATTTCTGTACACCTGACCTAATGGGTGCTTTCAATACACTAGGATGCCATTTGGTCTGCAGGGAGCGCCAGCTACTTTGCAGAGGGCCATGGACCGGAACTTAGTCTGTCACAAAACGTACATCACAGCTTATTTGGACAACATTGTGATCTTCAGTCCGGATTGAGGAAGTCATCTATAAGAAGGTCAAGGCGATACTGGATAAACTGAGGAATCAGGATTTACCAAAAACCCAAAGAAGTGCGCCATGGGGAAAGTAGAGGCAAAATACTTGGGTTATTCACTCGGAAGGGGTGAAATCAGGCCACAAGTAAATAAGGCAGAGGCAATCCAGAATTTGCCTCAACCAGTCTCCAAGAAACAAGATCGGGAGTTTCTGGGAATTGCAGGATACTATAGGCAATTTATCCCGAAGTTCATCATTATAGCCGCCCCCCCAACTGATCTTCTTAGCGGCACGAAGATGTTGAAGACCAGCCTTGATCGCACCTGACTTCAGTAGGGAAATCGTGGTCCAGATGTACAGCTGAGTGAGCCAATCTACCATATGGGCAATCACTTTTTCACACAGGGCTCTCTCTGTAGGTTTGGATTTCTTTTATCTTTAATAATAAAAACCTTCAATTAAAAACTGCATTTTGTGTTTACTTATGTTATCTGTGTCTAATATTTAAATTTGTTTTGTGATCTGAAACATTTAAGTGTGACAAAGATGCAAAAGAATAAGAAATCAGGAACGGGGCCAACACGTTTTCACACCACTGTATAGAGAAAAATACCAATATTATATTAACACCAGGCATGAACTGGCTTCCACAGGAGGATATTAATGACAGGCATTGGGGTCATCAACCGAACCTCGGTTGTCATGGCAAACCAAATAACCCTGTAATCACGTCACAGGCACGTCAGTAGAAGCGTGGAATGATGCGCCCCGCCTGCTGGTGCATGTTAAAGAGTTTTTCCCACAAGTACAAGTTCACTTTAATCAATAGATCCTGGAATACCGTATATACTCGTGTATAAACCGACCCCCCTAATTTTGCCACAAAAAACTGGGAAAACTTACTGACTCGTGTATAACCCTAGGGTGGAAAATGCAGCAGCTACTGGTAAATTTCAAAAATAAAAATAGATACCAATAAAAATAAAACTAATTGAGACATCAGTAGGTTAAATGTTTTTGAATATCCATACTGAATCAGGAGCCCCATATAATGCTCTATACAGTTCATGATGGCCCCATAAGATGCTCCATACAAAATACACCCCATATAATGCTGCACAAAGGTTAATAATGGCCCCATAAGATGCTCCATAGAATAATATGCCCCATATAATACTCCATAAAGGTTACGGCCCCGTATGCTGCTCCATAGATTATGCCCCATAAGATGCTCCATAGACTATGCCCCATAATATGCTCCATAGATTATGCCCCATAAGATGCTCCATAGAATATGCCCCCATATTCTGCCCCATAGAATATGCCCTCATATGCTGCCCCATAGAATATGCCCCCATATGCTGCCCCATACAATATGCCCCCATATGCTGCCCCATAGAATATACCCCCATATGCTGCTCCATAGAATATGCCCCCATATGCTGCTCCATAGAATATGCCCCCATTCACTGGCCCACAGAATATGCCCCCATATGCTGCTCCATAGAATATGCTCCCATATGCTGCCCCATAGAATATGCCCCCATATGCTGCTCCATAGACTATGCCCCCATATGCTACCCAATAGAATATGCCCCCATATGCTGCTCCATAGAATATGCTCCCATATGCTGCCACATAGAATATGCCCCCATATGCTGCTCCATAGACTATGCGCCCATATGCTGCCCCATAGAATATGCCCCCATATGCTGCTCCATAGACTATGCCCCCATATGCTGCTCCATAGACTATGTCCCCATATGCTGCCCCATAGAATATGACCCCATATGCTGATCCATAGAATATGCCCCCATATGCTGCCCCATAGAATATGCCCCCATATGCTGCTCCATAGACTATCCCCCCCATGCTGCCCCATAGAATATGCCCCCATATGCTGCTCCAAAGAATATGCCCTGTGGTGTAGTGACCACTGTGTCTGCTAGGGGGCACTGTGTGGGTGTCCCAGGAGAGAGGATGAGTGGCAGGATGCTGAATGATCGTTATGTATCCCAAGGTAGGTGGCCTTGGGATGGAAGCTTGAATATGTGTGTTGATCAGCAGACGTACTGCTGAGCTTTCATTACACTGTGTCAGGGAGAGCTTTTCAGGTAGCTGGTGAGACGGGTAGGACCAGCTACCTACAAACCCACCTAGGGGTGGGTGTATAGAATGCCATAGTAAAGTATATGTGTGTGAATGATTGAAGGACCTGTGATGAGGTCATAGCCATGTGATCCGATGGGCGTGGCTACGGACCATATAAGGTGGCCAGGGTAGGTCACATGAGTGAATGCTTGGACCCGATTGGTCCATATGGAAGGTCTCATCAGGAAGATGTGGCTGCCTTCCTAACAGCACGTGTGGACGCTGTGTTTAATGGCTGCAAGTGCCTGAGAGTTCCCAGGGGAGGGAATGGATGTCTGCAGTGTGGTGAAGCAACCATGAGGTAACCTGGCCACGGGGTGAGATAACTGTGAGGCTAGAGAGCCTGCGTATTGGACATTGCATTACCTGTGTGAATACAGGGTTAACAGAGTGGAGCTCTGTCATGGACGCTATGCTGTTGTATATGAACTTTATGTTGCTGTTCATGGTTTATGATGCTTAATAAACCGCATGGACTGTTGGAGTTATATGAGAAACCCGGACCTGGTTATTTGGCTGCCTAGCGAGTGTCCCCTACTTGAATAACAAGCGCTACCTTACACCCCATATGCTGCCCCATAGAATATGCCCCCATATGCTGCTCCATAGAATATGCCCCCATATGCTGCCCCATAGAATATGCCCTCATATGCTGCTCCATAGAATGTGCTCCCATATGCTGCTCCATAGACTGTGCCCCTGTAGGAGGAAGGGTCCCCGCCTAGTGTCCGGGCCAGAACCAAGGGGACCATCATCTAGGTTCCTAGGGGGTTTGTTTCCAGGGGACAGAATTAGGGGACGGACCGCAGAGACTTCCAGAATGGTTGGGGGAGGAGCTTGGATAAAAGGGGCGGAGGACGCCAGTCAGAGTGAGTCAGCAGATCGGGAGAGAAGGAGCAGGAGACCGAGAGGGCACCAGGGAGCCAGAGCCTCCAGCAGCAACCAGAGAGGAGGACAGCGACAGGAGAGAGACTCTCGGTGGACCACAGGGAGACGGCACCGAGCCGACCGACAGAGAACCACCGCTTCACTCCAGCTAGCGGCTGCGACTTGCCCGCTGCCGCCCGTGGCTGTTGCCGCTTCACTCCAGCTCGCGGCTGCGGCCTGCCCGCTGCCACCCACGGCCCTTGCTGCTCCACTCCAGCCCACGGCTGCGGCCTGTCCGTTGCCGCCTGCAGCCGCCACTGCCCCGCTCCTGTCCGCAGTAGGGGCCTGCCTGTCGCCATCCTTGGGTCTTCTAGTACGGCCTTGGGCTGCGCCGTTGGCCTACCAGCCGCCACTCAGCATTGCCGCTGCCCGTCCCTGTTCGGGGGCTGCGGCCTCCACTCTCCCACTCTCAGGCGGTATCCTGCTGCCTCCACTGGACTCCCCTAGGGCCTGTTGTGCCCCTCCCTCGCCTGGGCGTAGGAACGCCTGAAGTCTTCGCCAGATCCTCAGCCGCTGGGCCCAGCGGCTGTGACGCTGAAGTACCATCGAGCAGCTCGCCATTGGACGTCAGGACGGCTAAGTAACACATAGTAACTAAGGACCCGTAGCCGGCCATACCGCAGCCCTATAGTGACCAGCCTTTGCCGGAGTAGTCGTGCTCTCATTCTCAGTGTTTCCTTGTATTTGGTCCCTGCGAGGACAATTGCTGTTATTTTGTTTGTGTCATGATCCAAGGTGGATCTGACAGTTTAAATGCACAAAGTGAACTTTTTTCCTTTGGCTTGGTGCCAAAGTGGGTTGATTGCCCCCGGTGGCCATTAGAATTATTACACGTGGTGTCGTTCATTCTAAGTTGCCCCGGTAGTGGTGAGCGGTAGTTGTTGTAAGTTCATTTTTCCCTTCATCATTGAGGTCTGATGAACTCCCTCCTCTGGTGAAGGAAGGTAGTGAGACTGATTACCAAACACCTGGGCAGCTAGATGATAACTGGGTGGCTGGAATTGAGGACTGGATATAAAGCTGCCAACGCCCTTCTTCCTGGCTGGTGATTTTCCTGCTGGATTCTTGGAGACCAGTCTGATTCTTGCTTCTCAAAGCTAAGTTTTTCTGCTCTGCTTTGTACTCTTCAGTTTTGTTTTTGTTTTGCCTTGTTTTTTCGGAGTTCTGCCATCCCCGGCCGGGGGTGAGCTGAATTCCATTTTTGTCTCTGATCTGTTGATCTTTTGCTTTGTCTTCAGAATATACCTGAGTGCTGATATAGTCTTTTGAAGCCTAGCAACTTCAGGGCCTGTTTTTCCTATCAGTCGGTTGGCTCATTTTGATAGGGTTTTTGCGGATGGCAGACAGCAGCTTTCCTATCCTGTCCTATGTAGTTAGCTTGGGCCCCATCATTTGCTCAACCTATCTTTCTATCTGTGTTAGTGTTTTCATCTTGCTTCACCATCATTATATGTTGGGGGCTGCCTATTGCTTTGGGGTCTGCTCTGGGGCAGTTTAGTTTTCCCCCTTTCTGTCTTTAGGCTATTTAGCTCTCCGGCTGTGATCGAGGGGTCTAGGGCACCGTAGGAACCCCCCACGGCTACTGCTAGTTGTTGTGGATAGGTTCAGGGGTCTGCAATCCGATAGCTGCCAACCTCTCTGGTTTTTCTGGACTTAGCTGGTAATTTGTTTTTTCCTTCTTCGGTGACTCATCATAACAGAATCACCAGCCATACCGCAGATCCTAGGGTACTCAATAGCAGGAGAGAATTGTAAAAAAAAAAAAAGAAGGGAAAAATAAAAGGAAAAAGTGTCAGAATTTTTTTTTTTTTTTGTGTGCATATTTTTTCCTCTATATCTCTGAGGCCGTAGGGGGAATTTTTCTCTCAATGGAGATGAAGCAATTGTCTGATCGTGTGGAGCAGCTCGCTGCTGAAGTGCGGGGAATTTCCGCCTATCTTGCTCATTCACATGCTGCTGAACCAAAGATTCCTACTCCTGATGTGTTTTTTGGGGATCGGTCTAAATTCTTGAATTTCAAGAATAATTGTAAATTATTTTTTGCCTTGAAGCCTAACTCGTCGGGGAACTCCGCGCAGCAGGTTAAAATTGTCATCTCTTTGCTGCGCGGCGATCCCCAGGATTGGGCGTTTTCTTTGAAACCTGATGATCCTATTCTGAATAATGTGAACGCATTTTTTCAAGCCTTGGGGTTGTTGTATGATGAACCTAATGCTATTAATCAGGCTGAAAAGACCCTGTTGGCATTAAGCCAGGGTCAGGATTCGGCAGAGTTGTACTGTCAAAAATTCCGAAAGTGGGCGGTCCTTACTACCTGGAATGATGGTGCCTTGGCAGCCCTCTTTCGGAAGGGTTTGTCAGAAACTGTAAAAGATACTATGGTGGGATTTCCTGTTCCCTCTGGTCTTGACGATTCTATGTCATTAGCCATTCAGGTGGATCGGCGTTTACGTGAACGCAAAACTACACGAGAGATGTTGCCACCTGTTGAACAAATGTCTGAACCTATGCAATGTGATAGATTTTTGTCTAGGGTGCAACATCAGGAGTTCAGAAGGTGTAATAAGCTGTGTTTTTTTTGTGGAGATGCCTCGCATATTATTTCTGTCTGCCCTAAACGAGAGAAACGTTGTGTACACACGTTTTCTGTGGGTGGTGTTCAACCTAAGTTTCTTCTGGCAATTACTCTGATCTGCTCCCTGTCCACATTTTCCGCCAAGGCTTTTGTGGATTCAGGAGCAGCTCTGAACCTGATGGACTTGGATTTTGCTAAACGTTGTGGATTTCCTATGACACCTCTGCGGACGCCTATCCCTTTGAGGGGTATTGATGCTACTCCTTTGGCGAAGAATAAACCTCAGTTTTGGACTCAGGTGGTAATGCGGGTCGCCCCAGACCATCAAGAAAATTGCAGATTTTTGGTGTTGCATAATTTGCAGGATACCATTGTTCTGGGGTTTCCCTGGTTGCAAATCCATAATCCAGTTCTGGATTGGAAATCTTAGTCTGTGGTGAGATGGGGTTGTCGGTGTGCCCTTAGTGATGCTCCTGTTTTCGCCACCTCTCCCCAGTCGCATGATGTTCCTGACTATTTGGCTGACTTTTATGATGTATTTAGTGAGAATGAGTCTGCGTCTTTGCCTCCTCACAGGAGTTATGACTGTGCAATTGAGCTGAACCCGGGGTGTAAATTCCCCAAGGGTCGGCTTTTCAATTTATCTGTACCCGAGCACGAGGCTATGCGATCCTATATTAAGGAGGCATTGGAGAAGGGTCATATTAGACCATCCTCTTCACCCTTAGGTGCTGGTTTTTTTTTCGTGGCTAAAAAGGATGGTTCATTAAGGCCTTGTATTGACTATCGTGCCCTCAACAAAATTACTGTTAAATATCAGTATCCATTACCCCTGATTTCTGATCTATTCTCCAGAGTTAAAGGTGCTTGCTGGTTTACCAAGCTTGACCTCAGGGGGGCGTATAATCTTATTCGCATTAAGCATGGGGATGAATGGAAGATGGCGTTTAATACTCCGGAGGGACATTTTGAGTACCTGGTGATGCCTTTTGCGCTCACTAATGCCCCTTCTGTCTTCCAGTGCTTCATGAACGATATATTCCGAGACTTTGTGGATACATTTTTGATTATCTGTCTGGATGATATTTTGATCTTCTCCAAGAATTGGGACTTTCATGTGGAACATGTTCGGACTGTGTTCCGGATTTTGAGGGAGAATTCCCTGTATGTCAAGGGATCAAAATGCCTTTTTGGGGTACAGAGGGTTTCATTTTTGGGATTTATTTTGTCTCCATCAACTATTGAAATGGACCCGGCCAAGGTACAGGCCATTTATGATTGGGTTCAGTCCATTTCTTTGAAGGCCCTCCAGAAGTTTTTGGGTTTTGCTAATTTTTATCGGAAATTTATAGCTAATTTTTCTGGTATTGCCAAGCCATTGACGGATTTGACTAGGAAGGGTGCTGATGTGCTGAATTGGTCTCCGGAGGCTGTTTCTTCCTTTCAGGAGCTGAAGCGAAGTTTCACTTCTGCTCCGGTTTTGCGGCAACCTGATGTCTCACTCCCGTTTCAGGTGGAGGTGGACGCTTCTGAGATTGGTGCAGGAGCGGTGTTGTCCCAAAAAGATCCTGTGACATCTAAAATGAATCCTTGTGCTTTCGTTTCCCGAAAGTTGTCCCCATCCGAACGTAACTATGATGTGGGGAATCGGGAACTGTTGGCCATGAAATGGGCATTTGAGGAGTGGAGACATTGGTTGGAGGGAGCCAAACACCAAGTCGTGGTCCTTACTGACCACAAGAATTTGATTTACCTGGAGTCGGCCAAGCGCTTGAATCCTAAACAGGCTAGGTGGGCCTTGTTTTTCACACGTTTTGATTTTGTGGTCTCTTTTCTTCCGGGCACTAAGAATGTCAAGGCAGACGCCCTCTCTAGGAGTTTCCTTGCTGATTCTCCTGTTGTGACTAAGCCTGCTACCATCTTAGGCGAGGGGGTAGTTCTTTCTGCCATCTCGCCCGATTTGAGACGTGCTCTGGAAGAGTTTCAGGAGGACAAACCTGAGCGTTGTCCCAGTGGAAAGTTGTATGTTCCTGACCAGTGGAGGAAGAGAGTGATGTCTGAAGTTCATTGCTCTGCATTGGCTGGTCATCCAGGTATTTTTGGTACTAGAGATCTGGTGAGTCGGTCTTTTTGGTGGCCCGCCTTGTCTCGTGATGTCAGGAATTTTGTGCAGTCCTGTGGGACTTGCTCCCGGTCTAAAACCTTGTTCTCGCTCTAGTGGCTTGTTGATGCCTTTGCCGGTGCCCAGGAGGCCATGGACCCATATTTCAATGGATTTTATCTCTGATATGCCTGTCTCAGAGAGAATGACTGTTATTTGGGTGATTTGTGATAGATTCTCTAAGATGGTCCATCTTGTACCACTCCCTAAGTTGCCATCTTCCTCTGAGTTGGTGCCCTTGTTTTTGCAACAGGTGGTTCGCTTGCACGGGATTCCTGAGAACATTGTATCTGACAGAGGAGTTCAGTTTGTGTCTAGATTTTGGAGGACTTTCTGTTCCAAGCTGAGAATTCATTTGTCCTTCTCCTCTGCGTTCCACCCTCAGACCAATGGGCAGACGGAGAGAACAAACCAGACTTTGGAGTCGTATTTGAGATGTTTTATTTCTGCCGATCAGAATGATTGGGTTTCATTTTTGCCCTTGGCCGAATTTGCTTTAAATAATAGAGCTAATTCTGCCACTTAGATGTCACCTTTTTTTTGTAACTTTGGTTTTCACCCTCGATTTTCTTCAGGGCAGGTGGAGCCTTCTGCCTGCCGAGGTGTTGACACTGTGGTGGAGAGAATGCACCAGATCTGGGACCAAGTAGTGGATAAGTTGTCTCTCTCCCAGGAAAAGGCCCAGCGGTTTTCCAACCGGCGTAGGACCGTTGGTCCCCAGTTTAAGGTGGGTGATATGGTTTGGTTGTCATCAAAAAATATCGCTATGAAGGTGGCTTCTCCTAAGTTTAAGCCTAGATTTATTGGACCTTACAAGATTTTGGAGATTATTAATCCGGTCTCTTTTCGGTTGGCTCTTCCTGTCACATTTAAAATTCATAATGTGTTTCATAAGTCCTTGTTGAAGAGGTTTGTTGAACCAGTAGTTCCTGTGGTGGCACCTCCTGACCCTATATTGGTTGAAGGTAACATGGAATATGAGGTAGAGAAGATACTGGATTCCCGTCTGGCTAGACGGAGACTCCAGTATTTGGTTAAGTGGAAGGGTTATGGTCAGGAGGATAATTCCTGGGTCTCTGCCTCTGATATTCATGCCGAAAGATTGGTGCGTGCCTTTCATCGGGCTCACCCGGATCGCCCTGGTGGCATGGATGAGGGTTCGGTGACCCCTCCTCAAGGGGGAGGTACTGTTGTGAGTTCATTTTTCCCTTCATCATTGAGGTCTGATGAACTCCCTCCTCTGGTGAAGGAAGGTAATGAGACTGATTACCAAACACCTGGGCAGCTAGATGATAACTGGGTGGCTGGAATTGAGGACTGGATATAAAGCTGCCAACGCCCTTCTTCCTGGCTGGTGATTTTCCTGCTGGATTCTTGGAGACCAGTCTGATTCCTGCATCTCAAAGCTAAGTTTTTCTGCTCTGCTTTGTACTCTTCAGTTTTGTTTTTGTTTTGCCTTGTTTTATGGGAGTTCTGCCATCCCCGGCCGGGGGTGAGCTGAATTCCATTTTTGTCTCTGATCTGTTGATCTTTTGCTCTGTCTTCAGAATATACCTGAGTGCTGTTATAGTCTTTTGAAGCCTAGCGACTTCAGGGCCTGTTTTTCCTATCAGTCGGTTGGCTCATTTTGATAGGGTTTTTGCGGATGGCAGACAGCAGCTTTCCTATCCTGTCCTATGTAGTTAGCTTGGGCCCCCTCATTTGCTCAACCTATCTTTCTATCTGTGTTAGTGTTTTCATCTTGCTTCACCGTCATTATATGTTGGGGGCTGCCTATTGCTTTGGGGTCTGCTCTGGGGCAGTTTAGTTTTCCCCCTTTCTGTCTTTAGGCTATTTAGCTCTCCGGCTGTGATCGAGGGGTCTAGGGCACCGTAGGAACCCCCCACGGCTACTGCTAGTTGTTGTGGATAGGTTCAGGGGTCTGCAATCCGATAGCTGCCAACCTCTCTGGTTTTTCTGGACTTAGCTGGTAATTTGTTTTTTCCTTCTTCGGTGACTCATCATAACAGAATCACCAGCCATACCGCAGATCCTAGGGTACTCAATAGCAGGAGAGAATTGTAAAAAAAAAAAAAAGAAGGGAAAAATAAAAGGAAAAAGTGTCAGAATTTTTTTTTTTTTTTTTGTGTGCATATTTTTTCCTCTATATCTCTGAGGCCGTAGGGGGAATTTTTCTCTCAATGGAGATGAAGCAATTGTCTGATCGTGTGGAGCAGCTCGCTGCTGAAGTGCGGGGAATTTCCGCCTATCTTGCTCATTCACATGCTGCTGAACCAAAGATTCCTACTCCTGATGTGTTTTTTGGGGATCGGTCTAAATTCTTGAATTTCAAGAATAATTGTAAATTATTTTTTGCCTTGAAGCCTAACTCGTCGGGGAACTCCGCGCAGCAGGTTAAAATTGTCATCTCTTTGCTGCGCGGCGATCCCCAGGATTGGGCGTTTTCTTTGAAACCTGATGATCCTATTCTGAATAATGTGAACGCATTTTTTCAAGCCTTGGGGTTGTTGTATGATGAACCTAATGCTATTAATCAGGCTGAAAAGACCCTGTTGGCATTAAGCCAGGGTCGGGATTCGGCAGAGTTGTACTGTCAAAAATTCCGAAAGTGGGCGGTCCTTACTACCTGGAATGATGGTGCCTTGGCAGCCCTCTTTCAGAAGGGTTTGTCAGAAACTGTAAAAGATACTATGGTGGGATTTCCTGTTCCCTCTGGTCTTGACGATTCTATGTCATTAGCCATTCAGGTGGATCGGCGTTTACGTGAACGCAAAACTACACGAGAGATGTTGCCACCTGTTGAACAAATGTCTGAACCTATGCAATGTGATAGAGTTTTGTCTAGGGTGCAACGTCAGGAGTTCAGAAGGTGTAATAAGCTGTGTTTTTTTTGTGGAGATGCCTCGCATATTATTTCTGTCTGCCCTAAACGAGAGAAACGTTGTGTACACACGTTTTCTGTGGGTGGTGTTCAACCTAAGTTTCTTCTGGCAATTACTCTGATCTGCTCCCTGTACCACATTTTCCGCCAAGGCTTTTGTGGATTCAGGAGCAGCTCTGAACCTGATGGACTTGGATTTTGCTAAACGTTGTGGATTTCCTATGACACCTCTGCGGACGCCTATCCCTTTGAGGGGTATTGATGCTACTCCTTTGGCGAAGAATAAACCTCAGTTTTGGACTCAGGTGGTAATGCGGGTCGCCCCAGACCATCAAGAAAATTGCAGATTTTTGGTGTTGCATAATTTGCATGATACCATTGTTCTGGGGTTTCCCTGGTTGCAAATCCATAATCCAGTTCTGGATTGGAAATCTTAGTCTGTGGTGAGTTGGGGTTGTCGGTGTGCCCTTAGTGATGCTCCTGTTTTCGCCACCTCTCCCCAGTCGCATGATGTTCCTGACTATTTGGCTGACTTTTATGATGTATTTAGTGAGAATGAGTCTGCGTCTTTGCCTCCTCACAGGAGTTATGACTGTGCAATTGAGCTGAACCCGGGGTGTAAATTCCCCAAGGGTCGGCTTTTCAATTTATCTGTACCCGAGCACGAGGCTATGCGATCCTATATTAAGGAGGCATTGGAGAAGGGTCATATTAGACCATCCTCTTCACCCTTAGGTGCTGTTTTTTTTTTCATGGCTAAAAAGGATGGTTCATTAAGGCCTTGTATTGACTATCGTGCCCTCAACAAAATTACTGTTAAATATCAGTATCCATTACCCCTGATTTCTGATCTATTCTCCAGAGTTAAAGGTGCTTGCTGGTTTACCAAGCTTGACCTCAGGGGGGCGTATAATCTTATTCGCATTAAGCATGGGGATGAATGGAAGATGGCGTTTAATACTCCGGAGGGACATTTTGAGTAGCTGGTGATGCCTTTTGCGCTCACTAATGCCCCTTCTGTCTTCCAGTGCTTCATGAACGATATATTCCGAGACTTTGTGGATACATTTTTGATTATCTATCTGGATGATATTTTGATCTTCTCCAAGAATTGGGACTTTCATGTGGAACATGTTCGGACTGTGTTCCGGATTTTGAGGGAGAATTCCCTGTATGTCAAGGGATCAAAATGCCTTTTTGGGGTACAGAGGGTTTCATTTTTGGGATTTATTTTGTCTCCATCAACTATTGAAATGGACCCGGCCAAGGTACAGGCCATTCATGATTGGGTTCAGTCCATTTCTTTGAAGGCCCTCCAGAAGTTTTTGGGTTTTGCTAATTTTTATCGGAAATTTATAGCTAGTTTTTCTGGTATTGCCAAGCCATTGACGGATTTGACTAGGAAGGGTGCTGATGTGCTGAATTGGTCTCCGGAGGCTGTTTCTTCCTTTCAGGAGCTGAAGCGAAGTTTCACTTCTGCTCCGGTTTTGCGGCAACCTGATGTCTCACTCCCGTTTCAGGTGGAGGTGGACGCTTCTGAGATTGGTGCAGGAGCGGTGTTGTCCCAAAAAGATCCTGTGACATCTAAAATGAATCCTTGTGCTTTCGTTTCCCGAAAGTTGTCCCCATCCGAACGTAACTATGATGTGGGGAATCGGGAACTGTTGGCCATGAAATGGGCATTTGAGGAGTGGAGACATTGGTTGGAGGGAGCCAAACACCAAGTCGTGGTCCTTACTGACCACAAGAATTTGATTTACCTGGAGTCGGCCAAGCGCTTGAATCCTAAACAGGCTAGGTGGGCCTTGTTTTTCACACGTTTTGATTTTGTGGTCTCTTTTCTTCCGGGCACTAAGAATGTCAAGGCAGACGCCCTCTCTAGGAGTTTCCTTGCTGATTCTCCTGTTGTGACTAAGCCTGCTACCATCTTAGGCGAGGGGGTAGTTCTTTCTGCCATCTCGCCCGATTTGAGACGTGCTCTGGAAGAGTTTCAGGAGGACAAACCTGAGCGTTGTCCCAGTGGAAAGTTGTATGTTCCTGACCAGTGGAGGAAGAGAGTGATGTCTGAAGTTCATTGCTCTGCATTGGCTGGTCATCCAGGTATTTTTGGTACTAGAGATCTGGTGAGTCGGTCTTTTTGGTGGCCCGCCTTGTCTCGTGATGTCAGGAATTTTGTGCAGTCCTGTGGGACTTGCTCCCGGTCTAAAACCTTGTTCTCGCTCTAGTGGCTTGTTGATGCCTTTGCCGGTGCCCAGGAGGCCATGGACCCATATTTCAATGGATTTTATCTCTGATATGCCTGTCTCAGAGAGAATGACTGTTATTTGGGTGATTTGTGATAGATTCTCTAAGATGGTCCATCTTGTACCACTCCCTAAGTTGCCATCTTCCTCTGAGTTGGTGCCCTTGTTTTTGCAACAGGTGGTTCGCTTGCACGGGATTCCTGAGAACATTGTATCTGACAGAGGAGTTCAGTTTGTGTCTAGATTTTGGAGGACTTTCTGTTCCAAGCTGAGAATTCATTTGTCCTTCTCCTCTGCGTTCCACCCTCAGACCAATGGGCAGACGGAGAGAACAAACCAGACTTTGGAGTCGTATTTGAGATGTTTTATTTCTGCCGATCAGAATGATTGGGTTTCATTTTTGCCCTTGGCCGAATTTGCTTTAAATAATAGAGCTAATTCTGCCACTTAGATGTCACCTTTTTTTTGTAACTTTGGTTTTCACCCTCGATTTTCTTCAGGGCAGGTGGAGCCTTCTGCCTGCCGAGGTGTTGACACTGTGGTGGAGAGAATGCACCAGATCTGGGACCAAGTAGTGGATAAGTTGTCTCTCTCCCAGGAAAAGGCCCAGCGGTTTTCCAACCGGCGTAGGACCGTTGGTCCCCAGTTTAAGGTGGGTGATATGGTTTGGTTGTCATCAAAAAATATCGCTATGAAGGTGGCTTCTCCTAAGTTTAAGCCTAGATTTATTGGACCTTACAAGATTTTGGAGATTATTAATCCGGTCTCTTTTCGGTTGGCTCTTCCTGTCACATTTAAAATTCATAATGTGTTTCATAAGTCCTTGTTGAAGAGGTTTGTTGAACCAGTAGTTCATGTGGTGGCACCTCCTGACCCTATATTGGTTGAAGGTAACATGGAATATGAGGTAGAGAAGATACTGGATTCCCGTCTGGCTAGACGGAGACTCCAGTATTTGGTTAAGTGGAAGGGTTATGGTCAGGAGGATAATTCCTGGGTCTCTGCCTCTGATATTCATGCCGAAAGATTGGTGCGTGCCTTTCATCGGGCTCACCCGGATCGCCCTGGTGGCATGGATGAGGGTTCGGTGACCCCTCCTCAAGGGGGAGGTACTGTTGTGAGTTCATTTTTCCCTTCATCATTGAGGTCTGATGAACTCCCTCCTCTGGTGAAGGAAGGTAATGAGACTGATTACCAAACACCTGGGCAGCTAGATGATAACTGGGTGGCTGGAATTGAGGACTGGATATAAAGCTGCCAACGCCCTTCTTCCTGGCTGGTGATTTTCCTGCTGGATTCCTGCATCTCAAAGCTAAGTTTTTCTGCTCTGCTTTGTACTCTTCAGTTTTGTTTTTGTTTTGCCTTGTTTTATGGGAGTTCTGCCATCCCCGGCCGGGGGTGAGCTGAATTCCATTTTTGTCTCTGATCTGTTGATCTTTTGCTCTGTCTTCAGAATATACCTGAGTGCTGTTATAGTCTTTTGAAGCCTAGCGACTTCAGGGCCTGTTTTTCCTATCAGTCGGTTGGCTCATTTTGATAGGGTTTTTGCGGATGGCAGACAGCAGCTTTCCTATCCTGTCCTATGTAGTTAGCTTGGGCCCCCTCATTTGCTCAACCTATCTTTCTATCTGTGTTAGTGTTTTCATCTTGCTTCACCGTCATTATATGTTGGGGGCTGCCTATTGCTTTGGGGTCTGCTCTGGGGCAGTTTAGTTTTCCCCCTTTCTGTCTTTAGGCTATTTAGCTCTCCGGCTGTGATCGAGGGGTCTAGGGCACCGTAGGAACCCCCCCCGGCTACTGCTAGTTGTTGTGGATAGGTTCAGGGGTCTGCAATCCGATAGCTGCCAACCTCTCTGGTTTTTCTGGACTTAGCTGGTAATTTGTTTTTTCCTTCTTCGGTGACTCATCATAACAGAATCACCAGCCATACCGCAGATCCTAGGGTACTCAATAGCAGGAGAGAATTGTAAAAAAAAAAAAAAAGAAGGGAAAGATAAAAGGAAAAAGTGTCAGAATTTTTTTTTTTTTTTTGTGTGCATATTTTTTCCTCTATATCTCTGAGGCCGTAGGGGGAATTTTTCTCTCAATGGAGATGAAGCAATTGTCTGATCGTGTGGAGCAGCTCGCTGCTGAAGTGCGGGGAATTTCCGCCTATCTTGCTCATTCACATGCTGCTGAACCAAAGATTCCTACTCCTGATGTGTTTTTTGGGGATCGGTCTAAATTCTTGAATTTCAAGAATAATTGTAAATTATTTTTTGCCTTGAAGCCTAACTCGTCGAGGAACTCCGCGCAGCAGGTTAAAATTGTCATCTCTTTGCTGCGCGGCGATCCCCAGGATTGGGCGTTTTCTTTGAAACCTGATGATCCTATTCTGAATAATGTGAACGCATTTTTTCAAGCCTTGGGGTTGTTGTATGATGAACCTAATGCTATTAATCAGGCTGAAAAGACCCTGTTGGCATTAAGCCAGGGTCGGGATTCGGCAGAGCTGTACTGTCAAAAATTCCGAAAGTGGGCGGTCCTTACTACCTGGAATGATGGTGCCTTGGCAGCCCTCTTTCGGAAGGGTTTGTCAGAAACTGTAAAAGATACTATGGTGGGATTTCCTGTTCCCTCTGGTCTTGACGATTCTATGTCATTAGCCATTCAGGTGGATCGGCGTTTACGTGAACGCAAAACTACATGAGAGATGTTGCCACCTGTTGAACAAATGTCTGAACCTATGCAATGTGATAGAGTTTTGTCTAGGGTGCAACGTCAGGAGTTCAGAAGGTGTAATAAGCTGTGTTTTTTTTGTGGAGATGCCTCGCATATTATTTCTGTCTGCCCTAAATGAGAGAAACGTTGTGTACACACGTTTTCTGTGGGTGGTGTTCAACCTAAGTTTCTTCTGGCAATTACTCTGATCTGCTCCCTGTCCACATTTTCCGCCAAGGCTTTTGTGGATTCAGGAGCAGCTCTGAACCTGATGGACTTGGATTTTGCTAAACGTTGTGGATTTCCTATGACACCTCTGCGGACGCCTATCCCTTTGAGGGGTATTGATGCTACTCCTTTGGCGAAGAATAAACCTCAGTTTTGGACTCAGGTGGTAATGCGGGTCGCCCCAGACCATCAAGAAAATTGCAGATTTTTGGTGTTGCATAATTTGCATGATACCATTGTTCTGGGGTTTCCCTGGTTGCAAATCCATAATCCAGTTCTGGATTGGAAATCTTAGTCTGTGGTGAGTTGGGGTTGTCGGTGTGCCCTTAGTGATGCTCCTGTTTTCGCCACCTCTCCCCAGTCGCATGATGTTCCTGACTATTTGGCTGACTTTTATGATGTATTTAGTGAGAATGAGTCTGCGTCTTTGCCTCCTCACAGGAGTTATGACTGTGCAATTGAGCTGAACCCGGGGTGTAAATTCCCCAAGGGTCGGCTTTTCAATTTATCTGTACCCGAGCACGAGGCTATGCGATCCTATATTAAGGAGGCATTGGAGAAGGGTCATATTAGACCATCCTCTTCACCCTTAGGTGCTGGTTTTTTTTTCATGGCTAAAAAGGATGGTTCATTAAGGCCTTGTATTGACTATCGTGCCCTCAACAAAATTACTGTTAAATATCAGTATCCATTACCCCTGATTTCTGATCTATTCTCCAGAGTTAAAGGTGCTTGCTGGTTTACCAAGCTTGACCTCAGGGGGGCGTATAATCTTATTCGCATTAAGCATGGGGATGAATGGAAGATGGCGTTTAATACTCCGGAGGGACATTTTGAGTAGCTGGTGATGCCTTTTGCGCTCACTAATGCCCCTTCTGTCTTCCAGTGCTTCATGAACGATATATTCCGAGACTTTGTGGATAAATTTTTGATTATCTATCTGGATGATATTTTGATCTTCTCCAAGAATTGGGACTTTCATGTGGAACATGTTCGGACTGTGTTCCGGATTTTGAGGGAGAATTCCCTGTATGTCAAGGGATCAAAATGCCTTTTTGGGGTACAGAGGGTTTCATTTTTGGGATTTATTTTGTCTCCATCAACTATTGAAATGGACCCGGCCAAGGTACAGGCCATTCATGATTGGGTTCAGTCCATTTCTTTGAAGGCCCTCCAGAAGTTTTGGGTTTTGCTAATTTTTATCGGAAATTTATAGCTAGTTTTTCTGGTATTGCCAAGCCATTGACGGATTTGACTAGGAAGGGTGCTGATGTGCTGAATTGGTCTCCGGAGGCTGTTTCTTCCTTTCAGGAGCTGAAGCGAAGTTTCACTTCTGCTCCGGTTTTGCGGCAACCTGATGTCTCACTCCCGTTTCAGGTGGAGGTGGACGCTTCTGAGATTGGTGCAGGAGCGGTGTTGTCCCAAAAAGATCCTGTGACATCTAAAATGAATCCTTGTGCTTTCGTTTCCCGAAAGTTGTCCCCATCCGAACGTAACTATGATGTGGGGAATCGGGAACTGTTGGCCATGAAATGGGCATTTGAGGAGTGGAGACATTGGTTGGAGGGAGCCAAACACCAAGTCGTGGTCCTTACTGACCACAAGAATTTGATTTACCTGGAGTCAGCCAAGCGCTTGAATCCTAAACAGGCTAGGTGGGCCTTGTTTTTCACACGTTTTGATTTTGTGGTCTCTTTTCTTCCGGGCACTAAGAATGTCAAGGCAGACGCCCTCTCTAGAAGTTTCCTTGCTGATTCTCCTGTTGTGACTAAGCCTGCTACCATCTTAGGCGAGGGGGTAGTTCTTTCTGCCATCTCGCCCGATTTGAGACGTGCTCTGGAAGAGTTTCAGGAGGACAAACCTGAGCGTTGTCCCAGTGGAAAGTTGTATGTTCCTGACCAGTGGAGGAAGAGAGTGATGTCTGAAGTTCATTGCTCTGCATTGGCTGGTCATCCAGGTATTTTTGGTACTAGAGATCTGGTGAGTCGGTCTTTTTGGTGGCCCGCCTTGTCTCGTGATGTCAGGAATTTTGTGCAGTCCTGTGGGACTTGCTCCCGGTCTAAAACCTTGTTCTCGCTCTAGTGGCTTGTTGATGCCTTTGCCGGTGCCCAGGAGGCCATGGACCCATATTTCAATGGATTTTATCTCTGATATGCCTGTCTCAGAGAGAATGACTGTTATTTGGGTGATTTGTGATAGATTCTCTAAGATGGTCCATCTTGTACCACTCCCTAAGTTGCCATCTTCCTCTGAGTTGGTGCCCTTGTTTTTGCAACAGGTGGTTCGCTTGCACGGGATTCCTGAGAACATTGTATCTGACAGAGGAGTTCAGTTTGTGTCTAGATTTTGGAGGACTTTCTGTTCCAAGCTGAGAATTCATTTGTCCTTCTCCTCTGCGTTCCACCCTCAGACCAATGGGCAGACGGAGAGAACAAACCAGACTTTGGAGTCGTATTTGAGATGTTTTATTTCTGTCGATCAGAATGATTGGGTTTCATTTTTGCCCTTGGCCGAATTTGCTTTAAATAATAGAGCTAATTCTGCCACTTAGATGTCACCTTTTTTTTGTAACTTTGGTTTTCACCCTCGATTTTCTTCAGGGCAGGTGGAGCCTTCTGCCTGCCGAGGTGTTGACACTGTGGTGGAGAGAATGCACCAGATCTGGGACCAAGTAGTGGATAAGTTGTCTCTCTCCCAGGAAAAGGCCCAGCGGTTTTCCAACCGGCGTAGGACCGTTGGTCCCCAGTTTAAGGTGGGTGATATGGTTTGGTTGTCATCAAAAAATATCGCTATGAAGGTGGCTTCTCCTAAGTTTAAGCCTAGATTTATTGGACCTTACAAGATTTTGGAGATTATTAATCCGGTCTCTTTTCGGTTGGCTCTTCCTGTCACATTTAAAATTCATAATGTGTTTCATAAGTCCTTGTTGAAGAGGTTTGTTGAACCAGTAGTTCCTGTGGTGGCACCTCCTGACCCTATATTGGTTGAAGGTAACATGGAATATGAGGTAGAGAAGATACTGGATTCCCGTCTGGCTAGACGGAGACTCCAGTATTTGGTTAAGTGGAAGGGTTATGGTCAGGAGGATAATTCCTGGGTCTCTGCCTCTGATATTCATGCCGAAAGATTGGTGCGTGCCTTTCATCGGGCTCACCCGGATCGCCCTGGTGGCATGGATGAGGGTTCGGTGACCCCTCCTCAAGGGGGAGGTACTGTTGTGAGTTCATTTTTCCCTTCATCATTGAGGTCTGATGAACTCCCTCCTCTGGTGAAGGAAGGTAATGAGACTGATTACCAAACACCTGGGCAGCTAGATGATAACTGGGTGGCTGGAATTGAGGACTGGATATAAAGCTGCCAACGCCCTTCTTCCTGGCTGGTGATTTTCCTGCTGGATTCTTGGAGACCAGTCTGATTCCTGCATCTCAAAGCTAAGTTTTTCTGCTCTGCTTTGTACTCTTCAGTTTTGTTTTTGTTTTGCCTTGTTTTATGGGAGTTCTGCCATCCCCGGCCGGGGGTGAGCTGAATTCCATTTTTGTCTCTGATCTGTTGATCTTTTGCTCTGTCTTCAGAATATACCTGAGTGCTGTTATAGTCTTTTGAAGCCTAGCGACTTCAGGGCCTGTTTTTCCTATCAGTCGGTTGGCTCATTTTGATAGGGTTTTTGCGGATGGCAGACAGCAGCTTTCCTATCCTGTCCTATGTAGTTAGCTTGGGCCCCCTCATTTGCTCAACCTATCTTTCTATCTGTGTTAGTGTTTTCATCTTGCTTCACCGTCATTATATGTTGGGGGCTGCCTATTGCTTTGGGGTCTGCTCTGGGGCAGTTTAGTTTTCCCCCTTTCTGTCTTTAGGCTATTTAGCTCTCCGGCTGTGATCGAGGGGTCTAGGGCACCGTAGGAACCCCCCCCCGGGTACTGCTAGTTGTTGTGGATAGGTTCAGGGGTCTGCAATCCGATAGCTGCCAACCTCTCTGGTTTTTCTGGACTTAGCTGGTATTTTGTTTTTTCCTCCTTCGGTGACTCATTATAACAGGTAGTGCACTTTAGTTTCTTTGGTCTAATGTGCACTTAATTACAAATCAGGTGTTAGGCTCTATAAAAGGGAGCCAGGTGTGTTCAATCACTGTTGGTGATATTGTGTTCATCAGGAACACCAGGAGGTCCCTTCCAACTCTACCATTCTATGATTCTATAATGGAAGTCTTCAAACAGAGGCTGGACAGACATCTGACTGGAATGATTTAGCGAATCCTGCTTTGAGCAGGGGGTTGGACCAGATGGCCCAGGAGGTCCCTTCCAACTCTACCATTCTATGATTTGGGAAGCAAGGCTGGGTGAGGAAGGAGCTGAACATGAGTCCTGCGCAGCCCAGCCAGAGGGGACGAGTGACAGCTATGTGGTCTGCAAGAAGGGCTGGCATGGCGTGGTGGAGTCACAGTTTATGGTGTCGGCAGGAAATGCTTGCATGGCTTGGTGGAGTGACGACTATGGAGAGAGTTGCACTCAGCATGCGGGACTTGGTTGCTGAGAGCTGGACTCAAGCATGCTTGACTTTTTGGGCAGGAGCTGAACTCATCTTTGGGACTCTGCTACTGGACTTCTGCAATTGGTGGTGGACTCTGCTCCAAGGCTGCACTATGGTGAAGGATCCAGTTATGGTGATTGGATCCGGGTGGAGGAGAAGATGCACACAGGTGGTGGGCTCTGTTGCTAGGAGCGTACGCAACAGAGCAAAGCTAATTGGTGTTTCCCCTGTATTGTCATTTTTCCTCATGTGTGTTTTAGTGCAGTGGTGGGATTAGTTTCCGCACCAACCAATTCCCTAGTGAGGGTTTAGGTTCAGAGCGAGCTAGGGTTTTTAGGTTCCTGTGCGTCGCCCGGTGCGGAACCGGCATAGGGAACGTTAGAAGTGCAGGGACACTGGCTCAGGGGAGTTCAGGAGGTCTCCACTTCCCTATTCCCTATTGCAGGGCCCACCATTGTTAATGTTACCCAGGTTCCCATTTATTATTTAAATTCGCCTTACTGGAGGTGGGGTTTCCAGACTACTTTATGTATAACGTGTAATACCTAAATTCGCCAGTTGGAGGTGGCGTATCCAGCCGTGCGTTTTATTATTTAAATTCGCCCCACTGGAGGCACTGTATCCAGGGCCACAGGTGTCTTATGGGTTCGCCTTGCGGTACTTGCTGCGTCCGGACACACGTGACTGTGACAGTTTGGTTGCTCAGGATAGCCCTATCGGCATCTATATATATATAAAAGTTACTACCTAAAGTTCAATCCGTCCCTCGTCTCGTCACTGCATCCCGCGTACCTGCCTTTACCACACCCCCATATGCTGCCCCATAGAATATTCCCCATATGCTGCCCCCATATGCTGCTCCATAGACTATGCCCCCATTTTACTGTCCCATACAATATGCCCCCATAATAAGCTCCATATATTGTCGAGGTAGCTATTTTGGGAGGGCTAAATTAACCCTTCATGGTTGAGCCAGTGATTTCCAAATTATTCCAGTGTTGCTAGCAACTCAAATGACCACACGGAGACTGGGGTCTCTGTACGGGAGGATCGAGGCAGATCACTAAGCCCCTTTATTTTAGTCACATCTTTTATAATCTTTTGCTTAATTATGCAAGGTTCTCAAGTACCAATAGCATCATTTCACTTTATAAGCCAATAATATTGCAAGAAAACCAGAAACTACATATATGTCCGTATCCAAATAGAAAGTAGTATAATGGCATATTCTTCAGAGTTTAACATTCCCACCTCCCTTATCTTATACAGATGGGAACAGTCTGGTTTCATGACAGCCCATGCCAATTATAAAAATTTATCTTACAACAACAAAAACGGAGAAACGAAACCTCCAGAGAATGGATAAAAGGAAACTTCAACTCTGATTTTAGTATTAACCCTTAACATTCCCCCCTAGATAAATTTTTTTAACACATATGCAGCATCAGAGGTGCTATCCCAAGCTAACAGCTTGAGGGCTACTGGTCTTCACATGACTGATGCCGTGTTACCAGTCATGGCTGTCGCGGCGCACCCGTCCCCCCTGTATACTGCAGTTCACGAATAGCAATTTTTGATGACGGTGATGGGGAACTTTTGTAGGTAGCCATGTGCTTGGCTTCAACATCTTCATCAAGTAGCCTTTTGAGATCTGTGCAGAGAAGAGCAGAGGCAACGACGCCTTTGGTATCATCATTAGCTGGCTTAGTGAAGAATTTCCTAATACATACAGAAATACACCAAAAAACAAGTTTTAGTATCACATATACAACAAGGATACAGGCAGCAATATGCAACAAGCTTTGTAAGATCCCAGCTACCCATCCCCCAATTCCCTTAAATCAATTGCCTGGATTGAGAAAGGAGAAGGTGTCTGACCACCAACTGTCCTTAGTACGATCATTGTCTTTATCGTATTAATCTCTGAGTCATTGAATATCTTCTAACTTTAACTTTAACTTCTACCAATAATAATATGGAAAATGCGAAAAACCAAAACATTATGTCCCTTCATTTGCTATTGGCTTGTTGGGTGATGGGGAGGACTTCATAGGGACCGTCATACAAGGGTTCTAGTCTGTGCTTCCTGACATGCCTCTTCACGACTACCAAATCACCAGGCTTCAGGTTATGACAGGTGTCGGTTTCTGCTGAATCTGGAAAAGAAAAGGAAACTAGAACATAGGTGTTAGCAAGATTTTTACTAAGCAGAATAACATTGAACAACACGGTCAGTCTCTTCTGATAACTGCTGAGGCTGGAAATTTGCAACTGGGGGCCTAGTACCAAACAATATCTCATATGGGGACAGGCCATATTTTGCAATAGGGGTAGTACGAATGTGGTATAGTACAATGGGTAGGAGCTCTGGCCATGGAGCCGTAGTGTCCTGCATCATTTTGGTCAATTGTCCCTTCAGTGTGTCGTTCAACCTCTCAACTTCACCACTGGATTGTGGGTGGTACAGAGTATGGAGGGCTACAGTGGATCCAAGCATTGTCAGAACTTCTTAGTACACATGAGAAGAAAAGGCCGGACCTTGATCACTTTCAACAACTTCTGGAACCCCATATCTGCATATGACTTCCATCACCAGTTTCTTCGCTGTGGTCTTTGCAGTCATGTTGGTAACAGGGAATGCTTCCGGCCAACTGGAGAACTGGGGCCCAGTAGAATTTTTGCACCAGTGCGAGGGCCTGATTCTTTCCTCGATGTGTAGGCCCATGTGCCCATGTGGCAATAGCAGGGTACATCCGCTTAGGGAGACACACAAGTCGGTCCTTTTTCCAGAGACCATTATCCATACGTGCCCCATCAGTCTTCCATTGCTTCACCTCTTCCTTTGGAGACATTCTCTGCATCGCCATTAAGCGGTCTCACAGGGTCCGACAGAAAACTTCAGTCTGTTGTAGATCATCAGGTTCTTGTAGGGTCAGTGCTTCTTGTAACTGTTTACACTGAGAGCGTGTGGTCACCATAGTTGGTATGGTTGGTTCAACGGGTAAGAGAGCGGCGGCTTTTGCTTGCATATCCGCAAATGTGTTGCCAACAGTCTGTGGACTGTTCCTAGGACCGTGCGCCTTAACTTTGATAATAGCCACCTGAGTAGGTAATTTGATCGAGTCCATGAGGGTTTTAACAGCTTCAGCATTTTTCACTGGGGTTCCGGCAGTAGTAATAAACCCTCGATTGGCCCATAGAGCCCCAAAATCATGAGCAATACCAAATGCATACCGTGAGTCCGTGTATATATTAGCCCGTCTGTTCTTGGCCAAAGTACATGCAGTAGACAGAGCCTGGAGTTCTGCTTCTTGTGCTGACTGTGAGGGCGGGAGCGCAGCTGCGTGCACTACAGTGTCCTCTGTGGTAACAGCGTATCCCGTGTGGAATCTACCAAACTCGTCAGCATATCTTGAACCATCCGTGTATAACACCAGATCAGGATTTGGGAGTGGATTCTCACTGACATTTGTTGGAGTAGCTGTTTCTTCAGTCAGAAGTTGGGAACAATCATGTTGGAGGTAATCCTCATCACTGCCATCTTTCCTTATAGTTCATTATACCGTCTTTCAAGGCGTTGTAAAGGGGTTGCATTATGCGGGATTTATCCGGTATCCACTGACAATAATAAGTGCATAAGAAAACGCTGGAGTTCAGTTTCATCTTTTGGGAAAGGAAGGGAGCTGACAGCTATTTTTCTTTCCGCGAAGTGTCTGGCACCCTGAAGGAGACAGTGACCCAAGAATATCACTTGACCAAGGCAGAACTGAAGTCCCGAGGCCGAAACCCGACAGTTCAGTGCTGCCAGATGCTTTAAGGAGGCTAACAATGGCAACAATGGCAAAAGACACCTGCTCATAGTTTTTTTTGCAACCTGGTTTGGACTGTTTTGGGCCCCTTGTGACATAACTGTCCATGTTAACTGTCGTCCCTGCTAAGTGAATGCAAATAGAAACTGGCAGTCATTGTGTAACGGAATGCTAAAGAAGGCATTGGTAAGATCAATAGCTGTAAACCAAGCAGCATCCTGGGGTATTTGGGACAAAAGAGTATGTGGATTAGGCACCAGGTTTGAGAAACACTTACTGGTTCTACTGGCATTTTCCCTATATCATTTGGCCCTTTTGACCAGATTTTAGATAGTATCTCTGAGAGGTATGGGGTGAGTCATTGATCCTCAGGCAATATTGGGGGTGGATCTGAGCCTATCAGGGCCATCATAACTGTAGGAAGGGCATGTAAAATACAGATTTCCTCACTGTCTTCATCTACATAGGGATTATATAACAAAAAAAAAAACATCTGACCATCATCATGGAATTGTATTCCGGAGCAGAACAGTGATAATGAATCTGCCCCTAGTAAACTTACAGGACATATGAGAGAGATTACGAACTGAGCAGTAACGAGAATTAGCAGGGAGGGGCTGAGGAGCAGGGCTCCCACTAGCTGAAGTCTGAGGGGGGGGCAGAGTTTGCTGTGTCGGCTGAACGGCACACTGTGTGCTCGCAGCTGCGGTGGGGGCTAGAGGCTGCTGTTTGCTCTTTTTTTTTTTTCTCCTGAACAGAGCAGGTTAAAGTGTTCTGAAAACTTATTTTTTTTTTCTCTGGAGCTGGTAAATGGAAGGGGTGGCTACTCATAACCACTAGCAATAACGGGGACTAAGGCTGCCAGCAGATGATAATAGGTGCTGTTAGCAGAGGTGGGGGCTGCGACTCTCGGTCTCCTTGTACAATTGTCATCTAGCAGGGAGACCTCTTCTTTCAAATCATCACTTTTAACTATTTCCCTGACACATTAATATCAATCTTAGTTCCTTCGTAACCAATCACATTCTCACAGCACAGTCACTTTCTTGAACCACAATACATTCCGTCTTTGCCATAATAATAGACAATTTTTCCTTCTTCAACATAACAGTAACAGAAACAATCAGAATTCACTTGCTGTTCAATTTCCACATAACCTTCATTATACAATTCATGTGCCAAGCCACGGAATTCCTCAGCGCCTTTAAGTAATCCATCATCAGTCAACCTTTTATTTTTTTAACTCCTTCATCCCATAGCGTAGGCTGTAACCTCCCGCCCTTAGGAAATCCCAGAATCGAAAATATTTTTCCTGCATTCCTGACACATTTCTTTCCTCGTCTTTGAATCATAAGACTAACAGTATCTGATCCTTCACACAACTCCAAACTTTTCTTTTTCTTCACCTGAAACATAATTCTCTCCTTTAAAGCTAAATATCCTGACAAATTGTGCACAATACTGGAGCAGCTGTCTCCGTTTGTTCCACAGGGTCAACCCCCTCTGGGAAGCCCAAAATTCGCGGTACTCAGTGAAAGGAGGAGGGCGTCTCAGACTATCCCTCCGGACACCTCTGGTTATATATATCTTTCTATATATACCTGAGTTACGTATCCTACCCATCTTCGATCACATGACCACGCCCAATACTAATAATGATCAGGAATTCAGGATATTTTGGCTATAAAGAGAGTCACAATCACTGGTCAATCCGGGTTGTCCGTCCCTTATGAGGTACGGTTCGAGCACTGGGCCCCCAACGAGACTACATCTCTATATGATTCCTCCCATGAATCACCCCACC
Source organism: Dendrobates tinctorius (assembly GCF_039654945.1). Lineage (NCBI taxonomy): Eukaryota > Metazoa > Chordata > Amphibia > Anura > Dendrobatidae > Dendrobates > Dendrobates tinctorius. The sequence goes on from NW_027361680.1 coordinate 11,362,802, forward strand.
AGGGGACAAACCTCAGATCCTCTTTGCAGCAACAAGCACAGGAAAACCACACCAACCGTCAGTCTGAACAGTATAACTGCCAACTTACCGTGGTTGTGGGGGGGGTGATCAGTCCCAATTTTCCAGCACCTGTGTCCACTCCGAGGGTCCTTTGTCTTGTTGTCCTCCGGGGGCAGAGGCGTCCCTATTCAGGGGCCCCACGTTGTGCGCCACTGTCGAGGTAGCTATTTTGGGAGGGCTAAATTAACCCTTCATGGTTGAGCCAGTGATTTCCAAATTATTCCAGTGTTGCTAGCAACTCAAATGACCACACGGAGACTGGGGTCTCTGTAAGGGAGGATCGAGGCAGATCACTAAGCCCCTTTATTTTAGTCACATCTTTTATAATCTTTTGCTTAATTATGCAAGGTTCTCAAGTACCAATAGCATCATTTCACTTTATAAGCCAATAATATTGCAAGAAAACCGGAAACTACATATATGTCCGTATCCAAATAGAAAGTAGTATAATGGCATATTCTTCAGAGTTTAACATTCCCACCTCCCTTATCTTATACAGATGGGAACAGTCTGGTTTCATGACAGCCCATGCCAATTATAAAAATTTATCTTACAGCAACAAAAACGGAGAAACGAAACCTCCAGAGAATGGATAAAAGGAAACTTCAACTCTGATTTTAGTATTAACCCTTAACAATATTATATTATGCCCCCATATGCTGCTGCTGCAAAAAATGCCATACTCACCTCTCCTCGCTGGGGGCCAGGTGCCCGTGTTGCCGCTGGCTCAGGACCCGGCACCTGAGATATTCACCTGTCCCAGGTCCATCGCTGCTCACCGCTGTCTGCCGCTTCCTGTGTCAGTGACTGTTCAGCCAGCAGAGGGCATGGCGCACACTAACCACGTCATCATGCCCACTGCTGCCTAAACGTCACTGACACAGGACGCAGCAGACAAAGGTGAGCAGCGATGGACCCGGGGCAGGTGAATATTGGAAATACTTACCCCCTCCTGGCGCGGTCTCTGCAGCCACGCTTTTCCCATGGTTTCTCCCATGGTCTCCCTTCCTTCCTTCAGCGGTCACGTGGTACCACTCATTAAACTGCATATTCATGAGTTTAATGAGCGGTACAGGCAGTGAAATGTTTTACCTCACAAAAAGAATCAGCTGTGATCCCCTGCTCTCCTGTCATAGTACCATAGTAACATGGTTGTGATGGGGTGATATGTTATGTGGGTATCATTTTGTGTCTATATATATTTTACGGATTTCCATAGTGTTCTCTTGTTGCCCTGTATCATTCCATGTATTCCCCATATTGTCTAGTGCTACGGTTCTGCAGCACAGGACTAGGAGGGGGAAAACTGACCCTGCACTGCGACTAGGCTGATGCCCTACGATGGAGTGGGCGACCCATTACTTGTGAATAGAGCCACCGATGATCCTAGGCTAATCTCAAGCAAAGACCTATAGATAGGGGGAAGGGGGTCCCTGAAAGATATATGGACTGGGTACAAAAACGGGTCACCTCCTAACAGAAAACACAAAGAAGGCTGCAGAAACAAACTGAAAACAGAAACTAAGGCTAGCTGAACCGGAGGTCCCAGAACTGCACTGGATAAACACACAGAAAGCAAAGCAAGGCGTCAAGCCAGACTTCAAGCGGATTAACACTGTTGTCCAGCAAGGAATGGGAGACAGGAGCAAGATAATAAAGGGTGATGCAATCACCTGACCAAAGGCAAACGCAACACCAGGGGATAAAGACCAGCAGCCAGAACACTACAAGAAAATGGCGGATAGTCACAAACTGAGTAGATTCTAACAGTACCTCCCCTTTAACGAGGATCCCCCGGATCCTCTAGGCCAAGCCTTATTCGGAAATCTCCTGTGAAAAGCCTTACTTAATCTTGAGGCTGAGACGTCCACAGCTTTCACCCAGGAATTGTCCTCGGGACCGAAACTCCTCCAGGACACGAGATACTGTAAGCCTCCTGTCACACCTACTGCCGCTGGCTCCACCCCCACTAACTCTGCCGCCGCTGTCGCTGCTGCTGCTCCTGCCGCCTCTGCCTCCGCTCTTGTACCTGCGCTGTCCACAGCACTCCGGTGCGCTCACCTCCCCCGGTGCGCTCCCGCAGCAGGCGCGCATCATACAGCTCCCCTACTTTCGGTCCTGCAGTCGGCCTCTGTGCTCCATCGGGTGCGCATGCGTACCTCGCACCATACACTGCGGCACAGGCCGAACTCCTCTATCCCTTTTCCTCCGTGATCCTGGAGGACCCTGACCCGGAAGTCCTGCAGCGCGTCCTGTCATGCTGTCTCTGCATACTCACCCGGCCATCGCTCCCACGCCGCAGCCCCTCGCCGCCCGACAGCTACAGCGGTCACCACTGACAGGCATGCGGCCGACGGCGTCTTTGCATGCAATGTGCATGCGCCATAGGCTGCGGCCGCGCCTCCCTTCTGCTTCTTGTGCTCTGGCTATGCCCTGACCTGGAAGCACCCCCTGACCAATGGCAGACCAGACAGGGGCATATCAGGCTGCTTCCCCCTGAGGGAGGCGCCTGATCATTGTGTTTCCTAGCACACTGGGCCTCGCTTCTTCATGTGCTCTCTGCAGTCTCACAGTCCCATTCTCGTGTGCTCACTGCAGCAGCCTCGCAGTCCGGCTATCCGTGTCCCCTGCTGTACTCCAGTCCTGCCTCTGGTGTTCCAGTTCCATCCTGCTCCAGTCCTTCTGTCCTCCTCTAATCCTGTCTCCTGGGTTCCTGCTCCAGCCATCCCTCCACGTTCCAGTCTACTGTCTTACTCCATTCCTGTCTCCTGTGTTCCAGCTCTGTCCTGTCATCTACACTTCAGTCCCTCCACGTTCCAGTCTACAGTCTTACTCCACTCCTGTCTCCTGTGTTCCAGCTCTGTTCTGTCACCTACCAGAGCTGCACGAGAGGTGTTGCCACCTGTTGAACAGATGTCTGAACCTATGCAATGCGATAGAGTTTTTTCCAGAGAGCAGCGTCAGGAGTTCAGAAGGCGTAATAAGTTGTGTTTTTTCTGTGGAGATCCCTCGCATATTATTTCTGTCTGTCCTAAACGCGAGAAACGCTTTGCACACACGTTTTCTGTTGGTGGTGTTCAACCTAAGTTTCTTCTGGCTATTACTCTGATCTGCTCCCTGTCCACATTTTCCGCCAAGGCTTTTGTGGATTCGGGAGCAGCTCTAAACCTAATGGACTTGGATTTTGCTAAACGTTGTGGATTTCCGATGACACCTCTGCAGACGCCTATCCCTTTGAGGGGGATTGATGCTACTCCTTTGGCTAAAAATAAACCTCAGTTTTGGACCCAGGTGGTAATGCGGGTCGCCCCAGACCATCAAGAAAATTGCAGATTTTTGGTATTGCATGGTCTGCATGATGCTGTTGTTCTGGGGTTTCCCTGGTTGCAAATTCATAATCCAGTTTTGGATTGGAAATCTGTGTCTGTGGTGAGTTGGGGTTGTCGGTGTGCCTTTAGTGAGGCTCCGGTGTTTTCCACCTCTCCTCAGTCGCATGATGTTCCTGATTATTTGGCGGACTTTTATGATGTATTTAGTGAGAATGAGTCTGCGTCTCTGCCTCCTCATAGGAGTTATGACTGTGCTATTGAACTGAGCCCGGGGTGTAAATTTCCCAAGGGTCGGCTCTTCAATTTATCTGTACCCGAGCACGAGGATATGCAATCCTATATTAAGGAGGCGTTGGAGAAGGGTAATATTAGACCATCCTCGTCACCCTTAGGTGCCGTTTTTTTTTTTGTAGCCAAAAAGGATGGATCATTAAGACCTTGTATTGATTATCGTGCTCTCAACAAAATTACTGTTAAATATCAGTATCCGTTACCCCTGATTTCTGATCTATTCTCCAGAGTTAAAGGTGCTTGCTGGTTTACCAAGCTTGACCTCAGGGGGGCGTATAATCTTATTCGCATTAAGCATGGGGATGAATGGAAGACGGCGTTTAATACTCCGGAGGGACATTTTGAGTACCTGGTGATGCCTTTTGGGCTCACTAATGCCCCTTCTGTCTTCCAATGCTTCATGAACGATATTTTCCGAGATTCTGTCGATAAATTTTTGATTATCTATCTGGATATTTTGATCTTCTCCAAGGATTGGGATTCTCATGTGGAACATATTCGGACTGTGTTCCGGATCTTGAGGGAGAATTCCCTGTATGTCAAAGGATCTAAATGCCTTTTTGGAGTACAGAGGATTTCTTTTTTGGGATTTATTTTGTCCCCGTCAACTATTGAAATGGACCCGGCCAAGGTACAGGCCATTTACGATTGGGTTCAGCCCACTTCTTTGAAGGCCCTCCAGAAGTTTTTGGGTTTTGCTAATTTTTATCGGAAATTTATAGCAAAATTTTCTAGTATTGCCAAGCCATTGACTGATTTGACTAAGAAGGGTGCTGATGTGTTAAATTGGTCTCCGGAGGCTGTTTCTTCCTTTCAGGAGCTGAAGCGAAGATTCACCTCCGCCCCGGTTTTGCGGCAACCTGATGGCTCGCTTCCGTTCCATGTAGAGGTGGATGCTTCTGAGATTGGTGCAGGAGCTGTTTTGTCCCAAAAGGATCCTGTAACATCTAAAATGAATCCCTGTGCTTTCTTTTCCCGAAAGTTCTCTCCATCTGAACGTAACTATGATGTGGGGAATCGGGAACTGTTAGCCATGAAATGGGCATTTGAGGAGTGGAGACATTGGTTGGAGGGAGCTAAGCATCAAGTCGTGGTCCTCACTGACCACAAGAATTTGATTTACCTAGAGTCGGCTAAGCGCTTGAACCCTAGACAGGCTAGGTGGGCCTTGTTTTTTACACGTTTTGATTTTGTGGTTTCTTTTCTTCCTGGAACTAAGAATGTCAAGGCTGACGCCCTCTCTAGGAGCTTCTTTGCTGATTCTCCTGTGGTGACCAAGCCTGCTACCATCTTAGGCGAAGGGGTAGTTCTTTCTGCCATCTCGCCCGATTTGAGACGTGCTCTGGAAGAGTTCCAGGAGGACAAACCTGAGCGTTGTCCCAGTGGAAAGTTGTATGTTCCTGACCAGTGGAAGAAGAGAGTGATGTCTGAAGTTCATTGCTCTGCTTTGGCTGGTCATCCAGGTATTTTTGGTACTAGAGATCTGGTGAGTCGGTCTTTTTGGTGGCCCTCCTTGTCTCGTAATGTCAGGAATTTTGTGCAGTCCTGTGGGACGTGCTCCCGGTCTAAATCGTGTTCTCGCTCTAGTGGGTTGTTGATGCCTTTGCCTGTCCCCAAGAGGTCATGGACCCATATTTCAATGGATTTCATCTCTGATATGCCTGTCTCTCAAAGGATGACTGTTATTTGGGTGATTTGTGATAGGTTCTCTAAGATGGTTCATCTTGTACCACTCCCTAAGTTGCCGTCTTCCTCTGAATTGGTGCCCCTGTTTTTACAACAGGTGGTTCGCTTGCACGGGATTCCTGAGAACATTGTATCTGACAGAGGAGTCCAGTTTGTGTCTAGATTTTGGAGACCTTTCTGTTCCAAGCTGGGAATTCAGTTGTCCTTCTCCTCTGCTTTTCACCCTCAGACCAATGGGCAGACAGAGAGAACAAACCAGACCTTGGAGTCATATTTGAGATGTTTTATTTCTGCTGATCAGGATGATTGGGTTTCCTTTTTGCCCAGGGCAGGTGGAGCCCTCTGCCTGCCCAGGGGTTGACACTGTGGTGGAGAGAATGCACCAGATCTGGGACCAAGTGGTGGATAAGTTATCTCTCTCCCAGGAAAAGGCCCAGCGGTTTTCCAACCGACATAGGACCATTGGTCCCCAATTTAAGGTTGGTGATATGGTGTGGTTATCATCAAAAAATATTGCTATGAAGGTGGCTTCTCCTAAGTTTAAGCCTAGATTTATTGGACCTTACAAGATTTTGGAGATTATTAATCAGGTCTGTTTTCGTTTGGCTCTTCCTGTCACATTTAAAATCCATAATGTGTTCCATAAATCTTTGTTGAAGAGGTTTGTTGAACCTGTTGTTCCGGGGGTTGCACCTCCAGACCCTGTATTGGTTGAAGGTAACATGGAATATGAGGTAGAGAAAGTACTGGATTCCCATCTGGCTAGACGGAGACTCCAGTATTTGGTTAAGTGGAAGGGTTATGGTCAGGAGGATAATTCCTGGGTCTCTGCCTCTGATATTCATGCCAAAAGATTGGTGCGTGCCTTTCATCGGGCTCACCCTGATCACCCTGGTGGCGTGGTTGAGGGTTCGGTGACCCCTCCTCAAGGGGGAGGTACTGTTGTGAGTTCATTTTCCCCTTCACTACTGAGGCCCGAGGAACTCCCTCTTCTGGTGAAGAAAGGTAGTGAGCCTGATCGTCAAACACCTGGGGCTGAGGATGATGATTGGCTGAGTGGAGTTGATGACTGGATATAAGGCTGCCGACGCCCTTCTGGCCTGCGGGTGATTTCTCTGTGGACTTCTAGGAAACCAGTCTGATTCCTGCTCATCTAAAGCTAAGATTTCTGCTTTGCCTTTTTGCATTAGTGTTTTGTTTTCCTTACTTTTCTGGATTCTGCCATTCCCTGCTGGGGTGAGCTGAATCTCCTTTTGCCTGTTGCTCTGTCTTCAGAATATTCCTGAGTACTGACATAGCTTTTTTGAAGCCTAGCGTCTTCAGGGCCTTTTTTACTGTCAGTTTGTTGGCTCTTATTTTCATAGGGTTTTTCACGGATTGCAGACAGCAGCCTTCCTGTCCTTTCCTATCTAAGCTAGCGTGGGCCCCATCTTTGCTCAGTCTATCTTTCTGTCTGTGTTTTGTTCTTTCTTCTTGCTTCACCGTCATTATATGTGGGGGGCTGCCTTTTGCTTTGGGGTCTGCTCTGGGGCAGTTTAGATTTCCCTTTCTGTCTTTAGGCTATGTAGTCCTCCGGCTGTGATCGAGGGGCCTAGGGCATCGTAGGAGCCCCCCACGGCTACTGCTAGTTGTGTTGATAGGTTGAGGGGTCTGCAATCCGATAGCTGCCAACTTCTCTGGTTTTCTGGACTTAGCTAGCATTTCTGTTTTTGCCTCCTACGGTGACTCAATCATAACAAGGTTGCCTAGCCCCCTGCTTGGTGCCTGATTATCATTTGTGCTTCATGAGTGATTTCGGGTCCACACTCTCCTGCATTCCCCTGCCTAGCATTCTGTTCTGAGCCTATTGCTCTGTCTTACCTCTCCTTGTGACCTCCTTGTATTCCTTTCCAGAGTCCGTCCATTCCAGCCTGTGCATGCCTTCACCTGCGTCTTTCCCAGTGTCTGTCCATCCCAACCCGTGCCTGCCTTCTCCTGTGTCGCCAGCCTTCATCTCCCGGACCTGCAGCAGTCTCCCCTGTGGTCGCTGGCTTCTCCTTCCCGTCTTCCAGCCCGTCACCCATCTGTGTCCCTCTCCAGCTGTCCCCAGGTATCAGCTTCCGCGGTGATAGTCTCCCCTGGGCCTGCCTCTAACGCTCCCTGTATAGGGGGTGGTACACCTGGCCAGCTCGCCCGAGGGAGGTTCGTCGTCGTGGTCCTGAGGGTTCACCTCTGAAGTCTACCTAGCCTCACACCTCCTCTGTGCCATCTGGAATCAAGAATGCATGAAATCTCAAACTCACAGTCCTCATCAATTGGAGGAGCAGATGGCATAGCCACCTTATCATCTGTGTCAACTTTCTTCAGCAAAGATACATGAAAAACTGAATTAATTTTCCAAGACGAAGGAATGTCCAAACTGACCGCTGCCGAGTTGACAATCTGAACCACTTTGAAGGGGCCACCAAACTTAAGCCCCAATTTTTTGGAAGGGATTTTTAAATGCAGATTCTTAGAGGACAACCAAACTATATCCCCAACAACAAACCTCGCCTCCCTTCTTTTCTTGTCAAAATATTTCTTAGACCTCCTATTCACCTGATTCAGATTATGGCGTACACTGGTCCAAACCCTTTCCAAATTTCCAGAAAAACTCTCCTCCTCAGGCACCGCTGTCACAATCCTAGAAAAAGGACTGAAAGATGGATGCTTCCCAGTACAACAGAAAAAAGGAGTACCCCCAGCCGAGGAAGACTTATGATTATTGAGAGCAAACTCACCTAATGGTAGATATTCCGACCACATCTCCTGACTGTCTGCTCCAAAACATCTTAAAAACTGCTCAATGTCCTGGTTATTCCTCTCAGTCTGTCCATTGGACTCCGGATGATAACCTGATGAAAATAACAAAGGAACCTTAAGTCTGTCACAAAAGGCACGCCAAAATCGAGCCACAAACTGTGGGCCCCTATCTGAGACAATGTCCGTGGGGACACCATGGAGTCTGACAATCTCTTTCACGAATGCTCTGGCAAGTAGTAACATAGTAGCATACAGTTGTGGCCAAAAGTATTGACACCCCTGCAATTTTGTCAGATAATACTTCATGAAAATTATTGCAAACACAAATTCTTTATTATTATTAACTTCATTTAATTTGTCTTAAATGAAAAAACACAAAAAGAATTGTCTTAAAGTGAAATTGGATATAATTCCACACCAAACATAAAAAAGAGGGTGGACAAAAGTATTAGCACAGTTCAAAAAATCATGTGATGCTTCTCTAATTTGTGTAATTAACAGCACCTGTAACTTACCTGTAGCACCTAACAGGTGTTGGCAATAACTAAATCACACTTTCAGCCAGTGGACATGGATTAAAGTTGACTCAACCTCTGTCTTGTGTCCTTGTGTGTACCACATTGAGCATGGAGAAAAGAAAGAAGACCAAAGAACTGTCTGAGGACTTGAGAAACCAAATTGTGAGGAAGCATGAGCAATCTCAAGGCTACAAGTCCATCTCCAAAGACCTGAATGTTCCTGTGTCTACCGTGCGCAGTGTCATCAAGAAGTTTAAAGCCCATGGCACTGTGGCTAACCTCCCTAGATGTGGACGGAAAGGAAAAATTGACAAGAGATTTCAACGCAAGATTGTGCGGATGTTAGATAAAGAACCTTAACTAACATCCAAACAAGTTCAAGCTGCCTTGCAGTCTGAGGGTACAACAGTGTCAACCCGTACTATCCATCGGCGTCTGAATGAAAAGGGACTGTATGGTAGGAGACCCAGGAAGACCCCACTTCTTACCCCAAGACATAAAAAAGCCAGGCTGGAGTTTGCCAAAACTTACCTGAAAAAGCCTAAAACGTTTTGGAAGAATGTTCTCTGGTCAGATGAGACAAAAGTAGAGCTTTTTGGGCAAAGGCATCAACATAGAGTTTACAGGAGAAGAAAAGAGGCATTCAAAGAAAAAAACACGGTCCCTACAGTCAAACATGGCGGAGGTTCCCTGATGTTTTGGGGTTGCTTTGCTGCCTCTGGCACTGGACTGCTTGACCGTGTGCATGGCATTATGAAGTCTGAAGACTACCAACAAATTTTGCAGCATAATGTAGGGCCCAGTGTGGGTCTTCCAGCAGGACAATGACCCAAAACACACTTCAAAAAGCACTAGAAAATGGTTTGAGAGAAAACACTGGAGACTTCTAAGGTGGCCAGCAATGAGTCCAGACCTGAATCCCATAGAACACCTGCAGAGAGATCTAAAAATGGCAGTTTGGAGAAGGCACCCTTCTAATATCAGGGACCTGGAGCAGTTTGCCAAAGAAGAATGGTCTAAAATTCCAGCAGAGCATTGTAAGAAACTCATTGATGGTTACTGGAAGCGGTTGGTCGCAGTTATTTTGGGTAAAGGTTGTGCAACCAAGTATTAGGCTGAGGGTGCCAATACTTTTGTATGGCCCATTTTTGGAGTTTTGTGTGAATTAATCAATGTTTTGCTTTTTGCTTCATTCTCTTTTGTGTTTTTTCATTTAAGACAAATTAAATGAAGATAATAATACCAAAGAATTTGTGATTGCAATCGTTTTCAGGAAGAAAATGAGTATTATCTGACAAAATTGCAGGGGTGTCAATACTTTTGGCCACAACTGTAGTTATTAAGGTTGAAGGAAAACTTTAAGTCCATCTAGTTCAACCCATATCCTACCCTAGCTTGCCCTAACATGTTGATCCAGAGGAAGGAAAAAAAAACCCATGTGGCAAACAGTAAGCTTCACATTGGGGAAAAAAATTCCTTCCCGACTCCACATACGGCAATCAGAAAGCTCCCTGGATCAACACAATGTTAAAGAAACTAGTATATATAACCTGTAATATTATACATTTCAAGAAAGGTATCCAGTCTCTTCTTAAATTTTAGTAAAATGATAAACTTGGCATTCAAATGCATGAAAACAATTTTTCTTTTTTATTGGCATCCAAATCACATATATTCACATGTATTCTGAACGTTTTCGGTCCAGGATAGGACCTTTATCAGAGAATTATGATTTACTGTTTAAAAATAAATATGAAAAGAAAGCAGAAATGAATATACAACAGTATCATCTGATGCTCAAAAGAGAGATAGAAATAAAGTGCATAAACAAGTTACGTCGAATAAGGTACTTATATAATACTGTCCTGTGAAGATTGTCGCACAAAGGCACGGTGTGTGATCCTTCTGCGGAGATATATGTAAATAAATGGTATTGAGGAAAAAGGCCAACCATATTGTCAATAGATCTGGTGAAATAAAGTTTCTCTGTGGTAGAAAAAGGATACAAGTGCTCCAAATTGTTTGAGTGCAGGTAGTGACAAAGACTAAAGGAATATGCTTGTGCCTATATCAAGATGGTCCTCCTAGGAGTGAAAGGAAGGAGAAAAATTAGACTATATAGTAAAAATGCCATATAAATGTAGCAGCTTGGTATGGATATAATTAAAACTTAACCTTTAATCACAGATTAAAATCTATAAAGTGCAAAATAGTGCCAGATAAAACAGTGCTCGTGCAATAGTGTCAATAAGAGAAAAAGGCAGCCTGTGCCAAAAAAACCCTATTAATATCAGAATAGTGAACAGAATATTTTTCTTTAATGTCTTGTTGATCTGAGTATTATTATTCCAGATATACTGGCCAACCAACACTTCAGCACATATAGCGACACTTTTTAGAAATTTCAGTATCCTAACGAAAATTCCTGCAAAATTATTCCTAAGTCTGTATCACATAACATCCAATATATTCAATTAATAGGCGAATATGACCGGAGTATCTATTGCTCCACATCATTCAATCATGCTATACCAGCATATCTCACAGGTCAAAATGAACCATACATCGTATCCATGGACTACCATAAATTATAGTGCATTACCCCTCACATATTACTGCATAGAAAGTAATCTCATGGTCAAACAATTGTATGTCTTTATACTCATCTTAGGTGTATTAGTCCTATACACCAATGCCTGTATAAACGCTCCTGAAAAGAGGTGGCCCCCAGCCTCAGCATATTCTCATGCTCATTAAGTTTTAATTATATCCAGCTGCTACATTTATCTTGATTGGGATTGGTAAAATAGACCCCTGCTCATTTGTAAAAATGCCATATGTATTATTCATATGCGTGCATTAACAATGTCATGCATTCAGCTAGTTCTGGAGTGTGGCGTGTTGTGCCCTATTGTGCCCTATTTTACCTGGATGCTGCTTTAGAGGTGAGTATTTTGAAAAAGCGCTATTTTATGCGACTCACTAAATGCGAGTTTGTCATCCACCCATACACCCAGGTCTTTTTCAGTGACAATTTTGCCCAGTGTTTTACAATTAAGCACATAATTATACATCTTGTTTGTTCTACCCAAGTGCATGACCTTACATTTATCCCCATTAAAGTTAATTTGCCATTTATCAGCCCAAGCTTCTAGTTTACAAAAATCCTCCTGTAATATAAAATTGTCCTCCTCTGTATTGATTACCCTGCAGAGTTTAGTGTCATCTGCAAATATTGAAATTCTACTCTCTATGCCCCCTACAAGATCATTAATAAATATGTTAAAAAGAAGCGGGCCCAATACTGACCCCTGTGGTACCCCACTGCTAACAGTGACCCAGTCCGAGTGTGCTCCATTAATAACCACTCTTTGTTTCCTATCCCTGAGCCAGCTCCTAACCCACTTACACATATTTTCCCCTATCCCCATTGTTCTCATTATATGTATCAACCTTTCGTGTGGCACCGTATCAAAACCTTTTGAAAAGTCCATGTACACCACGTTCACTGCATTCCCTTGGTCCAGTCCTGAACTTACCTCTTCATAAAAGCTTATCAGATTAGTCTGACAGGAACGGTCCCTCGTAAACCCATGTTGATAATAGGTCATGAGGTTATTCTTCTTCGGGTACTCCAGTATAGTATCTCTTAGAAAACCCTCCAGGATTTTACCCACAGTTGAGGTTAAACTTACTGGCCTATAATTTCCAAGTTCAGTTTTTATCCCCTTTTTGAATATTGGCACCACATTTGCTAAACGCCAGTCCTGTGGTACAGACCCTGTTATTATGGAATCTTTAAAGATTAAAAATAATGGTCTATCTATGACTGTACTTAATTCCTGCAGTACTCGGGGGTGTATCCCATCTGGGCCCGGGGATTTGTAAATTTTAGTGATTTTTAGACGCCGCTGTACTTCCTGCTGGGTTAAGCAGGTGGCATTTAATGGAGAGTTTTTGTTATCATTGATCATGTTATCCGTCATGGAATTTTCTTGTGTAAATTCTGTTGAAAAAAGTCATTTAGCATATTGGCTTTTTCCTCATCCTCATCCACCATTTCACCCAGACTATTTTTAAGGGGGCCAACACTATGATTATTTAGTTTCTTACTATTTATGTAGTTAAAGAATATTTTGGGATTATTTTTACTTTCTCTGGCAATGAGTCTCTCTGTCTCAATCTTTGCTGTCTTGATTTGTTTTTTACAGAATTTATTTAATTTTTTTTGTATTTATTTAATGCCTCATCACTACCTACTTGCTTTAATTCTCTAAATGCTTTTTTTGTCACTTACTGCACCCCTTACAGCTCTATTTAACCATAGTGGTTTCCTCTTGTTTCTAGCATGTTTATTCCCATACAGTATATATTTTGCACAGGTCCTATTCAGGATGCTAATAAACGTCTCCCATTTTCTTTGTGTATTTTTATATCTCAGGATATCGTCCCAGTTTATTGCACTAAGATCATCTCTCATCCGTTGGAAATTTGCTTTCCTGAAGTTTAGTTTCCTTGTAACCCCTCTACTACTCATCTTATTAAAGGATACATGAAAACGTATTATTTTGTGATTACTATTACCCAAGTGACCCTCAACCCTTATATTTGATATGCGGTCTGGCCTGTTGGTTAATATTAGGTCTAGCAGTGCCCCCCCTCTTGTTGGGTCCTGAACCAGTTGTGAAAGGTAATTGTCTCTCATAGTTGTCAGAAACCTATTGTCTTTGCTGGAACTGCAGGTTTTTCGGTTCCCCAATGTATTTCAGGGTAGTTGAAGTCCCCCATAATAATGACTTCTCCTTGAGTCGCTGCTTCATCTATTTACTTTATGAGGATATTCTCCGTTGCTTCTATTATTTTTGGAGACTTATAACAAACCCCTATCAGTACTTTACTATTTTTTCCCCCTCCCCTTATCTCCACCCACAGGGACTCTACATTTTCATTAGATTCACATATATCATCATGCAGGATGGGTTTTAAGGATAATTTTACAGACAAACACACGCCTCCCCCTCGCTTGTTCATACGGTCATTTCTGAACAGACTATAGCCCTGTAAATTAATAGTCCAGTCATGGCTCTCGTCCAGCCATGTCTCAGATATCCCCACCATGACATAATTATGTTCCAACAAAATTAATTCTAATTCCTCCATTTTGTTGGCGAGGCTTCTGGTATTAGTACACATGCCCTTTATGTATCTCTCTGTACCTCTATTCTTTCTTAAATTATTAACTGTTCTAACCCCACCCCCATGCCACCCCCAATTTCATTATTTGTGCCCAGGTCTCTATCTGCACTGTCTTCCCCTCCTATAAAAGGAATACCCTCCCCCCAGTCCCTAGTTTAAACACTCCTCCAACCTTCTAGCCATTTTCTCCCCCAGCACAGCTGCACCCTCCCCATTAAGGTGCAGCCCGTTCCTAGCGTAGAACCTGTAGCCAACTGAGAAGTCGGCCCAGTTCTCCAGGAACCCAAACCCCTCCTTCCTACACCAATTCTTGAGCCACTTATTAACCTCCCTAATCTCCCGTTGCCTCTCTGGCGTGGCAAGTGGTACAAGCAGTATTTCAAAGAATACCACCTTGGAGGTCCTTGCTTTAAGCTTGCAGCCTAATTCCCTGAAATCATCTTTAAGGACCTTCCACCTACCTCTATCTTTGTCATTTGTGCCAATGTACACCATGACCGCTGGATCCTCACCAGCCCCTCCCAGTAATCTGTCAACCCGATCAGCGATGTGTCGGACTCTAGCGCCAGGTAGGCAGCACACCGTTCGACGATCCCTGTCTTTGTGACAGATTGCCCTATCTGTTCCCCTAATAACTGAGTCCCCCACTACCAGCACCTGTCTAGCCTGCCCTGCTCTCCTATTTCCCCCCTTACTGGAGCAGACACTCCTCCGGCTTTCAGAGGACATGCCTTGCTGCAGCAGTGCTACTCCTGCACTCACACTCCCCTCATCTGCCAACTTAGCAAACTTATTGGGGTGTGCCAGATCAGGACTCGTCTCCCTGGCACTCTTCCCTCTACCCCGCCTTCTAACTGTCACCCAGCTAGCTGCTTCACTGTCCTGCAGCTCCAACTTAGCATCCCCCTTCATCTATCCCATTGAGCGTCTGCTCAGTGAGCAGAAGACTCCTTTCCATATTTTCTATGGATCTCAGTGTTGCCAGCTGCACATTTAGATCCAGAATCTGGGCTTCCAAATGCACAATGTGCTCACATCTCGCACAGCAGTATGCACCCTCGACCGGCTGTTCAAGGATTTCATACATGCGGCAAGACGTACACTAGATGGTATTGGCAATAGTGGAGCACATCCCAATGGGGATTGCACCAGACAGAAAAAATAAGTAAAAATAAATAAAAAGTATTAATAAAATATTACAGTAATTCAGTAATACCTCCCTTGGAGACTCCCTGAATCCAAAGTCACTGAATCACAATTCACACACTTACCACCGTTCGCACTTACGCTCAGGTCACACTCAGCTTGTTCACACTCACTCAGGCAGAAGATTTAAAGAGATTTTTTTCCCTTTTACCAGCAAACCACCCTGCTGCTCAATGCACTTCCAAAAAGAGTTGTGCCCCAACCAGCTGCCCTTATAAACCCTTAATTATGAACCCCCACCCTTAATTAACCCCTTGTGAATATAGTTACACTTCAAGAATTTAAATGCAATATAATTACCCCTTAAAAACACAGATAGTAAAATAAAAGATTAACCCTGTAGAGAGAAAAAATAGGTTAAACAAGCCCCCCAAAAATTGAACATGTAGAAAAGCACTCAGCAACCCTGTGTCTTAGCACAGGGTAATTTATTGAACGGGACCAGATGACACATCTTACTAAACCAGTCTACCACAACCCAGATGATAGAAAAACCCTCAGAGACCGGCAAGTCGGTGATAAAATCCAAAACCAAAAAAGAAAGCTACAAGGAAGTTTATACCAAAGATAATTCAATATTTTTATTTATATTCATATATAGAGCATAAGTGCAGCAAAGTTATAAGTGGGGACAAAAATACAAATGAAGCCGCATAAAAATTCAAGGTATTATGTATATTGCACACGAACCAATTTATCAAAAGGGCATAAGATTTTTTCAATTATAAAAAATGGCAAATGCCAATTAAATATGTAGAGCAAATTCCTGCAAATCACAACATATCAGCTATTACTATTATAAAGTGCATGTGGAAGTAAAGTGGCTGATGCAAGAGAGACATAAAGTGCTAGGAAATGCAGTAGCTGCCCGATAATAAAAGTCCATGTTAGTGCTAATAATGGGTTAAATAAATATACCTGAAGGCGGCAGGCACCCCGACGCGCGTTTCGCACTAGCTTTCTTTTTTTATACTTTCTCGGACAGGACAAACTGTTACGGTTCTGCAGCACAGGACTAGGGTAGGAGGGGGAAAACTGACCCTGCACTGCGACTAGGCTGATGCCATATGATGGAGTGGGCGACCCATTACTTGTGAATAGACCCACCAACGATCCTAGGCTAATCTCAAGTGAAGACCTATAAATAGGGGGAAGGGGGTCTCTGAAAGATATAAGGACTGGGTACAAAAACGGGTCACCTCCTAACAGAAAACACAAAGAAGGCTGCAGAAACAAACTGAAAACAGAAACTATGACTAGCTGAACCGGATGTCCCAGAACTGCACTGGTTAAACACACAGAAAGCAAAGCAAGGATCCAAGCCAGACTTCAAGTGGATTAACACTGCTGTCCAGCAAGGAATGGGAGACAGGTGCAAGCTAATAAAGGGTGATACAATCACCTGACCAAAGGCAAACCCACCACCAGGGGAAAAAGACCAGCAGCCAGAACACTACAAGAAAATGGCGGATAGTCATAAACTGAGCAGATTCTAACATCTAGTATCTCTATTACCTTTCAAAAGTCTGATAATTGAATGAGCTCACTTACTGTCTGCAGCCTGACTGTATCTATGCCTCTTGATGAACGCCCTGTAGTGCCTTAATCTCCAAGGAATCTTTGTCAGGTCTGGGAGGCCAGAAAACCGCCCCAACCTATCTGACTACCCGTGGACATAAGGAGGGGGCAAGGGGAGGACAGTAGCGTACAAGTCAGACCGTGTGTGGTGATGATCGTGTGAAGACAGCATGTCAGAGAGAGGGAGAAGCATATGGACCCATTTTATCCTCTGTCTGCTGGATTATTGGACTCTCATCTCCTTGGACATTCATCCTGTTACTGAACTATATTCGTCTTCAGGACTATTGTATCCTCAGTGTAGTGGATTGTTTATGGACCTTTTAGTTTTTCCTATAATAAAGGTCTTGGGATTGTTCACACTTCCCTCGCTCTGTTGATTGTGTGGTATCAGAGAAGGACCCCGTGACAATAGTATTTAAGGTTGAAGGGAGACTTTAAGTCCATCTAGTTCAACCCATAGCTTAACATGTCTGTATAATCTCTTTTGCTTTCACTCCTTCCCAGGAGCTGTGGTATGACCAGACCATATTCCTGCACAGTCAGACATAGTACATAGCAGGGGCACAGTGAGTATGTTAAACACACATACACTATATGATTGCTGATAAAGAGGGACATAATTCTATAATCACCAGCCACCATCTTTATGCTACCTACCCATCGCCGCCACAGAGCAGCTACAGACTCCTCCTGCTGGCAATTCAACTGCCTGTGCTGAATTTACGTTGACAGAGCGGTGGCTTCTTTTCCATCCTGTCATTCGAGTGTCATGCGAGTAGAATGAGATTTTTGTCAACTAGCTTCTGTATGCAATCCGTGTGCAATGTGTTTTTAGCATCATCTTTTACATACTTTAATCTCTATGTAATGTACAGTAAAGCTAGTTTTCAAACTAATAAATCAATCTTATTTACAGATATAGATAGATCGATAAATAGTGACAGAGATACCCATCTGATATTTAATAAGCTCTGTGGAGCTGATTTGTTAGCATTTTAGGAATGAATGTAAAAATAAATGGCTTGGAGTCCCCCCTATTTTTAATAACCAGCTAAGGGAAAGCAGACAGCTGTGAGCTGGTCTTATTATGCTGGGAAGAGGCCAATAAGCATGGCGCGTCCTAGCCTATTATTAAAATGGGGAGACCCTAAAAAAATGATGATGGATCTCCGTTATATTTACTAACCTGCAAAGCCTATGCAGACTTCTCCAGCTTGATATTAATAGCCTAGGAATGTCTATGGATATTGGCCCCTTCCCAGCCTAATAAGACCAGCTCTCAGCCTCCTCAGAAATGGCACAGGCATTAGATATGCCAATTCTCTTAGCCCCGGTTCTCCTCGATTTCCCTGGTGCATTTGCAATCAAGGTAATGGTTTTGGAGCTGATATCAGTTGTGTAATATCCACTGACATCAAGCCCCGGAGTCAGTAATGGAGAGGTGGCTATCAGATAAGCCCATTACTGACTCCAAAGTAAAAAGAAACACACACACAAGTCCTTTGATTTGTATAAAGCACTCCCAAACACTTACCTTCTTTTACCCATTTATTACCAAACAAAAATCCACAGTAGTCTGCTTAAGTCCATATGGAGGTCTCATGACAATTCTGTCTTCTTTGTCCAGTTTATGGAGCCTCGCTCATAAAATGAAGTTCCATAGATTGGAACTGCAGCCACTGCCGGTTCTCACGCTGCGTAGCTGTGGTGACGTCAGTAAGGTTATCTACGATAGCAGTTAATAGCTGCTGAACTGTGGTAACCTTATTGACATCACCACTAGCAGCGTGAAAACTTACTGCTGGTTCTTACGCTGCGCAGTAAGTTCTCACGCTACGAACTGTGACTTCAGTAAGGTTACCGCAGTTCAGTGGCTGTAAACTGTGATAACTTTATTAACGTCACTGCTCGTCACAGCAGCCGGTTTCTTGTGCTGTGCAGCGTGAGAACCGGCAGTGGTTGCAGTTCCAATTTATGGAGCTTCGTTCTCTGAACGGGACTCCATAAACTGGAAAAAGAAGGCAAGGATCATTGTGGGACATTCATTTGTACTACAGCAAGCCCTGTGGATTTTTTTTTATGTTAATAAATGAGCAAAACAGGGAATTTGCTGTGGGGTGCTTTATATAAATAAAGGACTTTTGTGTGTGTGCTTCTTTATTTTGACTAAGTAATGAGGGTGTCTGACAGACACCTCTCCATTACTTACCACTGGGCTTGATGCCAGAACACATTACACAGCTCACCTCTGAAACCATTACCCCGATTGCCAATGCACCAGGGCAATCGGGAACAGCCTTGGCTAAGCACCAGAATTGGTGCGTCTAATGGATGCGCTATTTCTTGAGCGGCTGAGGGCTTCTCTTATTATGCGGGAAGAGGCCAATATCCATGAACCAGTTAATTCAAAGTAGAGAGCTGGGTGCTCATATTAATAGACTAGGACGCTTCATGGATATTGACACCTTCCCAGACTTGTAAGACCAGCTGTCTGCTTTCCCTTAGCTGTTTATTAAAGATAAGGGGGCCCCACACCATTTTTCATGTAATTACTACCTAAATACAAGTATAGACAACTACACACGCAAAGTGCTGTTTATATATCTCACTGACGTATTTCTATCTATCTATTCTATTCTGATGGTTTGGGCAGTGAATTTACTGTACTTGGCTGACAATATGTCAGGTTTCCTTTGAGATGTTTGTTTAAAAATATGATGGCACACGCATGGTCTGTGTGTCGTGCAAGTTTTTTCTTCCACCTATTGAGTGGCATTGGCGACTGCAATCCGATTCTAGCAGACAATCATTGCATGCTGCGATTTGTTTTCTCAGTCCGATCCGAGCTCAGAAAAAACACGCAGACTGACTTATTTAGTATCATTGGTCAGAGTGCAATGCGATTTTCTCTTCCATTGCACTTATCCGATTTATACGTCAATGTGAGTGAGCCCTAAAATTAATTAAGCTGATTTTACTACAGCAGTGCCCAGGGGTCTATATCAAAATTATTGTACCCCATAGCATAAGTTCGAATTGGGCCCCCCCCAAAAAAAAAAAAAATTTGACGGGATCACAGAGCATTATATATTACAACTTTGCAGCCCTTACAAAAGTCATTTTGCTCCTGTTGAAGCCCCTTAGGGTTCCCACACACTAAAATGCGTCTTTCATCGAACGCATAAAGTATAATGACAACGAAAATGCCCCCCAAAAACAGTATAATGCACCCACAGTGAATTCCTCCACAGTACCCTCCACACGCACAGTATGATGACCCTGCAGTATCCTCCTCAAAGTGTAATGCCACCACAGTGACCTCAATGCAGAATGATGGCCTCCATAGTCCCGGATAATATAATGGCCCAACATAATCATCCAACACACAATTTGATGGCACTGCCACTATGGGGCCCTACACATATGATAGCCCCCCCACACAGACCTCCATACATTATGATGGCCACCCATACAATATAATAGTCTCCTCACCTCTCCACACACTATGATAGCTTCCACACAACCCTCCGCAAACTATAATGGGCTCCACACATCCTTCCACACTGTATAATTGCCTGCACACAGGATAATGGCCACCTACATAGAGTTACATACAGTGTAATGGCTCCTCATTGATTTAAAAAAATACATCTCTCCATTCCCCCGCTTCTCTGGTCTCTGCGCAGTGTGTAGCCTGAAGCGCTCAACTGGGTGGTGTGATGTAGTGAGGTCATTGCGCCTGCTGTGCTGACAAGTCAGAGCCCAGATGTACAGGGAGAATGATGAAGGAGGCCCTGTTCCATCATTGCTTTCAACTGTATCTGCATCCAGAATTCAGATACAATTGAAAGTTTGCTGACATCTCCACCCCCTTGGCTTACAGACCCTTTCACAGCCGAGAGGTCTTCCACTATTGACGGTACAACACTGGCGGTGCCTTAAGGGGACTCTGTAGGCACAGATGCTTCATGGCTGGGCCAATCGTTTAACCCCTTAGTGACAGAGCCAATTTGCAGCTTAATGACCAGGCCAATTTTTACAATTCTGACAACTGTCACTTTATGAGGTTATAACTCTGGAACGCTTTAATGGATCCCACTGATTCTGAGAATGTTTTTTCGTGACATATTGTACTTCATGTTAGTGGTAAAATTCTTCGATATGACTTGCGTTTATTTATGAAAAAATGGTAATATGATGAAAATTTTAAAAATTTTGCAATTTTCAAACTTTTAATTTTAATGCCCTTAAATCAGAGAGATATGTCACACAAAATACTTAATAAATAACATTTACCACATGTGTACTTTACATCAGCACAATTTTGGAAACAAGATGTCTTTGTTAGGAACTTATAAGGGTTAAAAGTTGACCAGCGACTTCTCATTTTTACAACAAATATGCAAAACCATTTATTTTTTTAGGGACCACCTCACATTTGAAGTCACTTTGAGGGGTCAATATGACAGAAACTACCCAAAAGTGACACCATTCTAAAAACTGCACCCTTCAAGGTGCTCAAAACCACATTCAAGAAGTTTATTAACACTTTACGTGCTTCACAGGAACTGAAGCAATGTGGAAGGAAAAAATTAACACTTAACTTTTTTTTACAAACATTTTACTTAAGAAACAATTTTTTTATTTTTATAAGTGGAAAAAGAGAAAACGAACAACAAAATTTGTTGTGCAATTTCTCCTAAACATGCCGATACCCCATATGTGTGGGTAAACCACTGTACGGGTGCACGGCAGGGCAGGAACACCATTTGACTTTTTCAATGCAGAATTGGCTGGAATTGAGATCAGACGCCATGTCACATTTGGAGAGCCACTGATGTGGCTAAACAGTGGAAACCCCCCACAAGTGACACCATTTTGGAAACTAGACCCCTTAAGGAACTAATCTAGATGTGTCGTGAGCACTTTGAACCCCCAAGTGCTTCACAGAAGTTTATAACGTAGAGCCGTTGGGTTCCTGCCTCTGTACAGGAGGAATCTTGAACTTCACCTTCTCCCATTCCTCTCCGGCCGCAGAGGAGCCTGCTCAGCAAAGACATCATTCCCGGCATCTTGCTCAGTCTACTACTGTTGGCTTGGTTACTGCTGCCAATCAGGGTTCAACTATAGTAACATGCAATAACTAGCAGCAAGCAGCTCTTGGGCTAAGTCCTTCTTTCGGCTCACTGAACAATGTCCGTGGGAAGTCTTCTCATTGGAGTTCTGAGGTCACATGCTCAGGTCCTATTGCTGCTCCCATTGGACCACTAGGAAGGTCCCGGAAGGACGCTGCTATAAAAGAGTCGCATGGCCGCATGGCCATGCGCTAGTATAGGCTCTTTTGCTATAGGTACAGTATGTGTGATGATGGATGGCTGAATCTGGTGACTGACTCATTATAACTCCCCTCCCTTTGATACGCATGTTTGCAGGGTTTAGGGTTCTGAGTCAGCGCCTACTAGTGCCTTTTCATATGCCACTGTGCTTGCCAGTCACAGCACCTCACTTAGCGCCACACGGTGCAGTTCAGCTCCTAGCACCTTAGGACTGCATTAAGTAGCTGCATCCACCAGCGCGGCGCCGTGAGCAAGTCGTGCGCTTTCCTACCCTAGTCAGGGTGGTTAGTGGCATCTACCAGAGCGGTGCAGTGCACAGTTAGTGTATTTATATTTTCGGTTAACCCCTTGCTGGCACCACAGCTGCGGCACCGAGCGCTGGTGGTCTAGCGGGACTCTGACTCTGTGTCTTGGGGCAGAATCCTGTGAATGTGCTACAGCGCTCTCTTTGCCGAGCTCTGTGAGCTTTAACAGGCTATAGCATTCATATTCTAGCGTAGTGCGGCTCTGTGAGGCAAGAGAGTCCACCTCTGTACACACTGGGTGACGTTAACCTGCGTGTGTTCATTTAGTATACCACCATATAGTGTCCACCATTACCAAGCAGCAGTTAACATCTCTGCACGGTGGACCCCGGGCTGCGAATGCACCTCTATACCATCTTATATTATTTTCAAAATTAGTCAGCCTAGAAAGCAAACAGCTTCAATGGAAAATCATCCAAAAAGAAAAAAGAAGCTATGCTTAAAAGTAATAATCTTTATTAGAACATAGTTAAAACCATGAATATAAAAATCACAATAATTGTAAAAGTGGGGGCACTACAAAAAAAGCCACATCAAGGATAATGAGCACAAAAAGTGCTAGGTATGTATGCAACAAATACTGAAACCAATGCTGAGGAACGAGTATAAATGCAAAAAAGAGGAAATAAATATTATATTATTTGTTACGTTCTGCAAGCCCATAACAGCCGTGAAAATAAAAAAAATCATATTTTTTACCAAAAATGATATTTTTGCCCACAAATTTTTATTTTCACACAGGTAACAAGAAAAACACAGTAAAACAAATGCATAAAAATACTCTGTTGTAAAAAGTAACAGTAAACAGCAAGTGTTAGTAAAAAGATGATAAAACATGGTATTTGGTTGATACTTTTTTGCAAAAAATGTATACTAAGCCGCTCTACCAAACGTCAAGGTATACCCATCAGAGCAGTCCCTAACCGAAGTATTTAAAAGCCTGACCATGTGAATAGTACCTATATGAGCAGGATTCAGGCAGGTAATGTCCGATGTGGACACGCTATGGAAGATGGCTTTTTGTGTGAATGGCCATAAGGGAGGGGTGGAACCTCCCCAGTCTGGCAAAAACAAGAAACCAAATAGACACAAGCAGATGGGCCATGCACACAGAAAAAAAGTCTGTATGACAGTGTTCACACCACCAAAAGACTGAAACACAGAAAAACACAGTAAAACAAACGCATAAAAACACTTTGTTGTAAAAAGTAACAGTAAACAGCAAGTGCTAGTAAAAAGATGATAACAAACAGGGTATTTGGTTGATACGTTTTTTGCAAAAAATGTATACTAAGCCGCTCTACCAAACGTCAAGGTTTACCCATCAGAGCAGTCCCTAACCAATGAATTTAAAAACCTGACCATGTGAATAGTACCTATATGAGCAGGATTCAGGCAGGTAATGTCCGATGTGGACACACTGTGGAAGAAGGCTTTTTGTGTGCATGGCCCATAAGGGAGGGGTGGAACCTCCCCAGTCTTGCAAGAACAAGAAACCAATTAGACACAAACACATGGGCCATGCACACAGCGAACAAGTCTGTATGACAGTGTTCACACCACCAAAAGACTGAAACACAGAAAAACACAGTAAAACAAACCCATAAAAATACTCTGGGTTCTGTATTGGGCCCCCTACTATTTAATATATTTATTAATGATCTAGTGGATGGCTTACACAGTAATATATCAGTATTTGCAGATGATACAAAACTATGTAAGGTAGTTAACACAAAGGAGGACAGTTTGTAACTACAGACAGATTTGAGTAAATTGGAGAATTGGGCTGAAAAATGGCAAATGAGGTTTAACACAGATAAGTGTAAGGTTATGCACATGGGAAGGAGAAACAGATGCTACAATTACTTACTAAATGGGAAACTGCTGGGGAAATCAGACATGGAAAAAGACTTAGGCATCTTAGTCAATAAGAAGCTAAATTGGGGTACCCAGTGTTAGGCAGCTGCCACCAAAGCAAATAGGGTCATGGGATGCATTAGAAGAGGTCTGGGGACACGAGATGAAAACATAATTCTCCCTCTGTACAAATCACTCGTCAGACCACACTTGGAGTATTGTGTGCAATTTTGGACGCCGGTGCTCAAGAAAGACATTACTGAACTTGAAAGGGTTCAAAGGCGGGCTACTAAAATGATAAATGGAGTTGGTTCACTACAATACCCACAAAGGTTATCAAAATTAGGTCTATTTACTCTAGAAAAGAGAAGACTTAGGGGAGACCTAATGTATATGTACAAGTATATCAGAGGGCAATACAGAGATCTCTACAATGAACTGTTTGTACCAAGGACTGTGACAAGAACAAGGGGGTATTCTTTTCGTTTGGAGGAAAGACATTTTCTGCACCAGCATAGAAGAGGGTTCTTCACGGTAAGAGCAGTGGGGCTCTGGAATTCTCTTCCTGAGGAAGTGGTGATGGCCAACTCACTGAATGAATTTAAGAAAGGAATGGATGCTTTTCTTGTGAGTAACAGTATAGAAGGTTAAGAATAACATAATATTATAGGTAGATGGTTGGCCCAGCTTAGGGGAAGGAATTATTTTCCCTATGGAGAAGATTGGCTTCTACTCTTTGGGTTTTTTGCCTTCCCCAGGATCAACAATGCAGAACAGCTGCACTAAAAATAGGCTGAACTAGATGGACATAAGGTCTTCCTTCAGCCTTCACAACTATGTTATTATGTTACTATGTATGTTACTCTGTTGTAAAAAAGTAACAGTAAACAGCAAGTGCTAGTAAAAACATGATGACAAAACAAGGGTATTTGGTTGACACGTTTTTTGCAAAAAATGTATACTAAGCCGCTCTACCAAACGTCAAGGTATACCCATCAGAGCAGTCCCTAACCGATGTATTTAAAAACCTGACCATGTGTATAGTACCTATATGAGCAGGATTCAGGGAGGTAATGTCCATTGTGGACACGCTATGGAAGATGGCTTTTTGTGTGAATGGCCATAAGGGAGGAGTGGAACCTCCCCAAGTTTTCAAAAACAAGAAACCAATTAGACACAAACACATGGGCCATGCATACAGCGAACAAGTCTGTATGACTGTGTTCACTGCACCAAAAGACTGAAACACAGAAAAACACAGTAAAACAAACGCATAAAAATACTCTGTTGTAAAAAAGTAACAGTAAACAGCAAGTGCTAGTAAAAAGATGATAACAAAACAGGGTATTTGGTAAATATGTTTTTTTGCAAAAAATGTATACTAAGCTGCTCTACCAAACGTCAAGGTATACCCATCAGAGCAGTCCCTAACTGATAGGGACTGGGGAGGTTCCACCTCTCCCTTATGGGCGATGCACACAAAATGCCATCTTCCATAGTGTGTCCACATCGGACATTACCTGCCTGAATCCTGCTCATATAGGTACTATTCACATGGTCAAGTTTTTAAATACATCGGTTAGGGACTGCTCTGATGGGTATACCTTGACGTTTGGTAGAGCGGCTTAGTATACATTTTTTGCAAAAAAAGTATCAACCAAATACTCTGTTTTGTAATCATCTTTATACTAGCACTTGCTGTTTACTGTTACTTTTTTACAACAGAGTATTTTTATGCGTTTGTTTTACTGTGTTTTTCAGTGTTTCAGTCTTTTGGTGGTGTGAACACTGCCATACAGACTTATTCGCTGTGTGCATGGCCCATGTGTTTGTGGGTAACAGGAGAAATTAGACCCCCAAAGTTGTTTGGAATTTATTCTGAGTACGCCAATATCCCATATGTGGCGGTAAACCACTGTTTTGGTGCACGGCAGAGCTCAGAAGGGAAGGAGCGCCGTTTGACTTTTTCAATGCAGAATTGGCTGGAATTGAGATATGACTCCATGTCACATTTGGAGAGCCCTTGATGTGGCTAAACAGTGGAAACCCCTCACAATTGACACCATTTTGGAAACTAGACCCCCCAAGGAACTTATATTGATGTGTGGTGGGAACTTTGAACCCCCAAGGGCTTCACAGAAGTTTATAACGTAGAGCTGTGAAAATAAAAAATCATATTTTTTCCACAAAAATTATATTTTTGCCCACAAAATTTTATTTTCACAAGGGTAATTCAAGAAATTAGACCCCCATGATTGTTGAGCAATTTGTCCTGAGTATGCTGATACCCAATATGTGGGGGTAAACCACTGTTTGGGTGCATGGCAGAGGTCGGAAAGGAAGTAGTGACGTTTTGCAATGCAGACTTTGATGGAATGGTCTGCGGGTGTCATGTTGCGTTTGCAGAGCCCTTGATGTGCCTAAAAAGTAGAAACCCCCCACATGTGACACAATTTTGGAAACTAGACCCCCGAAGGAGCTTATATAGATGTGTGGTGAGCACATTGAACCCCTAAGTGCTTCACAGAAGTTTATAACTGTCACGCTCGCGCCTTGGCTGAATGGCGCGAGCCGGGGGTTGTGGCCCCACTGTGCCACAGACCAGACTACCCTGGAAGTGGCGTGACTGCGACAGCTACCTTGGTCTTCACTGGAGCCTCTGATGGTGAGGTCAGGCTTGTGCGGCAGATAGCTGTCGGGTGCCACTCCAGGGTGGTGTCTGGCTGTGGCTGCTGATCCAACTTGGAGACAAGTCACTTGGACAGATGTGACTGACAGGCCGACTGAGACACAGGGCAAGAAGGTACGACAGATACAGGGCAAGCAGGCGTGGCTTGGAGACAGTGGGCAAACAGGCACGGCTTGAGACACAGGACAGGTGGGCACGGCTTGAGACACAGGACAGGCGGGCCCGGCTTGAGACACAGGACAGGCGGTCACGGCTTGAGACACAGGACAGGCGGGCACGGCTTGAGACACAGGACAGGCGGGCACGGCTTGAGACACAGGACAGGCGGACACGGCTTGAGAAGGAACAGGTAGGGACCTGTTCACACAGCAGGTGCAGGTATGGATGCAGGCAGGCAGGCAGGAGTGGAATATGAAGGAACGGGTTTGGACCTGTTCACACAGGAGGTGCAGGTATGGATGCAGACAGGCGTGGAATATGAAGGAACAGGTCTGGACCTGTTCACACAGGAGGTGCAGGTATGGATGCAGGCAGGAGTGGAATATGAAGGAACAGGTTTGGACCTGTTCACACAGGAGGTGCAGGTGAAGGCAGGAGTGGAGAGAGAAGCTGCAGAAAGAGGTTCTGCAGCGGCAGCAGGAGTGGAGCAAAGCTGAACCACAAGGTCTGTGGAGAGAAGCTGCATCAAGAGGTTCCGCAGCGGCAGCAGGAATGGAGCAAAGCAGAACCACAAGGTCTGTGGAGAGAAGCTGCAGCAAGAGGTTCTGCAGCGGCAGCAGGAATGGAGCAAAGCAGAACCACAAGGTCTGTGGAGAGAAGCTGCAGCAAGAGGTTCTGCAGCGGCAGCAGGACTGGAGCAAAGCAGAACCACAAGGTCTGTGGAGAGAAGCTGCAGCAAGGGGTTCTGCAGCAGCAGGAATGGAGCAAAGCTGAACCACAAGGTCTGTGGAGAGAAGCTGCAGCAAGAGGTTCTGCAGCGGCAGCAGGAGCCGTGCACAGAGCGGCTAGAGTGCAGATGCACAGATAAAGCTGCGAGAGTGCAGATGCACAGATAAAGCTGCGAGAGTGCAGACGCACAGATAAAGCTGCGAGAGTGCAGACGCACAGATAAAGCTGCGAGAGTGCAGACAGGGAGGACACAAGGAAAGACACAGCAAGGAAGGGAGCCACGGACAAGGAGAAAGGGAGACTGATAGACAAAGGTAAGACTGAGTTCAGACAGAGAGACAGGGACAAAGACACAAGGACCAGGATATTCAGCCTCCTGGCAGGCGGGCAGAGAACAGACAAGGCACTGGGAACAAGACTCAAGGACCAGGATATTCTGCCTCCTGGCAGGCGGACAGAGAAATGCTAGGCAAGGTACCGAGACACAGGAATACAGACTAAGAGCCTTCAGAGAAGGCAAGACATAGGACAGGGCCTGGCTAGCTCAGCAGCAAGGAGCTAACTGAGTTTAGACATTGCACAGGCAATGTTTCAGTGGGAGTGGCAAAACTAAATAGTCAAGGGCTCCAGGTGATTGGTCAGGGACAGATTACACTGGTGCACCCTGACTGCATAAGAACCAGAGCGTTCAGGCGCCGCCCCCCTATACACACAGTCTGGAAACATGGAGAGCAGAGGCACAGAGCTGGCAACAGACAGAATTCACAGCATGGCTTGAAGCAGAAAGTAAGTTGGTGTGCGGGGGATGGGAGGCCATGCAGTGATGCCAGCAGGGTTGTTACAATAACACAGAGCTGTGAAAATAAAAAATCATTTTTTTCCACAAAAATGATTTTTGAGCCCCCAATTTTTGATTTTCCCAAGGGTAACAGGAGAAATTAGATCCCAAACTTGTTGCACAATTTGTCCTGAGTATGCTGATGCCCCATATGTTGGGGTAAACCACTGTTTGGGCACACATCGGGGCTTGGAAGGGAGGAAGCACCATTTGACTTTTTGAACGCAAAATTGACTGGAATCAATGGTGGTGCCATGTCGCCTTTGGAGACCCCCTGATGTGCCTAAACAGTGGAAACTCCTCAATTCTAACTTCAACTCTAGTCCAACACACCCCTAACTCTAATCCCAACCCTAACCATAACCTTAACCACAACCCTAACCCCAACACACCCCTAACTCTAATCCCAACCCTAACCTTAACCACAACCCTAACCCCAACACACCCCTATCCCTAATCCCAACCCTAACCATAACCTTAACCTCAATCATAACCCTAACCATAACCTGTTGTGAACTCATTTTCTGGTCTACCAGTTGTGAGTTCTCCTTCTGGGCTCCCTCTGGTGGTAACAGGAGATAGTGAGGTTGATTTAATTAGTAGAGATCTGCCACCTGATGATGAGCATAACGATTGGCTCTCTGGAATCTCAGACTGGATTTAAGACAGCCGACGCCCTATTCTGGTGCTGGCGATTCCTTCTGGCTTTTCAGGTCTTGGTTTTCAGCTCTGTTCCAGTCATCTCAAGCTAAGTGTTTCTGCTAATGTTCACACTTGGTTTTGTTGGTATATTCAGTTTTTTGTGTGGTCAGCCAGCCCCGGCTGGGGCTGTGCTGAATTTCCACTCTTATTTATCTGTATTTGCCAATTTGCTTTGTGTCCCTTATTAGTCTGGCCTCTTTTTTGCTCTTTCTCAGAATATTTCAGAGTGCTGATATAGTGGGAGAAGTCTAGTGACTTCAGGGTTAATTTTGTTATCTGAAGTGTTGGACATTATTTTTGTAGGGTTTTTGTGGCAGATTGCAGACAGTGTCTTTCCTTTCCTATCCTTTCTAGTTAGTTTGGGCCCCATCGTTTGCTCAGCCTATTTTCCTGCCTGTGTTTGTGTTTTCATCTTGTTTCACCATCAATACATGTGTGGGGGCTGTCTATTCCTTTGGGGTCTGCTCTGGGGCAGTTAGTTTTCCCCTTTTCTTGCTTTAGGCTTATTTAGTCCTCCAGCTGTGACGAGGCATCTAGATTCATCGTAGGAACGCTCCACAGCTGCTTCTAGTTGTGTGGTTAGGATCAGGGGTCTGCAATCTGCATAGTTACCATCCTCTCTGGTTTTCTGTGACTTAGCTTGCTTAGTTTTCCTCCTCGGTGACCCATTCATAACAGTAACCCTAACCACAAACCTAACCCCAACACACCCCTATCCCTATTCCAAACTCTAGCCCTTATCCCAACCCTAACCATAGTCCATAACCCTAATCCTAACCCGAACCCTAATTTCAACCCTTACCCTAATTCCAACCCTAATCCTAACCCTAACCCTAACTTAGGCCAACTCACTTTAGCCTAACTCTGACCCTAACAGGAAAATGAAAATAAATATATTTTCTTTATTTCATTATTTTTCTCTAACTAAGGGGGTGATATGTGGGGTTTATTAACTATTTTTTTTACTGTCACTGTGACCAAAATGAACCAAAAGGAAAAATCTTCCTTTTAGTGCCAGTGCGCCTGCCATTTTCTTACCTGAAGAAGACACCGGCGGCCTTGGGGGAGGGATCGAGAACCTTATTTCTCTCTCCTCTGATGTGCAATCACATCAGAGAAGAGAGAAATTAAATGCCACATCAGACTTTTTTTTGCGGTCGCCGTTATACGGTTAATAACGATGATCGCAAAACCAGGGTCGGTAAAAACTGACCCCAGAGAAATTTTTCTGGGGGGTGCTATACACTTTTTCATGGCGCTGTGGTTTAAGTGACCTTAACAACCGCCGTTAAAAGGTGTATTGGCGGTCTTTAAGGAGTTAAATAAACCTTCCAAACTGCTTGTTTTCCATCCATCTCCATCCCCCTCTTCTTTGATGGGCAACTCTGGCTTCATATAGCCAGAGAAGGGTTGAAGTGGTGGGAAGTAGAGATGAGCAAATTTGTTGGGAAAATGATTGCCAAACATAAATTCGACACGAATATGGCACATTCGGATTTGTGATCGTAAACCGAGCAAATTTTCAAAGCGCGGGAAAATATTGGCGTTGCCACCAAAACATTTTCCGCACTTTAGCAACGTTAAAGGTGGTGTATCATCAGTGTTTGGCACGTGTTTGATGAGGGGATGGGGTTGCAGAGGTCAGAGGCGCGGCGTTTTTGTAATCACAGCACAGCAGTAAGTTTTTTTTCCCAACTTTATGTGTGCACATTGCGGCTAGTCAATCAGGGAGCAGGAAAATGTCCTGACACAACAGTTTGTGTCATTGGCTGCTGAATTCATAGGTCCCTCTGCATTTCAATAGCGGACATGTTGTTTTAGCGCCATTTTAACACTTATACAATGCAGAGAGGATGCTCCTGATGCTGCCAGTCTTTGCATCAGGATGACAGCTAGCTAGTTAGGCGGTTGTATATCAGTCAGATAGTGTAGCTAGATAGTGTCCAGTGTGGCAGTAAAATTTAACTTCTGGAATTTTTTTTTTTGGGCTGGGGCATTACTGAGGTTCTAAGACAAAGCTGGCAGGGCACATGTCCTACAAGTGTGTTGTCCACTGCTTTTATAATGCTCTGTGCATGAGTATAGCATTCTAAATAATACCAGATGGAGGCCTGTTGCTATTGCATCGGGAGGGCGGTAATGTCACAATGTGGGCAGGCTTTGCAGTGTTAAGAATCTCTCCCCATGTGCTCATCCACCTATCCACTCTCTCTTTCCCCATGTGCTGACTTCTCCCAACTGTGCTCTCTTCTTTGACCTGTCTAACTCATGTTTTATCCCCCTTGCCTGCTCTCTCCTTCCAGTGCTGTGTTCTAACCTCATGTGCTGTCTCATTTGCGCTGTCTCCCCCCTGTGCTCTGTCTCTCTCCCCAGTGTCTGACTGTGTACAGAACATACCACAGCTCCTGGGCAGGGGAGGAAGAAAAAAACAATTCTGACATTACAGCAGGAGATCGCAGAGGATACATTTTGTGAGGTAAAATATTGTTTAAAAACAGTCAGTGAAATATTTTATCTCACAAAATGAATCCTCTGTGATCTCCTGCTGTAATGTCAATATTGTCTTTTGCTTCCTCCTCTGCCCAGGAGATGTGGCATGCTCCGTACACGGTCAGACACAGACAATTTTTAAAATGAACTTTCGTTCATGGGAAAAAACCCTTTAATATGACCGGCTTCCTCTGCCTATAGACATGTCACACATCTGCCGCCAGGATCAGCCGAATGATTCACTGCGCTTGCACGGAATTTGTGCAGGTGCGGTGTGACGGTGCTCCACTGGTGGTATCGCGCAAGAGGCTGTGTGAGTGTGAGAGTGAGTGTGTGTGTTAGCGTGAGTGTGACTGAGTGTGAGAGTGAGAGTGTGAGAGTGTGCGAGACAGTGAGAGTGAGTGTAAGAGAGAGTGTGTGTTATCATGAGTGTGTAAGTGTGACGGAGAGTGAGAGTGTGAGTGTGTGAGTGTATGAGTGTGAATGTGAGTGTGAATGTGAGTATGAGAGTGTGAATGTGAGAGTGTGAGTGTCTGTGTGAGTGTGAGCATGACTATGAGTGTGAATGTGAGTGTGAGTATCAGTCAGTGAAATATTTTATCTCACAAAATGAATCCTCTGTGATCCCCTGCTGTAATATCAGTATTGTCTTTTGCTTCCTCCTCTGCCCAGGAGATGTGGTGTGCTCCGTACATGGTCAGACACAGACAATTTTTAAAATGAACTTTCGTTCGTGGGAAAACCCCTTTAAAATGACCGGCTTCCTCTGCCTCTAGACATGTTGTGCATCTGCCGCCAGCATCAGCTGAATGATTCAATCCGTCTGCGTGGAATTCACGCAGGCGCAGTGCGACTGTGTTCCGCTGGTGGTACCGTCAAAAGGCTGCGTGAGTGTGTGATTGTGAGTGTGTGACTGTGTGTGACTGTGTGAGTGAGTGTGCGTGAGAGTGACTGTAAGAGTGTGAATGTGAGTGTGTGAGAGTGTAAGGCCGGGGTCACACTAGCGATTAAAAAGGTCGAATGCATTGCGATAAAAAAATCGCATTGCATTCGAACCCATGTTATTCTATGGGGCAGCTCACATCATGCGATTTTTTATCGCATCCGATCCTCTGACCGAGACAATCGCAGCATGCTGCGATTGTCACCGATTTTCGGATCGGATTCCCCAATGCAAGTCTATGTGAGTGTGGATGTGAGTGTGTGAGTTTGTGTGTGAGTGTGACTGAGTGTGAGAGTGTGAATGTGAGTGTGTGAGTGAGTGTGACTGTGACTGTGACAGTGTGAGTGTGTGTGAGGGTATGAGTGTGTAAGTGTGAGTGTGTGAATGTGAGAGTGTGAGTGAGTGTGAATGTGAGTGTGTGTGACTGTGAGAGTGTGAGTGTGTGAGTGTGAGTCTGAGTGTGAGTGCTTCAGTGTGAGTTTGTGAGTGTGTGAGTGAGAGTTTATGAGTGTGAATGTGAGTGTCAGTGTGTGAGTTTTTAAGTGTGATTGTGAGTGTGTGCTTGTGTGAGTGTGAGTGTGACTGAATGTGAGTGTGAGTCTGAGTGAGTGTAAGTGTGTGAGTGTATGAATGTGAGTGTGTGAGTGTGAGTCTGAGTGTGAGAGTGAGTGTGAATGTGACTGTGAGTGTGAGAGTTTGTGAGTGTGAATGTGAGTGTGTGAGAATGTGAGTGTGTGGCTGTGAATGTGTGTGCTTGTGTGAGTGTGACTGTGAGTGTGTGAATGTGTGAGTGTAAGTGTGAATGTGAGTGTGTGAGTGTGAGTCTGAGTGAGTATGAGTGTGTATGTGTGTGAGTGTATGAGTGTGAGTGTGTGAGTGAGAGTGTGAGTGTGAATGTGTGTGAGTCTGAGTGTGTGAGTATGAGAGAGTGTGAGTGTGTGAGAGTGAGTGTGTGAGTGTGAATGTGACTGCGAGAGTGTGAATGTGAGTGTGTAAGTCTGAGTGTGAGATTGTGACTGTGAGTGTGTGAGAGTGTAAGTGTGTGTCATGATCCCACCGCTGACACCGGTATGTCACGGACAAAGGGACGTGACGCACTGCCAATACACGGCTATCACAGGCACAGTGCCGGCTTATCTTAGTTATCCCACCGCTGCCACCAATATGTCACGATCCCACCCGCCGACACCAGTATGTCACTGATGGAGAGACGCGACACACTGCCAACACATGGCTATCACAGGCACAGTGGGGGCTTATCTTAGTTATCCCACCGCTGGCACCATGTGACAAAAATACAGTAAGCTAGTCTTGCCCTAACAATTTATCGCAGGGGGGGTTATTTTGGATGCCCCACCACCTGCTAACAACCTTCCACGAACTGTGGGGATTTATGTATATCCCAATTTTCAGTTCCACTTTGGAACTCGCAGCTCTCCGGCGCCCCCTTATCCTCAGGTCAGTCAGGGAACTACACCTAGGATAATTAGTCGCTGGACGGGCTGCTTGTTGTGCACGGGTGATCAAGCTGCTGCAGTAAGGGAATTATCAATGCTTTGGCCACAGCCACCCAATCAGCATATAAAACCCTTCCGTCACTGCCAACTAGCCCAACCAGCCAAAACACACCACGCTGCCACCAGCTACAGATTTCTCTGCTTAAGTTATAGGCTTAATAGAGGGGTTCGAAGCAACCCAATCAGTAGCATAATTATCTTGAAGGCGATTAAGTTAGTTTCTTAGAGCATGAAGACAGACTAATAAGTTTACGATTTATTCCCCAAAGTGGGGCAGTGATTAGAAAGATAAAATGATTTTACAAAGTTGAGACACTAGATATGTACATTGCAAATATAAAATAAATGGGATTAACATAGATCAACGCTTACAGTTGCTTATTGGTCTTTAGGCAAGCCATGTGGCCGGAGGGAAGGGCAGCCAGCCATACATCCCCGTTCATCTGCGAACCTCTAGACATGAAGTCTCAGGCAGAACTGACTGGTTTGTTCCAGGGAATGCCTTATGGCCTCTGCTGCGTGACATCACGAAAGGGGCAGTCTGGAGAGGGTCCGCCCCCCCTTTCTCAAAGTTGCAATCTAACTAAAAACTTCTAATGATTATATCTCGCTGAGGGTAACTTGCATAAACATGTACATGCTATAATTTTTCCCCGTTTATCGAATACAATAATTAAAAACCAAACATGCAGTAGTTCAGTTACACCATTTGGGAGTAATCCATATCTCAGTTTCTGGGGGTGCTAGAACCGTGAAAATTAGGGATCAGAACGTCGGTTTCGTGCCCTATACAGGGATGTGGTTTTTATATCTCTGTCGAATATGGTTCTTGCGATATGACTTCTTTTAATATTTCCTATAGCTGGATTGGCCTCATGGCTTCAAACAAAAGAAATTCTTTCACTTAGCTAATCAACATTCCTTGCAGGAGGGAAGGGGAGAGAGAAGAATCCACTTGCAGAGGAAGTGTCCGGTGTCCTATTTCAGATGCAGACACAGAGCTGTGGCTGAGGAAGGGGGGGTATCAGCTGTGACAAGCAGATTTCTCATCTGTGTGTAGAGGAAGGGAAGATTCTAGAGTGTTCCAGAAGACAACTCTCACATAACATTACAGTGTGAGAGTGTGAGTGTGTGAGAGAGTGTGAATGCGAGTGTGAGTGTGTGTGAGTAAGTGTGAGTGTGTGAATGTGAGTGTGTGTTTATGAATGTGTGAATGTGAGTGTGTGTGAGAGTGTTAGTGAGTTAGTGAGTGAGTGTGAGAGTGTGAGTGAGTGTGAGTTTGTGAGTGTGAATGTGAGTATGTGTTTATGAATGTGAGAGTGTGAATGTGAGTGTGAGAGTTAGAGTGTGGGTGTGTAAGTGTGTGGGTGACTGTGTTTGAGTGTGTGAGTGTGTAAATGTGAGTTTGAGAGTGTGACTGTGTGTGAGTGTCTGAGTTTGAGAGTGAGAGTTTGAGAATGTGAGTGTAAATGTGTGTGAGTGTTACTGTGTGTGAGTTTGACTGTGTGTAACTGTGTATGAGTGGGAGGGTATGTGAGTGTGAGTGTGTGCATGAATGTGAGTGTGTGGATGTGACTGTAAGAGTGTGAATGTGAGAGTGTGAGTGTGATTGTGAGTGTGACTGTGACTGTGTGAGAGTGTGAATGTGAGTGTGTGAGCTTGTGAGTGTATGAGTGAGTTTGCGAGTGTGAATGTGAGTGTGAGAGTTTGCGAGTGTGTATGAGTGTGTGAGTGTGTGAGTGTGAATATGTGAGTGAAAGTTTGAGTGTGAATGTGAGTGTGTGTGTGAGTGTGAATGTCAGTGTGTTTGCGAGTGTTACTGTGAGTGTGAGAGTGTGAATGTGAGTGTGTGAGTGTGACTCTGAGTGTGAGTGTGTGCGTGAATGCGAGTGTCTGGATGTGACTGTAAGAGTGTGAATGTGAGTGTGAGTGTGTGACAGTGTGTGAGTTTGAGAGTGTGAGTGTGAATCTGTGTGAGTTTGACTGTGTGTGTGACTGCATGTGAGTGTGAGTGGGAGAGTGTGTGACTGAATGTGTGCATGAATGTGAGTGTGTGGATGTGACTGTGAATGTGAGTGTGTGAGTATATGAGAGTGTGAGTGTTTGAGTGTGAATGTGAGTGTGTGTGAGTGACTGTGTGTGAGTGTGTGAGTGTGAATGTGAGTGTGACTGTGTGTGAGTGTGATTGTGTGTGAGTGAGTGTGTGTGTGAGTGTTTGTGAGTATGTATGAGTGTATGAGTGTGAGTGTGTGAGTGAGTGTGTGTGAGTGTGAAGGTGTGAGTGTGTGAGTGAGAGTTTGTGAGTGTGAATGTGAGTGTGTGAGAGAGTGTGAGTGAGTGTGAGTCTGAGTGCTTGAGTGTGTGAGTGAGTTTGTGCGAGTGTGAGTTTGCGAGTGTGAATGTGAGTGTGTATGAGCATGAGTGTGTGAGTGTGAATGTGTGAGTGTGAGTGAGTGTGAGTGTGTGAGTGTGCCAGTGTGAGTCCGAGTGCTTGAGTGTGAGTTTGTGAGAGTGTGTGAGTGAGAGTGTGTGAGTGAGAGTGTGTGAGTGAGAGTGTGTGAATGTGAGTGTGTGAGAATATGAGTGTGAGTGTGTAAGTTTGTGAGTGTTAATGTGAGTGTGTGCTTGTGTGAGTGTGACTGTGAGTGTGAGAGTGTGAATGTGACTCTGAATGTGAGTGTGAGTCTGAGTGTGAATGAGTGTATGAGTGTGTGAGTGTGAGACTGAGTGTGTGTGAGTGTGTGAGTGTATGAGTGTGAATGTGAGTGTGTGATTGTGAGTGTGTAAGTGTGTGAATGTATACGTGTGTGAGAGTGTGTGAGGGAGTGTGAGTGTAAGTTTGTGAGTGAGTGTGTGTAAGTGTGAATGTGAGTGTGTGTTTATGAATGTGTGAGTGTGTGAATGTGAGTGTGTGAGTCTGAGTGTGTGATTGTGAGTGTGTAAGTGTGTGTGAGTGTATGAGTGTGAGTGTGCGAGAGTGTGAGTGTGCGAGAGTGTGAGTGTGTGTGAGTGAATGTGAGAGTGTGAATACGAGCATGAGTGTGTGATTCTGAGTGTGTTTGTGAGTGTGTGAGTGTGAGTTTGTGAGTGTGAATGTGTGTGAGAGTGTGGTGTGTATGTTTGAGTTTGAGAGTGTGAGTGTGAAAGTGTGAGTGTGAATGTGTGTGAGTTTGACTGTGTGTGACTGTGTGTGATTGTGAGTGGGAGAGTGTGTGAGTGTGAGTATGACTGAGTGAGTATGAATGTGAGTGTGAATGTGAGTGTGTGTGAGTGTGACTGTGTGTGAGTGTGCGTGTGAATATGTGAGAGTGTGAATGTGTTAGTGTGACTGTGTGTGAGTGGAAGAATGTGAGTGAGAGTGTGAGTGTGAATGTGAGTGTTTGAGTGTGTGAGTGTGACTGTGAGTGTGAGAGTGTGAATGTGTGAGTGGGTGAGTGTGAGTGAGTGTGTGAGTGTGTGAATGTGAGATTGTGTGAGTTTGTGAGTGTGAATGTGAGTGAGTGTGAGTTTGCGAGTGTGAATGCGAGTGTGTGTGAATGTGAGAGTTTGTGAGTGTGTATGAGTGTGAGTGTGATTGTGTGAGTGAGTGTGAGTGAGTTTGTGAGTGTGAATGTGTGAGTGTGAGTTTGTGAGTGTGAATGTGAGAGTGTGTGAGTGAGTATGAGTGTGTGAGTTTGTGAGTGTGAATGTCAGTGTGTTTATGAGTGTGTGAGTGTGACTGTGAGAGTGAATGTGAGTGTGTGAGTGTGACTATGAGAGAGTAAATGTGAGTGTGAGTCTGGGTGTGTGAGTGTGTGAGTCTGAGTTTGAGTGCTTGAGTGTTTGTGAGTGTGAATGTGAGTGTGTCTGCTTGTGTGAGTGTGACTGTGAGAGTGTGCGTGTGACTCTGAGTGTGAGTGTGTGCATGAATGTGAGTGTCTGGATGTGACTGTAAGAGTGTGAATGTAAGTGTGACTGTGAGTGTGAGTCTGAGTGAGTGTGAGTGTCTGTGAGATTGTGAGTGTGAATGTGAGTGTGTGTGAATGACTGTGTGTGAGTGTGTGAGTGTGAATATGAGTGTGACTGTGTGTGAGTGTGATTGTGTGTGAGTGAGTGTGTGTTTGTGAGTATGTATGAGTGTGAGTGTGTGAGTGAGTGTGAATGTGTGAGTGAGAGTTTGTGAGTGTGAATGTGAGTGTGTGAGAGAGTGTGAGTGTGTGAGTGAGTGTGAGTCTGAGTGCTTGAGTGTGTGAGTGAG
This sequence comes from Dendrobates tinctorius, assembly GCF_039654945.1. Taxonomy (NCBI): domain Eukaryota; kingdom Metazoa; phylum Chordata; class Amphibia; order Anura; family Dendrobatidae; genus Dendrobates; species Dendrobates tinctorius. The sequence continues at coordinate 11,401,252 of NW_027361680.1, forward strand.
TGTGTGTGAGTGTGAGTTTGCGAGTGAGAATGTGAGTGTGAGAGAGTGTGAGTGTGTGAGTGAGTGTGAGTCTGAATGCTTGAGTGTGTGTGTGTGAGTGAGTGTGTGTGTGAGTGAGTGTGTGTGTGTGAGTGTGAGTTTGTGAATGTGAGTATGTATGAGTGTGAGTGTGGGAGTGTGAATGTGTGAGTGTGTGAGTGAGAGTTTGTGAATGTGAGTGTGTGTGTGTAACTGTGAGTGTGTGAGTGTGCCAGTGTGAGTCTGAGTGCTTGAGTGTGAGTTTGTGAGTGTGTGAGTGAGAGTGTGTGAATGAGAATTTGTGATTGTAAGAGTGTGAATGTGAGTGTGAGTCTGAGTGAGTGTGAGTGTGTGTGAGATTATGAGTGTGAGTGTGAGTCTGAGTGTGTGAGATTGTGAATGTAAGTGTGTGACAGTGATTGTGAGAGTGTGAATGTGAGTTTGTGAGTGTGTGATTGTGAGTGTGTGAGAGTGTGAGTGTGAGAGTCAGTTTGAGTGCTTGAGTGTGAGAGTTTGAGTGTGAATGTGAGTGTGTGTTTGAGAGTGTGAGTGTGTGAGTGTGAATGTGAGTGTGTGTGTGTAACTGTGAGAGTGTGAATATGAGTGTGAGTGTGACTGAGTGTGAGTGTGTGCATGAATGTGAGTGTCTGGATGTGACTGTAAGAGTATGAATGTGAGTGAGTGTGACTGTGAGTGTGAATGTGAGTGTGAGTTTGTGTGAGTGTGTGTGAGATTATGAGTGTGAGTGTGAGTCTGACTGTGTGTGAGTGTGTGAGATTGTGAGTGTGTGAGAGTGTGAGTGTGAGAGTCTGAGTTTGAGTGTTTGAGTGTGTGAGTGTGAGTGTGAATGTGAGTGTGTGTTTGAGAGTGTGAGTGTGAATGTGAGTGTGTGTGCTTGTGAGTGTGACTGTGAGAGTGTGAATGTGAGTGTGTGAGTGTGACTCTGAGTGTGAGTGTGTGCATGAATGTGAGTGTCTGGATGTGACTAAGAGTGTGAATGTGAGTGTGACTGTGAGTGTGACTGTGAGTGTGTGTTTGAGAGTGTGAGTGTGAATGTGAGTGTGTGTGCTTGTGAGTGTGACTGTGAGAGTGTGAATGTGAGTGTGTGAGTGTGACTCTGAGTGTGAGTGTGTGCATGAATGTGAGTGTCTGGATGTGACTGTAAGAGTGTGAATGTGAGTGTGACTGTGAGTGTGAATGTGAGTGTGAGTCTGAGTGAGTGTGAGTGTGTGTGAGATTATGAGTGTGAGTCTGACTGTGTGTGAGTGTGTGAGATTGTGAGTGTGTGAGTGTGAGAGTCTGAGTTTGAGTGTGTTTGTGAGTGTGAATGTGAGTGTGTGTTTGAGAGTGTGAGTGTGTAAGTGTGAATGTGAGTGTGTGTGCTTGTGTGAGTGTGACTGTGTGAATGTGAGTGGGTGAGTGTGAGTGTGGATGTGTGAGTGTGATGGTGTGTGAGTGTGACTGTGTGTGAGTGTGAGAGTGTGAGTGTGTGAGAGTGTGTGAGTTTGTGAGTGTGAATGTGAGTGAGTGTGAGTTTGAGTTTGCGAGTGTGAATGTGAGTGTGTGTGAATGTGAGAGTTTGTTAGTGTGTATGAGTGTATGAGTGTGAGTGTGATTGTGTGAGTGAGTGTGAGTGAGTTTGTGAGTGTGAATGTGTGAGTGTGAGTTTGTGAGTGTGAATGTGTGTGTGAGTGAGAGTTTGTGAGTGTGAATGTGAGTGTGTGTGAGACTGTGAGTGAGTGTGTCAATATGTTTGTGAGTGTGTGAGTGTGACTGTGAGAGTGAATGTGTAAGTGTGACTATGAGAGTGTAAATGTGAGTTTGAGTCTGGGTGTGTGAGTGTATGAGTGTGTGTGAGTCTGAGTTTTAGTGCTTGAGTCTGTGAGTGTGAGAGTGTGAGTGAGAGTTTGTGAGTGTACATGTGAGTGTGTGTATGAGAGCGTGAGAGTGTGAATGTGAGTGTGTGTGACTGTGTGAGTGTGTGAGTTTGTGAGTGTGAATGTCAGTGTGTGAGTGTGAGTTTGAGTTTGTGAGTGTGAATGTGTGTGTGTGAGTGCGTGAGTGAGTGTGAGTTTGTGAGTGTGAATGTCAGTGTTTGTGAGTGTGACTGTGTGAGTGTGACTGTGAGTGTTAGAGTGTGAATGTGAATGTGGGTGTGTGAGTCTGAGTGTGTCTGAGTGTGAGTGTTTCAGAGTGTGTTTGTGAGTGTGTGAGTGTGAGTATGTGAGTGTTTGTGTGAATGTGAATGTGTGTGTGAGTATTTGAGTTTGTGAGTGTGAATTTGAGTGTGTGCTTGTGAGTGTGACTGTGAGAGTGTGAATATGAGTGTGTAAGTGTGAGTGTGACTGTGAGTGTGTGAGTGTATGAGTGTGTGAGTCTGAGTGTGTGAAAGTGTGAGTGTGTGAAAGTGAGTGTATGAGTGTGAATGTGACTGTGAGAGTGTGAATGTGAGTGTGAATGTGACTGTGAGTGTGTGTGTGAGTGTATGAGTGCGAGTGTGTGTGTGAGTGTGTGTGTGTGAGTGTGTGTGAGTGTGACTGTGAGTGTGACTGTGAGTGTGTGAGTGTGAATCTGTCCACCAATCAAATTTCAAGAAAATAGATGGGCAGCCCGCCAGTTAAAACCGGTTAGAACCTGCTTATGTGTTGACACAGCTTACCACAGACTTATTAACCATTTCAACACTGTTTAGAGCTACAGGCCACCAAAAAAACCATGTAAACAAACTCTATGGGGGCTGTGTCATCATGTGACCCCCCTTGTAATCCAAGGGGAGGGCGTCCATGGTAACACAAGCCCCACCCAACTGTAGAAATAAAACACAATAATACCAAATGCTTATGGAATAAAATGGCCTTGGCATTTATTTTTGAGTTACATATAATAGTGTCATGATCCCAGTGCAGATTTTGACCTGCACGTCAGGGGTTAATGTCTTGAGCCCAGTGCAGGCTTTGGCCTGCACGCCTGGGGTTAATTATTGTGGCCTCTCTTAGGTTCAGGGAGAGCTTCTTATAGCCCTGGGAAACTCCAATCCCCATCAGTTATACTTTTGCCTTTGGCTGTGTGTGGTGACCCCTGTGTGCCTGTGCCTGTTGATTGTCTTCTAGCTTGCTTATATGGTTCTGACCCGGTTCTGTCCCCCATTGTGAGTTTGCCTGTTGATTCTGTACTGTATATCTGTTTCTCTGGTTTCTGACTTCTTGGCTATGTCCTAACTATCCGTTCTGTCTTGCCCTTTGGTATTGTCGTGCTATCTCGTGCTTTGACCCTGGCCTGATCTGTTTACGTCCCTGTCTATGCCCCTTGGTGACTTTGTCCCGTAGTAACCCTGCTAGGAGTTTTCCTGCAGCTCCTAGCTCTCTGGAGTTTAGGCCACGTCTCCAGCAATCACGTGCTTCAGGTCCTGTTGGTCTGAAGCACGCATCTTCACCGCTGCTGCCCGCTCCACAGGTATCTTAGAGCACAGTTTCTCTTACACAGGACACACGCACTAGCTCAGTGAGCAAGTGCAGTGCGGTGTTCCTGACATTATAACTGACCGTGAACTTTTTTTTTTTTCCACTTCTGCAGCATGGACCCAATGCATGCTTTATCTGAGCAGGTGAAATGCTTGACTCAGTTGCTGCAGAAGCTAAGTTTGGAACACCAAACTCTGGCCCAGTCCCAACGGCAGGTTGCGGATTTGGTTCAGGGGGCGCTTTCTGCAGGCTTTCAACAGGTGGGGAATAGAGATGTCATTTTAGTCCCACCCGAATCCCCGGTTAAGTTACCAGATACGTTTGCTGGTAACAATAATGAATTTAGAGCATTTAAGGAGGGCTGTAAGCTCTTTTTCTCCTTGAGACCTCGCTCCTCTGGAGATGAGAAACAGAGGGTGGGGGTGGTTATGTCCCTGCTTAGGGGGACCCCACAAGCCTGGGCATTTTCTCTTTACTCTTCTGCCCCAGAGAGAATGACTGTGGATGTGTTTTTTGAGGCCTTAGGGCTTATTTACAATGAGCCGGGTAGAGTGCGTTTGGCTGAGGACAACGTGATGAGTGTCTGTCAGGGGAAGCATACAGCCGAGTGGCTCTGTTCTGAATTTAGACGTTGGCAGCCAAGATTTCTTGGAGTGATGCCGCCCTTCGGGGGCTGTTCCGTAGAGGTCTGAGTGAACGTCTGAAGGATGCCCTGGCACTCCATCCTCCACCTGACTCCCTGGAGGATGCCATGACCCAAGCGGTTCGCATGGATCGCAGACTGCGGGCAAGAGGTGTTATGCAACTTGAAACACCATTATTCTCCAGTGGAGGTGAGACCCGGACTCCTCCTGTGGCTATGGAGGTGAGCGCTGTCACCTATGAGGAGAAGGAAAGAAGATGCCGCCGGGAGAAGCAGTTGTGCTTCTATTGTGGGGAATCTGGACATTGGAAGAAGGACTGCCCCTCCTGTCTGTCATCCTCCAAGATGGTGGGAAACGACAAGGTCTGGGTAGTAGTTGAGGAGGCTACCCAGACCTTCAGGTACAACTTTCCTCACTTGCAAAAATTGTGCTTCAGGTGGAACTGGAACTTGGTGATGGTCCTGTTCAGACTACTGCTTTTGTTGACTGTGGTTCTGCTGTGAACCTGATTGCTACCCGAATTATGACTCTTAATAAGATAGGGACAGTCAGGTTTCAGGATCCTGTTAAACTTGTGGCAATTGACTAATCCCCTCTTACCCAGGATGGTATCTGTTTCAGGTCTGAACTTTTGTCTCTAAAAGTGGGTCCCACTCATGTGGAAAAACTAAGCTGTCTTGTGTTAGATAACTTGCCTGCAGGACTGGTACTGGGGATAACTTGGCTTCAACGCCATAATCCTACCATTGATTGGGTAACAGGGGAGATCACTCAATGGGGATGCAAGGATAAATGTTGCAACCTGGGACCTTTTGTTAACTCTGTTAAATCCGTATCTGTGTCGGTCTGGAAGGTATTCCGGAGTACCTGAAGGATTTCGAAGACATTTTTTCCCAAAGTGAGGCTGAGGCACTGTCACCACATAGACCCTACGATTGTGCCATTGAGTTAGTACCCGGAGCCAAGTTACCTAAGGCTCGGTTTTTCAAATTGTCCGGGCCTGAGCACCAAGTCATGAAGGAGTACATAGCTGAGAGTCTCCGCAAAGGGCATATCAGGCCTTCTGTGTCATCCGTGGCAGCAGGATTCTTCTTTGTGAAGAAGAAAGATGGTGGTTTGCGGCCGTGCCTCGACTTTCGGAAACTTAACAAGATAATGGTTAGGAACACTTACCCGCTTCCCCTCATTCCAGACTTATGTAGCCAGTTATCTGGGGCCCAATGGTTATCCAAGTTAGATCTCCGGGGGGCCTACAATCTGATAAGGGTTCGGGAAGGGGATGAGTGGAAAACTGCATTCCTCACATCAGAAGGACTCTTTGAAAACCTGGTACTGCCGTTTGGGTTAATAAATGCACCCACTATTTTCCAGAACTTTATCAATGTTGTGTTTTCTGACTTGATAGTTTTGTTATCATTTATTTGGATGACATTTTGGTGTTTTCCCCGGACAGCCAGTCTCACTTGCAACACCTACGGACAGTTCTACAGAGACTCAGGGAGAACCAATTGTTTGTTAAATTGGAAAAGTGTTAGTTTTTCGTACAGGAACTGTCTTTTTTGGGGCTGATTGTATCCTGTGAGGGGTTTCGTATGGATCCTAAGAAGGTGCTGGCGATCGCTGACTGAGTTCAGCCTCGAGATCTCAAGGGGCTCCAGCGCTTCTTAGGATTTGCGAACTATTACCGGAGGTTCATTAAAGGTTTCTCATAAGTGGTTAAACCACTCACTGATCTTACTCAGAAGGGGGCAGATGTAAAAAATTGGTCGTACTCGCTAAGGAGTCCTTCTCAGCTCTTAAGAAATGTTTCATGTCCGCCCCGGTGTTGGTCCAACCAGACCCGTACAAACCATTCATTGTGGAGGAGGATGCTTCTGAAGTGGGGGTGGGGGTTGTGCTGTCCCAGGGTCCGGCCACCCTTACTAATCTCAAACCCTGTGCCTTCTTCTTCAGCCGAGAGAAACTATGATGTAGGCAATAGAGAACTTCTTGCGGTCAAGCTGGCATTCGAAGAATGGAGGCACTTTTTGGAAGGGGCGGCTAACCCTATCACTGTTATCACATATCACAAAAAATTGGCATACCTTAAATCTGCGAAGAGGCTTACTCCTAGACAAGCCCGTTGGTCACTTTTTTTTTCTTCACAATTTCAATTCTCTATTACTTTTCGGCCGGGGTCCAAAAATGTTAAAGCAGATGCCCTGTCCAGAAGTTTTGACCCAGTGTCTCCCCCCGAGCTGCTGTCCTCCATTCTTCCCCCAGGGGTGGTAGTGGCGGGGGTCTCATCAGAGTTGGAACAAGAAATTTTAAGGGCTCAGTTCGTAGCTCCGGCAACCAGGCCAGGGGATAAATTGTTTGTTCCAGATTTATTGCGGCCTAGACTTCTGCAGGAGCTTCATGAGTCTAGGCTGAGTGCTCATCCCGGTATCACAACCACTAGAGAGGCAGTAGCCAGGGTTTTTTGGTGGCCTTCACTGGGGTCTGATGTCAAGAAATTCATTTCTGCTTGTGGTGTGTGTGCCCGTTCCAAAAGCTCACATAACCGGCCGGCTGGGGAACTCAGACCATTACCGGTTCCTGATATGCCATGGACTCATCTCTCCATGGACTTTATTACCGGTCTTCCACCTTCCAGGGGCAATACCGTGATCTGGGTGGTGATGGATAGGTTTTCAAAACAGGCCCATTTCATTCCCTTGGCAGCATTACCCTCAGCAGAAACATTGTCAAGGTTGTTTGTGCAGCATGTGATCCGATTGCATGGGGTACCCCTGAATGTGGTGTCTGACAGAGGTGTGCAGTTTATGGCCAAATTTTGGAGGGCATTCTGTATGAAATTGGGCATCTCACTCTCCTTCTCGTTGGCATATCACCCGGAGAGTAATGGTCAGACAGAACACACCAATCAATCCCTGGAACAAATTCTCAGGTGTCTGACCTCCGCCAGACAGGAGGATTGGTGTGATGCGTTACCGTTGGCGGAATTCGCTTTTAAAAATAGAGTGAGTTAGTCCACCAACATGTCTCCATTCCTGAATAATTATGGGTTTAATCCTCATTTTGGGGAGTTTTCACGGATGGATTCCGGTTGTCCAGGGGCAGAGGGGTCCGTTCAACGGTAAAAAAACCTCTGGGCTGAAGTCCAGCGTAATATCTCTCGGGCCCAGGGGAGGTACAAATATTTTGCTGACAAAAAGAGAGACCCGGGACACATGTTCCAGGTGGGGGAGAAGATTTGGCTTTCCACACGTAACATCAACTTGAAGGTACCATCAGCTAAATTGAGACCAAAGTTCATTGGTCCGTACGAGATTATGGAGATAGTCAACCCAGTGTCATATAGGTTGCGTCTCCCCACCTCCTTAAAAATATCCAATGTGTTCCATAAATCTCTGTTGAAACCTGTGGGGTCTGTCAAGGAGGACTCCGAGTCTGTTGTTCCTCCAGTGTTGGTGGAGGGTCACTTGGAGTATGAGGTTGGACATATTGTGGACTCTCTGTGGGTGCGTCGCTCCTTGCAGTACCTGGTCTACTGGAAGGGATATGGACCAGAGGATCGCTCATGGGTCCCTGCTCACTCTGTACATGCAGATCGCCTGGTTCGGGCTTTCCATGCCAAATAACCGGGGAAGCCTGGGGGTCCAGAGGCCCCCCGTTGAGAGGGGAGTACTGTCATGATCCCAGTGCAGATTTTGATCTGCACGTCAGGGGTTAATGTCTTGAGCCCAGTGCAGGCTTTGACCTGCACGCCTCGGGTCAATTATTGTGGCCTCTCTTAGGTTCAGGGAGAGTTTCTTATAGCCCTGGGAAACTCCAATCCCCATCAGTTATACTTTTGCCTTTGGCCAAGTGTGTTGACCCCTGTGTGCCTGTTGATTGTCTTCTAGCTTGCTCATATGGTTCTGACCCGGTTCTGTCCGCCGTTGTCAGTTTGTCTCTCGATTCTGTACTGTATATCTGCTTCTCTGGTTTCTGACTTCTTGGCTACATCCTGACTATCCGTTCTGTCTAATCCTTTGGTATTGTCATGCTATCTTGTGCTTTGACCCCGATCTGTTTACAGCTGTTTACATCCCTGTCTATGCCCCTTGCTAACTTTGTCCCGTAGTTACCCTGCTGGGAGTTTTCCTGCAGCTCCTAGCTCTCTGGAGTTTAGGCCATGCCCCCAGCAGTCACGTGCTTTAGGTCCTGCTGGTCTGAAGCACGCATCTTCTCTGCTGCTGCCCGCTCCACAGGTATCTTAGAACACAGTTTGTCTTGCTCAGTGAGCAAGTGCAGTGCGGTGTTCCTGACAAATAGTTTGTTCAACCATAAAAGATAATCTGTTTAACTTTAATAAACTGAATAAGGTAATAGCCAATCAAGACCAAATTCACCCGGAAGAAAAACCGGGCAATTTTCCATACGCCATGCCTTAAAAAGGCCTGGCCCTCCAAAAACGCCAAAGCCATTGTCACAAAGTGACTGGCCCTGTGTGACACTACCCAGCACTCAGTCGGTCACCAAACAGCAAACAAACAAGGGAACACTGGGGACACAATTACAATGGTGGGCCCTGCAATAGGGAATGGGGAAATGAACACCTCCTGCACTGTTCTGAGGCTGTGCCCTGGTCTATCCTGACATCCCTATATGGCTTTTTTTCAAGCCGTCGCCGAGCAGGATACCTTAGCCCTCACTTGCCCTGCACCTATCCCTCAGTAGGGAATTGGCAAGTGCGGACACTGGTCCCACTGCTGCACAACACCAAGGGAAAATATAACAGACAAGGTAAGACAAACAACACTTAGCTTTCGCTGCTGCTATGCACCGCACAGCAGAGTAAGGCACCAGATCACAGCATTCAGCTGAAGCACCACTGCACCAGAAAGCTCCTGCCTTCAGCCTGGTTGGTCTCCAAAGAGGAAGTGTATCACCAACCGTCAGCTGATGCATCAGGTGACCTTTTAAAGGATGGTGGGAGTGGTCACCACCTGCATCAGCAAACTCACCAGCAGCCACCGGGGGGGGAACTGATGTTAACCCCTGATGGCCTGAATGGAAAAAAGTTTATATGTGGGAATGCAAATCTGCCACGGATCCAAAAATGGATCGTAACAGTACCCTTCCCTCAATGAGGGGCCTCTGGACTCTCAGCACTGCACCTCACCACCAGAAAACAATCTACAATGAGGACGCCTCGATCCACCAGAGTTCACCTCGACAGTCACTTGTGTTGTGAGTTCATTTTCCCCTTCACCATTGAGGTCTGATGAACTCCCTCTTCTGGTGAAGGAAGGTAGTGAGGCTGATTACCAAGCATCTGGGCAGGATGATGATGACTGGGTGACAGGAATTACTGACTGGATATAAGGCAGCCGATGCCCTTCTGCCTTGCTGGTGATCTCTCTGAGGGATTCTAGGAGACCAGTCTGATTCCTGCTCCTCAAAAGCTAAGTTTTCTGTTCTACTTTTTGCATTTGTGTTTTGGTTTTGTTTTGCATTGTTTTCCTTGATTTCTGCCATTCCCTGCTGGGGTGAGCTGAATTCCTTTTTGCTCTGTGTTCAGAAAATACCTGAGTACTGATATAGTCTTTTTGAAGCCTAGCGTCTTCAGGGCTTTTTTTCCCTATCAGCTGTTGGCTCTTGTCTTTGAGAGGGTTTTGGCGGATTACAGACAGCAGCTTTTCTATCCTGTCCTATCTAGTTAGCTTGGGCCCCATCATTTGCTCAGCCTATCTTTCTATCTGTGTGAGTGTTTTTTCATCTTGCTTCACCGTCATTATATGTTGGGGGCTGCCTATTGCTTTGGGGTCTGCTGTGGGGCAGTTTAGATTTCCCTTTCTGTCTTTAGGCTATGTAGTTCTCCGGCTGTGATCGAGGGGTCTAGGGCACCGTAGGAACCCCCCCATGGCTACTGCTAGTTGTTGTTGATAGGTTCAGGGGTCTGCAATTCGATAGCTGCCAACTTCTCTGGTTTTCTGGACTTAGCTAGTATTTCTGTTTTTGCCTCCTACGGTGACTCATTCATAACAGAATCACCATCCATACTGCAGATCCTAGGGTACTCAATAGCAGGAAAGAATTGTAAAAAAAAAAAAAAAAAGTGCGTATATTTTTTCCTCTATAGCTCTGAGGCCGTAGGGGGAATTTTTTTTTCTCTCAATGGAGATAAAGCAATTGTCTGATCATGTGGAGCAGCTCGCTACGGAACTGCGGGGAATTTCTGCCTACCTTACTCATTCACATGCTGCTGAACCAAAGATCCCTACTCCTGATGTGTTTTTTGGGGACCTGTCTAAATTTTTGAATTTCAAAAATAATTGTAAATTATTTTTTGCCTTGAAGCCTAACTCGTCAGGGAGTTCCGCGCAGCAGGTTAAAATTGTCATCTCTTTGCTGCGTGGCGATCCCCAGGATTGGGTTTTTTTCTTTGAAACCTGATGATCCTAGTCTGACTAATGTGAACGCATTTTTTCAAGCCTTGGGGTTGTTGTATGACGAACCTAATGCTATTGATCAGGCTGAAAAGACCCTGTTGGCATTGAGCCAGGGTCGAGATTCTGCAGAATTGTACTGTCAAAAATTTCGAAAGTGGGCGGTCCTTACTACCTGGAATGATAATGCCTTGGCAGCTCTCTTTCGGAAGGGTTTGTCAGAAGCCGTAAAAGATACTATGGTGGGATTTCCTGTTCCCTCTGGTCTTGACGATTCTATGTCATTAGCCATTCAGGTTGATTGGCGTTTACGTGAACGCAGGACTGCACGAGAGGTGTTGCCACCTGTTGAACAAATGTCTGAACCTATGCAATGTGATAGAGTTTTGTCCAGGGAGCAACGTCAGGAGTTCAGAAGGCGTAATAAGCTGTGTTTTTTTGTGGAGATGCCTCGCATATTATTTCTGTCTGTCCTAAATGAGAGAAACGTTTTGCACACACGTTTTCTGTGGGTGGTGTTCAACCTAAGTTTCTTCTGGCAATTACTCTGGTCTGCTCCCTGTCCACATTTTCCGCCAAGGCTTTTGTGGATTCGGGAGCAGCCCAGAACCTAATGGACTTGGATTTTGCTAAACGTTGTGGATTTCCTATGACACCTCTGCGGACGCCTATCCCTTTGAGGGGTATTGATGCTACTCCTTTGGCGAAAAATAAACCTCAGTTTTGGACCCAGGTGGTAATGCGGGTTGCCCCAGACCATCAAGAAAATTGCAGATTTTTGGTGTTGCATAATTTGCATGATACCATTGTTCTGGGGTTTCCCTGGTTGCAAATTCATAATCCAGTTTTGGATTGGAAATCTGTGTCTGTGGTGAGTTGGGGTTGTCGGTGTGCCCTTAGTGAGGCTCCGTTTTTTTCCACCTCTCCTCAGTCGCATGATTTTCCTGACTATTTGGCAGATTTTTATGATGTATTTAGTGAGAATGAGTCTGCGTCTTTGCCTCCTCATAGGAGTTATGACTGTGCAATTGAACTGAGCCCGGGGTGTAAATTTCCCAAGGGTCGGCTCTTCAATTTATCTGTACCCGAGCACGAGGCTATGCGATCCTATATTAAGGAGGCGTTGGAGAAGGGTCATATTAGACCATCCTCTTCACCCTTAGGTGCTGGGTTTTTTTTTTTGTGGCCAAAAAGGATGGTTCATTAAGGCGTTGTATTGATTATCGTGCCCTCAACAAAATTACTATTAAATATCAGTATCCGTTACCCCTGATTTCGGATCTATTCTCCAGAGTTAAAGGTGCTTGCTGGTTTACCAAGCTTGACCTCAGGGGGGCGTATAATCTTATCCGCATTAAGCATGGGGATGAATGGAAGACGGCGTTTAATACTCCGGAGTGACATTTTGAGTACCTGGTGATGCCTTTTGGGCTCACTAATGCCCCTTCTGTCTTCCAGTGCTTCATGAACGATATTTTCCGAGACTTTGTGGATACATTTTTGATTATCTATCTGGATGATATTTTGATCTTCTCCAAGGATTGGGATTCTCATGTGGAACATGTTCGGACTGTGTTCCGGATCTTGAGGGAGAATTCCCTGTATGTCAAAGGATCGAAATGCCTTTTTGGGGTACAGAGGATTTCTTTTTTGGGATTTATTTTGTCTCCGTCAACTATTGAAATGGACCCGGCCAAGGTACAGGCCATTTATGATAGGGTTCAGCCCACCACTTTGAAGGCCCTCCAGAAGTTTTTGGGTTTTGCTAATTTTTATCGGAAATTGATAGCAAAATTTTCTAGTATTGCCAAGCCATTGACTGATCTGACTAAGAAGGGTGCTGATGTGTTGAATTGGTCTCCGGAGGCTGTTTCTTCCTTTCAGGAGCTGAAGCGAAGATTCACTTCTGCCCCAGTTTTGCGGCAACCTGATGTCTCACTCCCGTTCCAGGTAGAGGTGGACGCTTCTGAGATTGGTGCAGGAGCTGTTTTGCCCCAAAAGGATCCTGTAACATCTAAAATGAATCCCTGTGCTTTCTTTTCCCGAAAGTTCTCTCCATCTGAACGTAACTATGATGTGGGGAATCGGGAACTGTTAGCCATGATATGGGCATTTGAGGAGTGGAGACATTGGTTGGAGGGAGCTAAACATCAAGTCGTGGTCCTCACTGACCACAAGAATTTGATTTACCTGGAGTCGGCCAAACGCTTGAACCCTAGACAGGCTAGGTGGGCCTTGTTTTTTTACACGTTTTGATTTTGTGGTCTCTTTTCTTCCTGGCACTAAGAATGTCAAGGCTGACGCTCTCTCTAGGAGCTTCTTTGCTGATTCTCCTGTGGTGACCAAGCCTGCTACCATCTTAGGCGAAGGGGTAGTTCTTTCTGCCATCTCACCCGATTTGAGACGTGCTCTGGAAGAGTTCCAGGAGGACAAACCTGAGCGTTGTCCCAGTGGAAAGTTGTATGTTCCTGACCAGTGGAAGAAGAGAGTGATGTCTGAAGTTCATTGCTCTGCATTGGCTGGTCATCCAGGTATTTTTGGTACTAGAGATCTGGTGAGTCGGTCTTTTTGGTGGCCCGCCTTGTCTCGTGATGTCAGGAGTTTTGTGCAGTCCTGTGGGACTTGCTCCCGGTCTAAACCTTGTTCTCGCTCTAGTGGGTTGTTGATGTCCCAGGAGGCCATGGACCCATATTTCAATGGATTTCATCTCTGATATGCCTGTCTCTCAGAGAATGACTGTTATTTGGGTGATTTGTGATAAGTTCTCTAAAATGGTTCATCTTGTACCACTCCCTAAGTTGCCATCTTCCTCTGAGTTGGTGCCCCTGTTTTTGCAACAGGTGGTTCGCTTGCACGGGATTCCTGAGAACATTGTATCTGACAGAGGAGTTCAGTTTGTGTCCAGATTTTGGAGGACTTTCTGTTCCAAGCTGGGAATTCAGTTGTCCTTCTCCTCTGCTTTTCACCCTCAGACCAATGGGCAGACGGAGAGAACAAACCAGACCTTGGAGTCGTATTTCCGCTGATCAGGATGATTGGGTTTCATTTTTGCCCTTGGCCGAATTTGCTTTAAATAATAGAGCTAGTTCTGCCACTTTGATGTCACCTTTTTTTGTAACTTTGGGTTTCATCCTCAATTTTCTTCAGGGCAGGTGGAGCCTTCTGCCTGCCCAGGTGTTGACACTGTGGTGGAGAGAATGCACCAGATCTGGGACGAAGTGGTGGATAAGTTCTCTCTCTCCCAGGAAAAGGCCCAGCGGTTTTCCAACCGACATAGGACCATTTGTCCCCAGTTTAAGGTTGGTGATATGGTTTGGTTATCATCAAAAAATATCGCTATGAAGGTGGCTTCTACTAAGTTTAAGCCTAGATTTATTGGACCTTACAAGATTTTGGAGATTATTAATCCGGTCTCTTTTCGCTTGGCTCTTCCTGTTACATTTAAGATTCATAATGTGAAAACACAAAGAAAAAAAGTATATGCACACAAATAGGGATCACCACAAGGATATGATAATCAAAAAGTATCAATTTTATTAATGGACACAACAAACAGACACTTTGTTTAAAAACAATTAAAAAGTCTGAACAACCAGACACTGATAACAAAACAGTTAACAGATCTTCCCTATATCCCTATGGTGCTTCCAGCAAGGACGATTGTACTATTAAATCTGGGCGCCGTGATATTGAGTGAGCAGATAAAGCTTATTATTACTGTTATGCTGTGCCAGCGTCTAGACCACTTTTTGACACATTAAATTGTGGCTTTATTCACACTATGCGTCATCTTATGGTAGCGCTTTTAGCGCATTAAGCTTTGGTGCCTGCACTTGGATGTACTGATGTGGTATATGATCTTCCCTATATTCCTATGGAGCTTCTAGCAAGGACGATTGTGCTATTAAATCTGGGCGCCGTGATATTGAGTGCACAGATAAAGTTTATTATTACTGTCATGTTGTGCCAGTGTCTAGACCACCTTTTGACACACTAAATTGTGGCTGTATTCACACTATGCATCATCTTATGGTAGCGCTTTTAGCGCATTAAGCTTTGGTACCTGTGCTTGAATGTACTGATATGATATATGACCTTCCCTATATCCCTATGGTGCTTCCAGCAAGGACGATTGTGCTATTAAATCTGGGCGCCGTGATATTGAGTGAATAGATAAAGTTTATTATTACTGTCATGTTGTGCCAGTGTCTAGACCACTTTTTGACACATTAAATTGTGGCCTTATTCACACTATGCGTCACTTTATGGTAGCGCTTTTAACGCATTAAGTTTTGGTGCCTGCGCTTGGATGTACTGATGTGACATATGATCTTCTCTATATCCCTATGGTGCTCTTAGCAAGGACGATTGTGCTATTAAATATGGGCACCGTGATATTGAGTGCACAGATAAAGTCGCATTTTTCATCGGCCTGAGGTCTCCTTGAGGGGAAGGATCCTTCCTGGGTGCACGCACGCTACTTGAGAATTTTTTTTTTTTTTTTTTTTGCCGCTGCAGGCGCCTGTGTATTGGAGATCATTGTGCTTGCGCACCTTTACTGATTCAGTACTGAGTAGAGGAGGAAGTACTGAATTCTTGGCAAAACATTTGGGCGCGTTCGCAGTGGAAATAGATGCTTAGTAAGGGCAACTCCATGGTACTTCCGTCAGTTAATACAGGCGCCTGCGCACTGATGGGAGCAGGACGCTGCCTCATTAAACTCAGAACTGACTTTTTTTTTCCCCCACTTGAAACTCAGCTGGTAAGAGTGATTACTAATTGGATAGGTATATATAAAGGATCTCAACAGAACATTACACTGACCTTGAGAAAGACACATCACTGTGTCGATACGCGTGGGTTTGGGGGTCCCATGTAACCTACCCGGTAGCTTGTTCATCCTCAGAAACCAGGTGATATTATGCTAGGGAAAGGGACTTGTTAATGTATGTTTATTTGTGTTGGCAACATGATAAGTATTCAATTTTCTATTCATGGCATATGTAGAATCTCTATGTAACCATAGTAGTTATTGATAATATGGTATTTTTGATCCAAGGTCATGATTGTCATTACAATTGATTTGATAGACCCTAGGTTATGGTAACTAGCAGATACCTGGCATTATACTGAATGGTTGGCCTTGGGACCCATAGTATTTAACTATTTATCAAAATGACCCATTGTCTTTGTTTTGTTATCAGTGTCTGGTTGTTCAGACTTTTTAATTGTTTTTAAACAAAGTGTCTGTTTGTTGTGTCCATTAATAAAATTGATACTTTTTGATTATCATATCCTTGTGGTGATCCCTATTTGTGTGCATATACTTTTTTTCTTTATGTGTTTTCATGTCAATCCATTTATATGCACTAGGTGATCCCACCTAAATTGACATTGTGGATGGTGCCCGTTTATTCTATATCTTGTCTAAAATTCATAATGTGTTTCATAAGTCCTTGTTGAAGAGGTTTGTTGAACCAGTAGTTCCTGGGGTGGCACCTCCGGACCCTGTATTGGTTGAAGGTAACATGGAATATGAGGTAGAGAAGATACTGGATTCCCGTCTGGCTAGACGGAGACTCCAGTATTTGGTTAAGTGGAAGGGTTATGGTCAGGAGGATAATTCCTGGGTCTCTGCCTCTGATATTCATGCCAAAAGATTGGTGCGTGCCTTTCATCGGGCTCACCCTGATCGCCCTGGTGGCGTGGATGAGGGTTCGGTGACCCCTCCTCAAGGGGGAGGTACTGTTGTGAGTTCATTTTCCCCTTCACCATTGAGGTCTGATGAACTCCCTCTTCTGGTGAAGGAAGGTAGTGAGGCTGATTACCAAGCATCTGGGCAGGATGATAATGACTGGGTGATGGGAATTACTGACTGGATATAAGGCAGCCGACGCCCTTCTGCCTTGCTGGTGATCTCTCTGATGGATTCTAGGAGACCAGTCTGATTCCTGCTCCTCAAAAGCTAAGTTTTCTGTTCTACTTTTTGCATTTGTGTTTTGATTTTGTTTGCATTGTATTCCTTGATTTCTGCCATTCCCTGCTGGGGTGAGCTGAATTCCTTTTTGCTCTGTCTTCAGAAAATACCTGAGTACTGATATAGTCTTTTTGAAGCCTAGCGTCTTCAGGGCTTTTTTCCCTATCAGCTGTTGGCTCTTGTTTTTGAGAGGGATTTGACGGATTACAGACAGCAGCTTTTCTATCCTGTCCTATCTAGTTAGCTTGGGCCCCATCATTTGCTCAGCCTATCTTTCTATCTGTGTGAGTGTTTTTTCATCTTGCTTCACCGTCATTATATGTTGGGGGCTGCCTATTGCTCTGGGGCAGTTTAGATTTCCCTTTCTGTCTTTAGGCTATGTAGTTCTCCGGCTGTGATTGAGGGGTCTAAGGCACCGTAGGAACCCCCCACGGCTACTGCTAGTTGTTGTTAGGTTCAGGGGTCTGCAATCCGATAGCTGCCAACTTCTCTGGTTTTCTGGACTTAGCTAGTATTTCTGTTTTTGCCTCCTACGGTGACTCATTCATAACACACTTGACTCTCAGGTTTATGACAAACGTGGACCGATGCAGGTGACAACGTATGCTCTGGAGGCGCCACAAATCTCCAGAGCAAGCCGACCTGGGGATTGAGTTGTGTGCGGGCATTACTGGGGTAACTTCAGCTGGTAGGTCCCTGGGCAGAGAATGGCCGACACCCGATACAGCCCGATCACCCGAGAACTCCAGACCCCAGCAGCACATCTCCACCGGATGCTTTTGGTGCACACCCATACATAGTCATTCGCACACAGGTCCGGACCTGAATGTTTATTGCCATGCACACGTTTGCCACAAGATGGTAAACTCTTCACAGAACCGATAACAGAGGCATCCCCCTGTGTCGTCACTCTCCCACCATGCTCAGAAGCCTCCACCTTCCTCTGACTCTTCCTTCTACGAGGACTCCAATACTCAGGGTTAGCATGTGGTGAGGGTTGAGACTTGCCCCTACTCCCTGGCAGCACCTCTGCTGCCCCCACTGGAGAAGGGGACGGTTGTAGAATGATAGCATAGACAGTAGCTCCTGGGCAGCAGCCCTCACAGGCCTGATCCCAGCTGACTACTTCCCTGGACCGCCAATCTATGACCGGGCTGTGTCTTTTCAACCAAAGGAGGCCTAAAACAATGGGTGTTGGCATTTCCCCCAAGACGTAGCATGACAAGGACTCTTCATGATGAGTCTCTATACGCAGATGTATATTATCCACGACTTGGGTCAACCTCCTCTGGCTCAGTGGGGCAGAGTCAATGGCCTGTACGCTTAGAGGTTTTGCTAGCATCCTACACCTCAGGCCATGGGTGTGGACAAAGTAAGCATCCACCAGACTGACACCTGCTCCACTGTCCACAAGCACCGGTATACCCTCAGTTACCCCGCCAACCACCACTTCTGCTGACAAAGTACACTGAGGGGGAAAAAATAGAGGAAATATACACTCCCTGGTCACCTCCCTCCACACGACCAGTGGGACGTGGCTTCTTAGCTGGTACAGATGATTTGGCACACGCTGGGCAGACCCCGATAAAATCACCAGTCTGCCCACAGTAAAAACATGCCCCCACACCATGACGAACCGCAGGCGACACCATTTGGGAACTTGCTCCTCCCACCTGCATGGGTTCGTCCGTCAGCACTGGTGAGTCCTCCTCCCTAGCGAGGACTACAGGGGGCATATTCGCAAAAGCCGCAAAAAACTCGTCCACTGACCGTAGAGATGGTGAATCGGCCTTCAAGGAGAAGGCCCAGGATTGGGGATCACCCTTAAGAACGTATATGATGAATCCCACCCTTTGTTCCTCACTCCCTGATGAACCAGGACGGAGCCTGAAGTACAACTTGGAGGCCTTCTGAAAAACCAAAAAATTTATCTCTGCCACCAGAAAACCTGTCTGGGAGAGATATCTTTGGTTCTGGTTGAGCATGCACCTGAGCTGAGGCCCCGAACCCCACCAACTGCTGCAGCTGCTGCACCACCTCACCACACAGCACCCTACACTCCTCAGTGAGGGTCTGAAGCAGTTGGACAAAGGACCGCATTTGCGCCATGGCTCACCAGAAAAAAAAAATGTGAGCGTTGGTTATAATGTCAAGAAGTGACTGGCCCTGTGTGACACGATCCAGCAATCGGTTGGTCACCAAACAAACAAGGGAACACTGGGGACACAATTACAACAGTGGACCCTGCGATAGGGAATGGGGAAATGGACACCTCCTGCACTGTTCTGAGGCTGTGCCCTGGTCTATCCTTTTTTCAAACTGTTGCCGAGCAGGATACCTTAGCCCTCTCTTGCCCTGCACCTATTCCTCAGTAAGGAATTGGCAAGTGCGGACACTGGTCCCACTGCTACATTAATACAACACCAAGGGAAAATATAACAGACAAGGTAAGACAAACAATACTTAGCTTTCTTGTCATGGTTTATTCAGAATGCTGGGCAGGCGGTGTAGGGGTTAATTGGTAGAGCCTCCTTCTGGGTCTGGGGAGGGTTTTTATAGCTTCAGGTGAGGACCCTCCCCTGTCGTTTATACTCCTAGTTTGAGTGTGCCCGACCCTGCTCCGTTTGTGCTCTCGCCTGTCCTGGTACGATTGTTTGGTTTAGGATCTGGTTTGGCCTCGGTTTACGTCTCTTGGATTCTGATTTTGTATTTGTGTGTCCATCCCGTGTATGACCCCTGGCTTTGTCCTGACCTCCCTGTGATCGCTCCTCTGGTGCTTTTGCCTCCATCCCGTTTGTGACCCTCTGCTACGCCTGACTATTCTCTGACTCACGATTCTGTACCTTGTTTGCCCGTACTGTGTATGACCACAGTTTTGCCCGACTCTGAGTTTTCTACCATCTCTGCAAGCAGGATGCTAAGCCCCGCCCCCTTGCTGTCACATGACCATAGGTCCTGTGCCTGCTTGCTAAAGTTTCAGCGTTCAGGTCCTGTGCATCTGTACTTTCCGGCTATTCCTGTCCCCGGGGCCCCTACAGTACGGGTGAGTCCCTGCTCAGCGGAGGCTGCACGCCGGCGCTGTCAGGAGCCTGATATTATAAACGACCTATAGTTTTTTTTTCTCTCTCTCCTCTGCTCCCTCTGAACGAAAGGTGGTGTCTGTGTGGCTGGATCCGCTGTAATCATGGACCCTATGCAGGCTCTATCTGAGCAGGTAAAACAGCTTTCTCAGATGTTCCAAAAATTAAATGTGGAACAACGTTCTATGGCTCATACCCAGCAACAGCTGGTCAACACTGTACAGGGGGCTATAGGTCCCGAGAGTAGGGATGTGTCCCTTTCTTCTCCAGAATCTCCGGTTAAATTACCCGACTCCTTTTCTGGGGACAAAAGGGAGTTCAGGGCCTTTCAAGAGGGATGTAAATTATTCTTTTCCCTGAGACCTCTTTCGTCTGGGGGAGAATTCCAAAGGGTAGGGGTAGTTATTTCCCTGCTGCGGGGTGCCCCACTAGCCTGGGCATTTTCTCTAGCACCTACAGCCCCTGAACGCGTGACTGTGGATGCATTTTTTGAGGCTTTGGGCCGCATTTATGACGAGTCTGACAGGGTTCGCTTGGTGGAGGACATGGTGATGAGTGCACGTCAGGGTCGGCACTCTGCGGAGTGGTTTTGTTCGGAGTTTCGACGGTGGTCGGCCGAGGTCTCCTGGGATGATGCTACCCTCAGGGGACTATTTCATAGGGGCCTGTCGGAACGCCTGCAGGACGCTCTGGCCCTGCACCCACCTCCTGATACTCTGGAAGAAGCCATGACCCAAGCGGTGCGAATGGATCGCCTGCTGAGAGCCAGAGGAGTGATGCATTCTGAAACTTCCTTGTTCTCTGGAAGTAAAGAGGTGGAGGCCAGTCCTATGCCTAAGGAAATTGGCGCCACCTCGATCAAAGAGAAAGAGAGGAGGCGCCGTCGTGAAAAGCAATTGTGTTTCTACTGCGGGGAGTCAGGACACTGGAGAAGAGACTGCCCGTCCTGTCCTGCGACTTCCAAGCCGTCGGGAAACTACTAGGTCTGGGTAGTGATCGAGGAGGCTGCCCAGACCCTCAGGTACTTTTTTCCTCATGCTCTAAGTTTTTGCTGAAAGTCGAACTGGTAGTAGACAACTGTCGTTTTATTTCTACAGCCTTGGTGGACTGCGGTTCATCCCTTAACTTGATCAGTTCCAGTACCGTCTCCAGGGTCAAGATAGGGACAGTCAGGTTGGAGACCCCTCTGAAAATCGTGGCAATTGACTCTTCCCCTCTTACCCGTTCGGGGATTCGTTATGTTACCAACAATTTTTTTTTTTTACTTGTGGGTTCCTCCCATATTGAGGAGATGAGATGTTTTGTTATGGACAATCTGCCCAAAGGGCTGGTATTGGGTATGCCATGGCTCCAACGGCACAACCCAGTTATTGATTGGGAGAGAAGAGTAATCGTTAAATGGGGTCCAAAATGTATTGACTGCTCTTATAAATCTGTGTTCTGTGTTTCACCCGCAAAACCTGTCTCTGAGTCTTCTGTCTGTCTGGAGGGTATTCTGGAATACCTGAAGGAGTTTGAGGACGTGTTCTCCGAAAGCGAGGCCGAGGTTTTACCCCCACATAGGTCATTCGACTGCACTATTGACCTGATCCCAGGGTCCAAATTGCCCAAAGCCCGTTTATTTAATTTGTCGGGACCTGAGCGTCTGGCTATGAAATATTATATAACGGAAAGTCTCCGTAAGGGGCATATTAGACCTTCAGTCTCTCCGATAGCAGCAGGATTTTTCTTTGTCAAAAAGAAAGATGGTGGCCTGCGCCCCTGCCTCGACTTCCGAGAACTCCACAAGATTACCGTCAAAAATGCATATCCCTTACCCTTGATCCCAGATTTGTGCAACCAACTCTCGGGGGCAAAATGGTTTTCCAAATTGGATCTCAGAGGGGCTTATAATTTGATAAGAATCAAAGAGGGGGATGAATGGAAAACGGCTTTCCTCACTACTGAGGGGTTATTTGAGAACCTAGTGATGCCGTTTGGTCTCTCTAACGCACCAGCAGTTTTTCAGAACTTCATCAATGTGGTATTTGCAGACATGATTGGCCGCTTTGTTGTTGTTTACCTGGGCGATATTTTGATCTACTTGACTGACAAACACTCTCATTTGGTACATGTGAAAAGTGTTCTTCAGAGACTCAGGGAGAATCAATTGTTTGTCAAATTGGAAAAGTGTACATTTTTTGTCCAGGAGTTGACCTTTCTAGGACTTATTATTTCTCCACAGGGGTTTCGGATGGATCCTAAGAAGGTGCAAGCCATTGCAGAGTGAGTTCAACCCCAGGACCTAAAAGGGCTGCAGCGCTTCTTGGGATTCGCTAATTATTATCGAAAGTTTATCAAGGGCTTTTCACAAATAGTAAAGCCCCTCACCGACCTCACATGTAAAGGGGCCGATATCAAAAATTGGTCTCTCCCGGCTAAACAATCCTATTTAGTTTTGAAGAATTGTTTTATGTCTGCTCCGATACTGGTGCAACCTGACCCATCCTTACCATTTGTTGTGGAAGTCGATGCTTCCGAGGTGGGGGTGGGGGCCGTTTTGTCTCAAGGGCCAGCTACTTTGACTAATCTTAGACCTTGTGCATTTTTCTCCAAAAAATTCTCTCCGGCAGAGAGAAATTATGATGTTGGTAATAGAGAGCTCCTAGCAATTAAGTTGGCATTTGAAGAATGGAGGCATTTTTTGGAAGGGGCAGAGCATCCAATTACGGTTATCACGGATCACAAAAATCTGGAGTACATTAAGTCAGCGAAAAGGTTGACTGCCAGACAGGCTCAGTGGTCACTTTTTTTTTTTCTCGGTTCCAGTTTTCTATTACTTTCCGGCCTGGATCTAAGAACGTAAAGGCAGATGATCTATCATGAAGTTTTGAACCATTGTCTGCCCCCGATCCACCGTCTTCCATTCTTCAACCCGGGGTGGTTATAGCAGAGCTATCTTCGGAGTTGGAGCGGGAGATTGTGGGGGCTCAATCTTTAGCTCCAAGGTCCAAACCTGCTCATAGATTGTTTGTACCACAGCATTTACGTTCTGATCTCTTACGAGAATTTCACGATTCGAAGTTGGGGGCTCACCCAGGTATTGCAGCCACATATGAGGCAGTGAAGAGACTTTTTTGGTGGCCATTAATGTCTGCAGAAATTAAGAATCATGTCACAGCCTGTGGGGTTTGCGCCCGTTCAAAGAGCTCTCATTGCCGGCCGGGGAATTGGTATCTTTGCCTATTCCTAGAAGACCTTGGACTCATCTGTCCATGGACTTCATCACCAATCTCCCTCCATCCCGGGGTAACACGGTAGTTTGGGTAATTGTGGATAGATTTTCTAAAATGGCACACTTCGTACCCATGGCCAAGTTACCGTCAGCTGAGGTTCTTTCGAGACACTTTCTTTCCCAAATCATTCGTCTCCATGGTGTACCTACGAATATTGTATCTGATAGGGGGACACAATTTGCAGCAAAATTCTGGCAGGCTTTTTGCAGGAAGTTGGGGATTTCTTTATCGTTTTCCTCAGCCTACCACCCGGAGAGCAATGGACAAACGGAGCGCACCAAAAAGTCATTGGAACAGATCCTCTGGTGTTTGACCTCGACGTTGCAGGATGACTGGTGTGACGCATTGCCGTTGGCGGAGTTCGCCTTTAACAACCGAATAACCAATCCACGGGTAGGTCACCTTTTTTTGTTAATTGTGGATTAAATCTTCATTTTGGTGAGTTTTCACGCCTGGATTCAAACTGTCCGGGGGCCGAGGATTCGGTCAGCAGAATGAGTAAGCGTTGGTCAAAAGTTCGAGCAAGCATTTGCAAAGCACAAGAAAGATACAAACACTTTGCTAATAGTAAAAGGGACCCAGGTCAGACTCTACATTGTGGGGACAAGGTATGGCTCTCGACATGAAACATAAGTTTGAAACTGCCTTCCGCCAAGTTGGGTCCCAAATTCATTGGTCCCTATGTGATAACGGAAGTGATCAACCCAGTGGCTTATCGCTTGCTCCTCCCATCATCTTTGAAATTGCATAACGTGTTCCATAGATCCTTACTCAAACCTGTAGGCTCGGTAGTAGAGGAACCCTCATCGTTACCGCCTCCAATATTGGTGGACGGTCACATGGAATTTGAAGAACAAAACATTGTGCAGTCGCGAGCTCCACAGGATCAACAATCACCCCATGATGTTAATTCACCTGGGTCAAGTTTCCCTTTAGGCGGAGAATTAGAAGAGGAAGGAGGAAGACAGTTCGGCCGAAATCGCAAGAGAAAAAAGGTCTCTTGGAGACCGAGACATTGACAGATATTCCGTCATTTACAGTCAAAAATTTAACAGGACATGTCCTTAAAGATTCTCACCATACATTATTAGCAAAAGGTCTCAATTATTGTATACCAGATACCTTGGATCTCACAGAGTTTAAGATTGATTTATTTAAATCCATTAGAAAAATTCATTTGCATAAGCATTTTTTAACAAAACCCACTAATGATAAGGTATTGACGGGTGACGAACAGTGTAGGCTGGGTCCCCTGGGATTTATGGCTGGAACAGGGGCATTAGCAGATGTCCAACAAGATACTGCTCTTTTATTGAGTTTAACAGAACCAGGATAACATCGGGCGACGATCCACAGGAGACATATGGTCCTTTTACAGGGGGTGTATCATCACAGTATATGCCACCTATTTCTCCAGGAAATCTCATTGACATATTTGAGATGCAGGTGATAAAAGATGTAGAATCGTTAGTATATCCGGTAGTTCCCCCCAATTTAACGGTAGCTGAACGACAAGCCATGAGAGAAATCAGAGAATGGTCAGATACAGTAGTGAGACCTTCAGATAAAGGAGGAAACACGGTGCTGTTACCCAAGGAAATGTACATTGCAGAAGCCTCTCGACAGCTGTCAGATAATACAACCTATACAAAATTAAAGGCAGATCCCACCCCCAAATACATTACGGAGTTGAGATCTTTACTTAGGAAATATATCATGAAAGGTGTTATTTCTGAAAAGAAAGCAGAAAAATTGTTACCTGAATTCCCAACACGTCCGCACTGGTACCATGTCCCTAAGATACACAAATCTGTGTCCTGTCCTCCAGGTCGCCCAATTGTATCTGGGATAGGATCAGTCACAGAGCCACTTTCACAGTATGTTGACTGGTTATTACGACCCTTATTGGCTCAAATTCCTTCATACATAAAAGACACGAAAGCCTTCATTAAAGTGGTACAAGATTTTAGTTGGCAACCGGGTTTTGTGTTAACATCTATAGATGTAGAAAGTCTCTACACAAGAATTCCCCAGCAAATGGGTGTAGATACTATTAGGAAGATTTCATACTGTACAGGAAAAGAATTCGGTTTTGTAGATTTTGTGTGTGAAGCTTTGAATTATATATTAACCCATAATGCTTTCACATTTAATTCAACATGGTATCGTCAGAATGTAGGTACAGCGATGGGTACACCAGTGTCATATACGTTCGCAAATTTGTTTTTGGGAGCTTTTGAGGAGAAATACGTTTACAAAGTGAATGATTTCTTTAGACATATTAGATTATACCTCAGATATGTGGACGACATGTTCTTAATTTGGGAAGGTACTAAGGAAACTTTTGATGATTTTGTCATTTATCTCAATGAAGCGAATCAAATGAATATGGTCTTTACATCTAAATTTGGAGGTTAGAGTTTCTTGATGTACAGTTGGAAATTAAAGATGACAACATATGCACATCAGTATACAGGAAACCGTTAGCAACAAATTCAATACTACGATAAGACAGCTTTCACCCCAAGCACACAGTTAATTTGTTACCATACAGTCAATTTTTGAGAGTACAATGTTTAAACAACACCAGAGAAGGTTTTGATAAACAATCTAGAGAATTATATGTAAGATGGAGACAACGGGGATATCCAGAGGAGTTGCTGGATAACACACTTGAAAAAATTAAATCTCATAGTGACGATAAAGAGGTCAATCTTATGATGCAACAACGGAGACAGAAAAAGAAAGCAAAAAGATTCACGTTTTGTTTTCGTTATGGTCCAATGGATCAACAAATAAGATTAGCAATTAGAAAGAATTGGCATATTCTGGAACAGGACAGAGATCTAGCTGATATTGTATCAAGAGGACCTCTCATCTCATGCAAACGTAGCACCAGGATCAGATACATTTTGGTACAGAACAGATTAGTGACAAAAAAAGATACGTGGCTTAGTAAAGGAATTCCTCAAGGAAATTACAAATGTGGCTATTGTCAGTATTGTAGATATCATTGCACCGACCGAACATTACAGATAGGTGCAATTACACATACAGTGAATGATATGATTACATGCAAAACGGATAATGTGGTGTATGTAATTTTTTGCACATGCCGTTATTTCTATATAGGTAAAACGATACGCTCCCTGTATGTCAGATTCCGAGAACACTTTAAATCAATTAAAACGGGGAAAGGTGTTCCACGCCTAATCAATCATGTTAAGAATATTCATGGCATGGTTCCGGGAGTCTTATCCTTTGCAGGAATTGAAAAGGTAGTGTTACCCCCGCAAGGGGGCAACCTTAATAAAATCTTGTTGAGATGAGAATCCAAATGAATTCTTAACACACAAGCGACTGGTCCGTTAGCCATATCGACCCTATCTTTTTATAATGAATCTTTAGCAATAATGAACAAGTGTCTCCCTATGATGTTAGATACATTGTTCTATTATTGGCCTTCTAATAGAATCGAGTAGCGCTTTCTTAGGCGATTTTCAGTGGCTGTAAATAATGTCAGAGATACACGCATTATATTGCGTTTTGCGCATAGTATTGGGAGCGTTGCTGGACAATATTTAATAAAATATGTATTAAATATATTTCAGTGGTAATTATAAAAGGAGGTGCGGTAATTATTGGGTTCTGACAGGACTTATATGTAATCCTTGTTAGGACCCACTTTTTGCTAATGAATTTTCATATCAAAAGGCGAATACTATAGTAGGCATAATCACGTTAAGAAATATAGGATGTATCGTCCAAAAGAAGCAAGTGATTTTGATGAAAATCTTCATAGATTAATATAAATCTTTAATGATGACCCGTCAAGGTTAGATAAGAAATTAGTCCAGTGGCATATATGTATTTAAAAATACAAAAAATACAGGTAGTGAATAGAGTAATGGATATTAATTTTTCCAGGCAATTAAAAAATCTCTCTAGATAAAGTAATGCAAATTATGTATGTGCTATGCATGAATATTTGATTGTATGTATCTTCACATGTTTTTTAGATAACTTGTCATTTAGACAACAGCTGTGGTAGGAGGAGAGACTGCAGGATGCGTTTAGCATATTAATCTGTCATTTCCTCCTGCTTGTAGACCCATAGAAGCACTTGAATAGCGCGAAACGGCCGTTGTCAGCCTTCACGCACTCGCTAAAAAATTTCGACCTGACATGTATTAACATGTTATAATAAAGCAGCATTTCACTATCCCGTTGAGTGCGACCTTTCATCTATACAGAATACTACGAATATTGTATCTGATAGGGGGACACAATTTGCAGCAATATTCTGGCAGGCTTTATGCAGGAAGTTGGGGATTTCTTTATCTTTTTCCTCAGCTTACCACCCGGAGAGCAATGGACAAACGGAGCGCACCAATCAGTCATTGGAACAGATCCTCCGGTGTTTGACTTTGACGTTGCAGGATGACTGGTGTGAAGCGTTGCCGTTGGCGGAGTTCGCCTTTAACAACTGAATTAACCAATCCACGGGTAGGTCACCTTTTTTTGTTAATTGTGGATTAAATCCTCATTTTGGTGAGTTTTCACACCAGGATTCAAACTGTCCGGGGGCCGAGGATTCGGTCAGCAGAATGAATGAGCTTTGGTCAAAAGTTCGAGCAAGCATTTGCAAAGCACAAGAAAGATACAAACACTTTGCTAATAGTAAAAGGGACCCAGGTCAGACTTTACATTGTGGGGACAAGGTATGGCTTTCGACACGAAACATAAGTTTGAAACTGCCTTCCGCCAAGTTGGGTCCCAAATTCATTGGCCCCTATGTGATAACTGAAGTGATCAACCCGATGGCTTATCTCTTGCTCCTCCCATCATCTTTGAAATTGCATAACGTGTTCCATAGATCCTTACTCAAACCTGTAGGCTCGGTGGTAGAGGAACCCTCATCGTTACCGCCTCCAGTATTGGTGGACGGTCACATGTAATTTGAAGAACAAAACATTGTGCAGTCGCGATGGGTTCGCGGTTCTCTGCAGTATTTCGTCCATTGGAAGGGGTATGGTCCGGAGGATCGATCATGGGTACTGGCCAGGTTGGTGCACACGGACCGCCTGGTCAGAGCGTACCATGCTCGATATCCGAAGAGGCCTGGGGGTCCTGAGGCCTCCCGTTGAAGGAGGGGTACTGTCATGGTTTATTCAGAATGCTGGGCAGGCAGTGTAGGGGTTAATTGGTAGAGCCTCCTTCTGGGTCTGGGGAGGGCTTTTATAGCTTCAGGTGAGGACCCTCCCCTGTCGTTTATACTCCTAGTTTGAGTATGCCCGACCCTGCTCCGTTTGTGCTCTCGCCTGTCCTGGTACGATTGTTTGGTTTATGATCTGGTTTGGCCTCGGTTTACGTCTCTTGGATTCTGATTTTGTACTTGTGTGTCCATCCCGTGTATGACCCCTGGCTTTGTCCTGACCTCCCTGTGATCGCTCCTCTGGTGCTTCTGCCTCCATCCCATGTGTGACCCTCTGCTACGCCTGACTATTCTCTGACTCACGATTCTGTACCTCGTTTGCCCGTACTGTGTATGACCTCCGTTTTGCCCGACTCTGAGTTTTCTATCATCTCTGCAAGCAGGATGCAAAGCCTCGCCCCCTTGCTGTCACATGACCGTAGTTTCAGCATTCAGGTCATGTGCATCTGTACTTTCTGGCTATTCCTGTCCCCGGGGCCCCTACAGTATGGGTGAGTCCCTGCTCAGCGGAGGCTGCACGCCAGCGCTGTCAGGAGCCTGATATTTCTCTGCTGCAATGCACCATACAGCAGAGTAAGGCATCAGATCACAGCATTCAGCTAAAGCACCACTGCACCAGAAAGCTGCTGCCTTCAGCCTGGTTGGTCTCCAAAGAGGAAGTGTATCACCAACTGTCAGCTGATGTATCAGGTGACCTTTTAAAGGAAGATGGAAGTGGTCACCACCTGCATCAGCAAACTCACCCAGCCATGCAATTAGAGCAGCGGCCACAGGGTGGAAAAACTGATGTTAATCCCCGATGGCCTGAAAGGAAAAAGGTTTATATGTGAGAATGCAAACCTGCCACGGATCCAAGAATGGATCGTGACAGCCATTTTTCGATAACGACTTGGAGATCTAAATTGAAGATATTCAAGCCAACATCAGAAAGATGAACTAAATCCCTTCTGTAAATATAGTACACGGGATAACATTCTCCAAATCCATGTACCTGAAGGAAAAACCATCAATTAGAGGCATACATTTTTGCATATTCCTATTGACTCTTTTCTGATCTTTTCTAAAAATAACATATTCTGATTGTACCACAACAGCCTAGGAACAATTTCTGAAAAAACAAAAAAGTATTGAAAAATTCCATTTTTAACCTAGATATGTCCCTTTTCATGAATGTTAAGAGATTAAGAGTATTGATTTTACAGAGATCTTTTCCTCCAAGGTGCAAGATCACCAAATCCAGATTAGGCAAACTTTTCGCTAACTTATGCATATCAGAAATCAAGTTCTTCCAAAGCATTCCTTGCCTACTGTGCCAAAAAATTTGAAGAAAAGAGGTGTTAAAAGAAAGATTTTACGAATAAAATCTCACGATAGCCCTTATTTCGACCCAAAATACATATGAGTGTCCGATGATCCATACCGTACAGATACCTATAAGATGAATAATATGTTAAAAATCATACAAATCCAGACGAATATACAATTTAAACCTTTTTGATTCCCACTTTCCAATTCTTTTTATACTACCCTCTTTTAATCCTAACCTAGAAGCTTCTGTTGCAACTCCAAATTGAAAGGAGTGAGACGAGATTTTAAGATCATCCAATTCCAATTTTTTTAAACATTTTTTAAGTATAAAATTGAACTGAAAGACTATTGCTGGTTCACCATTGAAATGCATAAAAAACGGGCCGTTTTTTTTGGTCTATTCTCATACCATTGCTTTTTATTCATTACAGAACATATAACCATATCAGAGATAGAATGCAGCCGTAATGAAGATCCTCTACCCAACTGGTCTGTCTTTGACTTCCTGATAAGCAACATAATATGCGACTTCAGGATTTTAATATCATCAAGAAACAAACCAGAAGGCATAGATTTCTTCTGGGAGACGATTTCGCCTACTCGCAAAGCTGCAAAAAATGACAAAGAAAAGGCAGCAGAAAAAAGAGAAGATTTGAAGCTATTAGTACAAACAGAGTGTCAAGCAGAGGTTTTTAAGTAACTGAAATGATATAGGTTGACGGCTGTCAGGTTTAAAATGAGACTTTTTAAAGCCATCTAGAAACTGTTTAACCGGAAATAAATCAGATAAAGGTTGTTTACCTAAAATTTTGAGGAAAAAATGAAACCCCAGCAACATTTTTTGTTAGAGCTGAATAAGATAAACCTCTTATTACCAAGTGTTCAGCGAATTTTAAAGCCAATTCGGTGCTACATTCATCATGTGGGTAACGATTATCCAAACAAAAATTCACCCACATGCGCCAAGCGACTGAATATTCAGCCCAAGTTTTAGTGGCCAGGGAATTCTCAATAAAATGTGGGATTAAACCTGAACTATGTCTCATAGCCATTATGGGCATGCTGCTCCTTCGCTGTCTGCTCCTGGAACTTGACTCAGGAACTGAAACCACTGGTGGTGACAAATAAATCGTGCGTTATTGCTAATTGTGAGAGAATATGAAACTTTCAACCAAATATTATATTATACACAAAGAAAAATCAACTTCCTAAGAATCTGAGCATCCCATTTGTTTTTTGACTATAGCGTATTTAACATGAAAGTCAAAGCTTGATTAGAAGAGTGAAATATTATCTGCTTATCTCTGAGTGAGTGACCCCAAAATTGGATACACAACAATATTGAAAATAACTCCAAAACCGACGGATTCTTTGTAATTTTTTTATGGACCCATGATGCAGGCCAATGGGACGCAAATACTATCCGAAGGCCTCTGAACTCATCTGTAAAGGTTGAGAGATCTAAATCTTCTGCAAACACAAATGGGCTCTGCCATATGGCTTTTTCATTGAACTTAGTTAGAAAACTCAACCAAACTTTCAAATCTTCCTTTGTCTCCTTGCCCAACCTAATGTGATCATTTGGAGAAACATAGCCTGAAGTTGACTCATATAAACGCCTAGAAAAACCGTGGCCTAGGGAATGATTCTCAGAGCAAAATTCAATAGACCTAGCAAAGATTGAAGCTCTTTTAAAGTAACTTTATCTTTTTTTAAACAAAGGTTAATTGATGAACGGAGTTTAGAAAGCTTATCAAGAGGGAGGGAACATGTCATGCTTTCTGAATCCATCAAAATACCCCAAAATTCAAGGGAAGTACGAGGAGAAAATTTTTTTTTCGACAGCAATGGGGACACCGAAATGATTGCAAACTTAAATTTATCTAATAACAAAAAACAAGCATCTGAGTCTTTTGGGCCTAAGAATAAAAAATCATCCAGGTAGTGCAGGACTCCCACATCCACTGCATTAAATTCGACAACCCATTGTAAAACGTAGAAAATGTTCCAAAATAAAAACAGGATAATGAAAAACCCACAGGAAGGCATTTATTGAAAAAGAATTTATGGTTAAACGAGAAACCTAAAGAAGAAAATCCCTCTGGATTAACAGGTAAAAGCCTGAATGCAGACTTAATGTCCGACTTTGCCATAAGAGAATCGCTCTCAAATTTTTGCAACAATTGTAGAGCTATGTCAAAAGAAGTATATGTAACTGAACATACATCGCTATTTACTTCGTCGTTCAAAGAAAAACCTCTAGGGAATGACAGGTGATGAATCATCCTGTAAGACCCTTGATCCTTTTAAGGCACTATACCTAGTGGAGAAATCCGTAAATTGTCAAAAGGGGGGGATCAAAAGGACCCTCAACCCTACCTGCCTCCAATTTATCAGGATCCTGACAGCGCCGGCGTACAGCCTCCGCTGAGCAGGGACTCACCCGCACTGTAGGGACCCCTGGGGACCAGAATAGCCAGGAAGTAAAGGTGCACAGGACCTTAGTGATGAAGTTAGCAAGCTGGCACGGGACCTACGGTCATGTGACTGCAAGGGGGCGGGGCTTAGTGTCCTGCTTTCACAGAAGACAGCAAACTCAGAGTCAGGCAAACGGAGGTCGTTCACAGTACGGAAAGCAAGGTACAGAAGGAGTAAACAGACGGGAGGTCAGACAAAGCCAAAGGTCATACACAAGAGGGCGATGCGGTACAAAGGGGACGGAGCAGAGAGAAGTCGGGTCACAAGCAGAGAGTCCTACACGAGAGGTAGCGCAGTACAAGAGGGACAGGCAGAACTCGTAACAGGGACAGAACCGAATCAAAAACCAAACAAGCAAGCAAGACATCAGGCACAAGGCACATGTACGCACAAGGTCACCGCAAGAAATGACCTGGAAACCGTCTGCAGAGACTTTGAAGACTTAGGCAAGAAAGTGAAAGAACTGGGAGCGCAGGTGGTCTTCTCTTCCATCCTCCCAGTGGATGGCCATGGAACAAGGAGGTGGAATAAGATTCTGCAGGTGAACAACTGGCTACGTCGATGGTGCCGTCAGCAACGATTTGGATTTGTGGATCACGGAGTGAATTACCTTTACGATGGACTACTTGCTAGAGATGGGGTGCATCTTAAGAAGACTGGAAAACATGTATTTGGAAGTCGCCTTACTACACTTGTAAGGAGAGCTTTAAACTAGAACAACATGGGAAGGGAAGCAAAAGACCAGAAAAAGCCATACACCTGACAAATGCTATTGAGAACTCTGCTATTAGAAGTGGAAAGGAAGAACAAAGACAAAAGAATCTAATTAATAAAAATATTGGAGAAAGAGAAACCAATCACAAACTAAAAGTTTCTATACTAATGCACAAAGCATGGGCAACAAACAAGGAGAATTGGAACTACTAACACAGGAAAAGAAATATGATGTCATTGGAATCACTGAAACTTGGTGGGACGATACACATGATTGGAATACAAGACTAGAAGGATACAACTTATTTGCAAGAAACAGACTTGATAAACGAGGAGGAGGTGTCGCATTGTATGTTAGAAACGCGTATATCTGCACAGAGATTGAAGCTTCAGAGACTGGGAGTTCTGTGGAAGCTGGGTAAGAATACAAGGACAGAACAATGGAAAGGACACCATTGTAGGCATTTACTACAGGCCTCCTGTGCAAGCTGAAGATATGGATGAACTCTTTATGCATCAAATGGCCAAGTTCTCCATAAAATATGACATAGTTGTCATGGGAGATTTCAACTATCCAGACATTTGTTGGGAATCTCTCTCAGGCAAAACTAACAGGTCAAGGAAATTCTTATCCTCTCTTGCTGACAACTTTATCTTCCAAAAGGTAGGGGAGAAAACAAGGGGAACTGCTACCTTGGATCTAATCCTTATAAACAGGGAGGAAATGGTTGAGGAGGTAAAAGTGGCTGAGACCCTAGGAGGTAGCGACCATGCTATTTTAGAATTTTGGATAACTAGAGGAGGAAGACCTGTGAGGACTCAGACGTCAAGGTTAGATTTCAGAAAGGCAGATTTTAAGGGATTCAGAAAGAGAATTGGAGGAATCCAATTCCTTAAAGACAAAAATGTCCAGGAAGGATGGGAAATCTTGAAAAATGAAATTCTCAAAGCACAATTGTTAACAATTCTGAAAAGAGGGAAGAATAGGAAGCATTTAAGGAAACCAAGATGGATGAACATAGAACTTAAGCACATGCTAAAAAGGAAGAAAAAAATGTTTATAAAATGGAAAGAGGGAGGCATATCTAAAGAAGAATATAATGCTGTCTGCAGAACCTGCAGGGCGCAAATCAGATTATCTAAAGCTGAAAATGAATTGAGGCTTGCAAGAGATGTCAAAAGCAATAATAAAGGATTTTGGGGATATGTCAAAAGTAAAAGAAAAGTCAAAGATGCTATAGGATTTTTACAGGATGAAAATGACGAAATGGTAAAACAGGATGTTGAGAAGGCTGAACTTTTAAATTTCTATTTTGCATCTGTTTTCTCTGAGAAAGGAAATGTAACATCAACTGTTCTTCACTGTCCTATTAAGGGAATAGAAGAATCCAGGATATCTATAAACAGAAAGATAGTGAGGAAACACTTAGCTAACCTAAATGAATTCAAGTCTCCAGGTCCAGATGAATTACACCCCAGAGTACTGAAGGAGATAGCAGAAGAAATTTTTGAACCCCTCTCCATAATCTTTGAAAATTCTTGGAGAACAGGAGAAGTCCCAGAAGACTGGAGAAGAGCAAATGTTGTTCCTATCTTCAAAAAGGGAAAGAAGGTGGACCCAGGCAACTATAGGCCGGTGAGTCTGACTTCTATACCAGGAAAGATCTTTGAACAAATTATTAAACAACATGTATGTCAGTACCTGGATAAGAATGAAGTGATTAAACAGAGTCAGCATGGGTTTGTAACTAATAAGTCATGTCAGACTAACTTAATTTCCTTCTATGATGGAATCACTGGGTGGATCAAGGAAATGCTGTAGATATAGTATATCTTGACTTCAGCAAAGCATTTGACAAAGTATCTCATACAATCCTTATTGAAAAAATGACTAAGTATGAAATGGACAAGGCAACTGTTAGGTGGATTCATAACTGGCTTAGTGATCGGACCCAAAGAGTGGTCGTAAATGGCTGCACATCCAGTTGGAAGAATGTCTCAAGGGGAGTACCACAGGGCTCTGTCCTGGGCCCTGTATTGTTCAACATCTTTATCAACGATTTAGATGAAGGAATTGAGGGTAAACTGATTAAATTTGCTGATGACACAAAGCTAGGAGGGATAGCTAATACTAGAGAAGAGAGAGGATTCAAAAAGATATAAATAAACTGGAGAAGTGGGCAGCAACTAACAAAATGGTTTTTAACAGGGAAAAATGCAAAGTACTACATCTGGGCAATAAAAATGAAAAAAGCATATACAGAATGGGAGGAATAGGGCTAAGCAACAGCACATGTGAAAAAGACTTGGGTATACTAATAGATCACAGACTGAATATGAGTCAACAGTGTGATGCAGCAGCAAAAAAGGCAAATGCAATTCTAGGATGTATTAACAGAAGCATACAGTCTAGATCACGTGAAGTCATTATTTCCCTCTACTCCTCTTTGGTCAGACCTCATCTGGAATATTGTGTCCAGTTTTGGGCACCACATTTTAAAAAAGACATCAACAAACTGGAGCAAGTTCATAAAAGAGCAACCAGAACGGTGACCAGTCTGCAAACCCTGTCTTATGAGGAAAGGTTGCAGGATTTGGGAATGTTTAGTTTGCAAAAGAGAAGACTGAGAGGAGACTTAATAGCTGTCTACAAGTATCTAAAGGGCTGTCACATTGTAGAAAGATCAACTTTATTCTCATTTGCACAAGGAAAGACTAGAAACAATAGGATGAAACTGAATGGGAGGAGACACAGATTACATATTAGAAAAAACTTTTTGACAGTCAGAGTGATCAATGAGTGGAACAAGCTGCCACGAGAAGTGGTGAGTTCTCCTTCAATGGAAGTCTTCAAACAGAGGCTGGACAGACATCTGACTGGGATGATTTAGCGAATCCTGCTTTGAGCAGGGGGTTGGACCAGATGGCCAAGGAGGTCCCTTCCAACTCTACGATTCTATGATTCTATGATAACTCAGCCAAGAGCAGGAGTATAACTGACACCGGACCTAAGTCCAGTGAGCATTAAATAGCCGCCCTCTGCCAGGGAGAGGCAGAATAATTAACCCCCAATCAGACCAGGACGGGCCAAAGCGAAACCCCGTCCTGGATCATGACAGTACCCTCCTCTCAATGGGGGGCCACTGGACCCCCAGGTCTCTCAGGGTACTTGGCGTGAAAGGCCCAGACCAACCGATCTGCATGAACCGATCGAGCAGAAACCCATGAGCGTTCTTCAGGACCGTAGCCTTTCCAATGTATCAGATATTGAAGGGCACAACGGACCAACCTGGAGTCGACAATTCGTTCCACCTCGTACTCCGACTGGCCATCTACCAAAACCGGTGTTGGGGAAGCTGATGATCCCTCCCCAGCGGACCTCACAGGTTTCAAAAGGGCCTTATGAAAAACATTTGGGATCCGCAGAGATGGCGGGAGACGCAACCGAAAAGCCACCGGGTTAACTGCCTCGGTAATTTCATAAGGACCAATAAACTTGGGTCCAAGCTTTGCAGAGGGGACCTTGAGTCTTATATTCTTGGTGGACAACCATACCTTATCCCCAATCTGCAATACCGGTCCCGCGGATCGTTTTTTGTCCGTAAAAAATTTAAACTTGTCCTGGGCCTTCATAATATTACTCTGGACCTCTCGCCATACCTCCCCCAACCGCTGGATCATCTCATCTGCCCCAGGACACCCAGAATTCAAACGGGAAAATTCTCCAAAATGAGGATGAAACCCATAATTGCAAAAAAAAGGAGATGTACCCGTAGACTGGCTAACACGGTTGTTAAATGCAAACTCAGCCACCGGTAACTCAGAACACCAATCATCTTATCGGTATGGAGTCAAGCAACGCAGAATTTGCTCCAGAGACTGATTGGTCCGCTCGGTCTGCCCATTAGTCTCTGGATGATAAGCGGATGAAAAGGACAGACCAATACCCAACCTTTTACAAAAGGCCCTCCAAAGTCTGGAAACAAATTATACTCCTCTATCAGACACCACAGTCAAGGGTACCCCATGCAACCGCACCACATGCTCAACAAACAATCTGGACAATGTTTCCTCATTAGGTAGAGCTGCCAAAGGTGCAAAATGTGCCTGCTTACTAAACCTGTCCACCACAACCCAGACGACGGTATTACCCTTGAAGGGGGGAAGGTTGGTGATGAAATCCATGGACAAATGCGTCCATGGTCTCTCAGGAATTGGCAGTGGTACCAATTCGCCGGCCGGTTATGGGGGGTTTTTGCACGGGCCCAAACCTCACAAGCAGACACATATTCCCCAACATCAGAGGCTAAAGCAGACCACCAGAATACTCTAGCAATGGCCTTCCGGGTAGCCGAGATCCCTGGATGTCCACCCAGAACTGAGTCATGGAACTCCCGGAGGACCTTAAGGCGAAGCTGAGCTGGCACAAAAAGTTTGTCCACTGGCTTAGCCGGCGGTGCAAGAGACTGAGTTTCCCGAATCTCTTGTTCCAACATATTTGAAATACCTGCCACCACCACCCCAGGCTGAAGAATGGAGGATGGAGGTTCCGGGGGGGACACTGGATCTAGACTGCGTGACAAGGCATCTGCTCTGACATTTTTAGATCCTGACCGAAAAGTGATCGAGAAGTTGAATCGGGAAAAAAAAAGTGACCATCTAGCCTGTCTAGGAGTCAACCTCTTAGCTGACTCAATATAGGCTAGGTTTTTGTGGTCCGTAATTACGGTTATAGGATGGACAGCGCCCTCCAAAAAATGCCTCCATTCTTCAAAGGCCAACTTAACGGCCAGAAGTTCTCGATTTCCCACATCATAGTTTCTCTCCGCAGGAGAGAATTTCTTTGAGAAAAAGGCACAAGGTCTTAAATTGGTCAAAGTGGCGGGTCCTTGGGACAATACCGCCCCCACCCCCACCTCTGAGGCATCTACGTCAACAATAAATGGTTCAGACGGGTCCGGTTGAACAAGAACCGGGGCCGACATGAAACATGTTTTCAAAAACTGAAATACCGCTGCGGTTGACCAATTCTTGATATCGGCCCCCTTTTGAGTCAGGTCAGTGAGGGGTTTAACCACCTGTGAGAACCCCTTTATGAATTTGCGATAGTAATTGGCAAATTCTAGGAAACGCTGCAGAGCCTTCAAATCACAAGGTTGAACCCACTCGACAATGGCCTGCACCTTATTAGGATCCATGCGATACCCTTCAGCAGACACGATGAACCCCAGAAACGACAGTTCCTGAACAAAAAACAAACATTTTTTTAGTTTAGCAAAGAGACAGTTCTCCCGGAGCCTTTGGAGAACTGCTCGAACATGACCAATGTGAGTCTGTTTATCAGGAGAATAGATCAATATGTCATCCAAATATACCACCAAAAAATGTCCAATAAAATCAGAGAACACGTGATTTTTGAAGTTTTGGAAAACCGCTGGAGCATTCGTCAAGCCGAATGGCATGACCAGATTTTCAAACAACCCTTCAGTAGTGAGAAAAGCGGTTTTCCATTCATCTCCGTCTCGAACTCGGATAAGGTTATTCGCTCCCCGCAGATCTAATTTCGAAAACCACTTAGCTCCGGACAATTGGTTGTATAAATCAGGAATAAGTGGAAGGGGATACGTATTCCTCACAGTTATCTTATTTAACTCACGAAAATCGAGGCATGGGCGTAAACCACCGTCTTTTTTCTTTACAAAAAAGAACCCCGCCGCCACAGGAGAAACAGAAGGACGAATGTGTCCCTTATGGAGGCTCTCGGAAATATACCCCTTCATCGCAGCCCGTTCTGGACCCGAAAGGTTATACAAGCGGGCCTTGGGCAATTTAGCACCTGGAACCAGGTCAATGGCACAATCAAATGGGCGGTGTGGTGGTAAAACCTCAGCCTCTTTTTCGGAGAAAACGTCTGTATAGTCTATCAGGCACTCCGTAATACCTTCCAGACCCACGGACGACACAGACACAGTATCAAGACATTTCTCAGAACAATAAGGACCCCATTTAACAATGTCCCGACATTCCCTATTAATTACAGGATTATGCAATTGTAACCAGGGGAACCCCAACACCAGTCTCGCTGGCAGGTTGTCCATCACGAAACATGAAATACGTTCCTGGTGCAAGGAACTCACTTTAAGGAGAAACTCTTCAGTACGAAACATAATGTCATTTTTTACCAGTGGTGTTTTGTCAATGGCCACAAGGTGAATAGGAGTCTCCGACCTAACTGTCCCTAACTTACACCTTGATACCAAATCAGAGTCAGTAAAGTTAAATGCTGATCCGCAATCCACGAAGGCAGAAGTGGATGTGGAGACACTCCCACAACAAAGTTCCACCTGCAACAACATTTTAGAGAAGGCAGAAAAAGGTACCTGAGAGCCTGGGTGACCTCCACGACAATCACCCGGGCTCAGTCGCTTGGTTAGTGGACGGGAGGGGCACACCTTTCTCCAATGTCCAGAATCGCCACAGTGAAAACAGTCTTTTCCCACGCGCCGTGGTCTCCTTTCATTTTCCTTGAGGTCGATGGTTCCCATCTCTGCGATTTCCAAAATAGGACTGGGTCCCCTTCCTTGGGAGAATAACGGTCTTTCACTTTGCATCACTCCCCTCGCACGTAGCCGGCGATCCATTCGGACGGCCTGTGTCATAGCCTCCTCCAGGGAATCAGGCCGAGGGTGGAGAGCCAAGGCATCTTTCAGATATTCAGACAGGCCTCTACGGAACAAACCCCGAAGGGCGGCATCATTCCAACAGACCTCCGCTGCCCAGCGTCTGAATTCTGTACAAAACCACTCGGCTGAGTGCTTTCCCTGGCACACACTCATCACCATGTCCTCAGTCATACGCATGCGATCAGGCGCATCATAAATATGCCCCAGGGCCTTAAAAAATGCATCCACAGTCATACGCTCAGGGGCCGTGGTCGGAAGGAAGAAAGCCCAAGCTTGGGGGGGCTCCCCTTAATAGAGACATAATGACCCCCACTCTCTGACTCTCATCCCCAGAAGAGTGTGGTCTTAAGGAAAAAAAAAGCTTACAGCCCTCCTTGAAAACTCTGAACTCTTTTTTATTTCCAGAAAAGGTATCTTGTAACTTCACTGGAGACTCAGGGGAAACTAATGTAATATCCCGAGCCCCCGATGAAAAAGCCCCCTGCAAAGTGTCAGCGATCAGCTGCTGAGACTGAGCCAGGACTCGTTGTTCTCCAAGGAGTTTCTCAGACATCTGGGTTAGGTGTTTAACCTGCTCAGAAAGAGTGTGCATAGGATCCATCACACACACAGGGGAATGGAAGCAGAGAAAAAAAATGGTATTGGTCAGTTATAATATCAGGATCCTGACAGCGCCGGCGTACAACCTCCGCTGAGCAGGGACTCACCCGCACTGTAGGGACCCCTGGGGACCAGAATAGCCAGGAAGTATAGGTGCACAGGACCTTAGTGATGAAGTTAGCAAGCTGGCACGGGACCTACGGTCATGTGACTGCAAGGGGGCGGGGCTTAGCGTCCTGCTTTCACAGAAGACAGCAAACTCAGAGTCAGGCAAAATGGAGGTCGTTCACAGTACGGACTGCAAGGTACAGAAGGGGTAAACAGACCGTAGGTCAGACAAAGCCAAAGGTCATACACAAGAGGGCAACACGGTACAAAGGGGACGAGCAGAGAGGTCGGGTCACAAGCAGAGAGTCCTACACGAGAGGTAGCACAGTACAAGAGGGACGGGCAGAACTCGTAACAGGGACAGAACTGAATCAAAAACCAAACAA
The DNA here is from genome assembly GCF_039654945.1 of Dendrobates tinctorius. Classification (NCBI taxonomy): domain Eukaryota; kingdom Metazoa; phylum Chordata; class Amphibia; order Anura; family Dendrobatidae; genus Dendrobates; species Dendrobates tinctorius. Next base: position 11,441,615 of record NW_027361680.1, read on the forward strand.
GCAAGCAAGATATCAGGCACAAGGCACACGTACGCACAAGGTCAACTAACTCAGCCGAGGGCAGGAGTATAACTGACACCGGACCTAGGTCCAGTGAGCATTAAATAGCCGCCCTCTGCCAGGGAGAGGCGGAATAATTAACCCCCAATCAGACCAGGATGGGCCAAAGCGAAACCCCATCCTGGATCATGACACAATTCTTTTACAATCTTTTCTTCAATGATGTGAGGGAATTTTAATGCAGAAGGTAAATTATCAACTAATTTACATCCCGTACCTTTAAAGGGAGGGATATAAAAACCATTGCAAAAACACTCATAAAGCAGATAGCTACTCTCTCGATCTGGATACATTTCTAGCCAAGGAGCCATTCTTTCCAATATCACTGGACTCACTGCTTTTTGAAAGAGGCTCCTTACTAATTCCTTACTGATTATTTTGTATTTGTTTTTTAAAGCATTTGGACATTGGGTGAATGCCCCCACAGAAGGAGCACTCGTGTCGAAAGCGACAATTATGGGACCACTTACAAATATTTTCATTATAAGCAAAACAAACTCCTTTTCCGATAGGGGCATTCAAGCTTTGTCTGGGTGCAGGAAATTTTTGAGGTAATATTAAATTTATCCATAAACCTACGTCTTTTGTACCCAAGCTAGGTTCGGATACATGGCCAATTTCTGTCTAAATGACTCGTCATAATATAACCAAGCCATACCGCCAAAATTGTGGAATGCCTCAAGGATTGAATCAAGATGTTGAAAAAGACCTGAACATAGGTTGGGGTACTTTTTACTCAAAACAGCAGCATAGATGGAAAAAGCTTGATGCCAGTTGTTAAAAGTTTTACCGGAGCTAATCCTCCTCTTATCGTCTACATCATCTTTTGTCTCATACCTTTACTGCTGTTCCCTGGCAGATAGCAACAGAGAAAAAATATCAATGTAATCTCTGTTCCAAATCTGCTCTTTAACTGCAACGCTTAAATGAAAACCCAAAGATGATACGTCACAAGTAAGGGATTCTTTCAAATGAACCTCGGGCAGCCCAGGTTTCAAAACAAAATTACAGCTGCCCGAAGTGGGACTCCTGGTAGAACATCCGGGCAACGCTGAAGAATCAGTGTTGCCCAAATATTCCTCCAGAACCTCCCTAACACAAGATTTCAAATTAAGAGGGGGGACATTTAAAATCTCACCCCTTGGCTGTCGTATGGCATCCTGCTCCAAGGGATCGCCAGCACTCAAGCCCAACATAGCAAGCGAATGCGGCTGTGGTGTAGATGGATGACTTTCTTCTGGCTCTGATGGAGGAGAAACGTCTTCCCATGACCCAGCAGTGGCTTGGGCGACGGAGGTTTCTGATGATTATTTCCTTACATCATTGTGACTTGCCGCCACTGGAGGTCCCTGGGCCACTGGCTGAGGCTAGATGCTTTGTAAGCGCTTCTTCTAAGCGCTGGAACGCTTGAATTTTCATGCTGCAGCGATACAGAGGAGCTGCCGGCGCCCACCGCTGACGTAGGCAGACAACACTGTTCTGAATGGGTCACCGAGGAGAAAAAAGCTAAACAAGCTAAGTCACAGAAAACCAGAGAGGTTGGTAACTATGCAGATTGCAGATCCCTGATCTTACCACACAACTAGCAGTAGCCGTGGAGCGTGCCTACGATGTTCCTAGACGTCACGGCCGGAGGACTAAATAAGCCTAAAGCAAGAAAAGGGAAAACTAACTGCCCCAGAGCAGACCCCAAAGGAATAGATGGCCCCCACACATGTATTGATGGTGAAACAAGATGAAGGCACAAACACAGACAGGAAAATAGGCTGAGCAAATGATGGGGCCCAAACTAACTAGACAGGAAAGGAAAGGAGAGACACTGTCTGCAACCTGCAAAAAACCCTACAAAATCATGTCCAACACTTCTGATAGCAAAATTAACCCTGAAGTCACTAGACTTCTCCCACTATATCAGCACTCTGAAATATTCTGAGACAGAGCAAAAAGAGTCCGAACTAGTAAGGGACAAAAAGCCAATTGGAAAAATACTGATAAATAAGAGTGGAAATACAGCACAGCCCCCAGCAGGGGCTGGCTGACCATACCAAAAAACTGAATAGACCAACAAAATCAAGTGTGAACATTAGCAGAAAAACTTAGCTTTAGATGACTGGAACAGAGCTGAAAACCAAGAGCTGACAAGCCAGAAGGAATCACCAGCAACTGAATAGGGTGTCGGCTGTCTTAAATCCAATCTGAGACTCCTGAGATCCAATCGTCGTCCTCATTCTCAGGTGGCAGATCTCCACTGATCAAATCAGCCTCTCTACCTCCTGTTACCACCAGAGGGAGTCTGGAAGGAGAACTCACAACTGGTGAACCAGAGAATGAACTCACAACAGTACCCCCCCCTTGAGGAGGGGTCACCAAACCCTCATCCACGCCACCAGGCCGATCAGGATGGGCCCGGTGAAAAGCACGAACCAATCTTTTGGCATGTATATCGGAGGCAGACACCCAAGAATTATCCTCCTGACCATAACCCTTCCATTTGACCAAATACTGGAGTCTCCATCTAACCAAACGAGAATCCAATATTTTCTCTACCTCATATTCCACATTGCCTTCAACCAACACAGGGTCAGGAGGTGCTGCCATAGGCACCACTGGCTCAACAAACCTCTTTAACAGAGATTTGTGAAATACGTTATGGATCTTAAACGTAACTGGAAGAGCCAATCGAAACGAAACAGAATTAAGAATTTCCAAAATCTTATAAGGACCAATAAATCTTGGCTTAAATTTTGGAGATGCAACCTTCATAGGAATATTCTTAGACGACAACCAAACCATATCACCCACTTTAAACCGGGGACCAATGGTCCTATGCCGGTTGGAAAATCGCTGGGCCTTTTCCTGAGAGAGTGACAACTTATCCACCACTTGGTCCCATATCTGCTGCATTCTCTTAACCACAGTGTCCACACCTGGGCAGGACGAAGATTCCACTTGCCCTGAAGAGAATCGAGGATGAAACCCAAAATTACAGAAAAAGGGTGACATCAAAGTGGAGAACTAGCTCTATTGTTCAGTGCGAATTCGGCCGAGGGCAAAAATGAGACCCAATCATCCTGATCAGCAGATATAAAACATCTCAAATAAGACTCCAAGGTCTGGTTTGTTCTCTCAGTCTGTCCATTGGTCTGGGGATGAAACGCGGAGAAGGGTAATTGAATTCCCAGATTGGAACAAAAGGCTTTCCAGAATCTGGAAACAAACTGGACTCCTCTGTCGGACACAATATTCTCAGGAATCCCATGTAACCGAACCACCTGTTGTAAAAACAAGGGCACCCAGTCGGCCGAAGATGGCAACTTTGGGAGTGGTACAAGATGAACCATCTTCGAAAATCTATCACAAATGACCCAGATAACAGTCGTTCTCTGAGAGACAAGAAGATCAGAAATAAAATCCATTGAGATATGGGTCCATGGCCTCTTGGGCACTGGCAAGGGCATCAGCAACCCACTAGAACGAGAACAGGGTTTAGACCGAGAACAAGTCCCACAGGACTGTGCAAAATTCCTGACGTCACGAGATAAGGTAGGCCACCAAAAGGACCGACTCACCAAATCTCTGGTACCAAAAATACCTGGATGACCAGCCAATGAGGAGCAATGAATTTCAGACATCACTCTCTTTCTCCACTGGTCAGGAACATACAATTTTCCCATAGGGCAATGGTCAGGTTTATTCTCCTGAAATTTCTCCAGGGCGCGTCTCAAATCGGGCAAAATGGCAGAAAGAACTACCCCCTCACCTAGGATGGTAGTAGGCTCGGTCACACTAAGAGAATCGGCAAAGAAACTCCTAGAAAGGGCAACTGCCTTAACATTCTTAGTGCCCGGAAGAAAAGAGACCACAAAATTAAAACGCGTGAAAAACAAGGCCCATCTAGCCTGTCTAGGATTCAAGCATTTGGCCGACTCCAGATAAATCAAATTCTTGTGATCGGTGAGGACCACAACTTGATGTCTAGCTCCCTCCAACCAATGTCTCCACTCCTCAAATGTCCACTTCATGGCCAACAATTCCCGATTCCCCACGTCATAGTTGCGTTCAGATGGGGAGAACTTTAGAGAAAAGAAGGCACAGGGATTCATCTTAGAAGTCACAGGCTCTTTTTGGGACAAAACAGCTCCTGCACCAATCTCAGAAGCATCTACCTCCACCTGAAATGGAAGTGAGACATCAGGTTGCTGTAAAACTGGAGCTGAAGTAAATCTCTGCTTAAGCTCCTGAAATGCTGAGATAGCCTCAGGAGACCAATTCAGCACATCAGCGCCCTTCCTGGTCAGATCAGTCAGTGGTTTGACAATACCAGAAAAATTACCTATAAATTTACGATAGAAATTAGCAAAACCCAAAAACTTCTGGAGGGCCTTCAAAGAAGTAGGCTGAACCCAATCATAAATGGCCTGTACCTTGGCAGGGTCCATTTCAATAGTCGATGGAGATAAGATAAATCCCAAATATGAAATCCTCTGTAAACCAGAGGCATTTCGATCCCTTAACAAACAGGGAATTCTCCCTCAAAATCCGGAACACAGTCCGGACGTGTTCCACATGAGAATCCCAATCACTAGAAAAGATCAAAATATCATCCAGATAGATTATCAAAAACTTATCCACAAGGTCACGGAAAATATCATTCATAAAGGACTGTAAGACAAAAGGGGCATTAGTGAGCCCAAAAGGCATCACCAGGTACTCAAAATGTCCCTCTGGAGTATTAAACGCCGTCTTCCATTCATCCCCGTGCTTGATGCGAATAAGATTATACGCCCCCCTGAGGTCAAGCTTAGTAAACCAGCAGGCACTCTTAACTCTGGAGAATAAATCAGACATCAGAGGTAATGGGTACTGATATTTAACCGTCATCTTGTTAAGGGAACGATAATCAATACACGGTCTTAATGAACCATCTTTCTTGGCCACAAAAAACCCCCAGCACCTAAAGGTGACGAGGATGGTCTAATATGACCCTTCTCCAATGAATCCTTAATATAAGATCGCATAGCATCATGTTTGGGTACTGATAAGTTGAAAATCCGACCCTTGGGAAATTTACACCCAGGCATCAACTCAATTGCACAGTCATAACTCCTATGAGGAGGCAAAGATGCAGACTTGCTCTCACTAAATACATCAGAAAAATCGCCTAGATAATCAGGAATATCATGAGACTGAGGAGAGGTGGAGAAAACAGGAGCGTCCCTAGGAACACACTGACAACCCCAACTCACCACAGACCCAGATTTCCAATCCAAAACTGGATTATGAGTTTGCAACCAAGGAAAACCCAGAACAATAGTATCATGCAGATTATGCAGCACCAAAAATTTACAATTTTCTTGGTGGTCTGGGGCAACTCGCATTGTCACCTGGGTCCAAAACTGAGGTTTATTCTCCGCCAAAGGAGTAGCATCAATATCCCTCAAAGGAATAGGCGTCCACAGCAGCGTCATGGAAAAACCACAACGTTTAGAAAAGTCCAAATCCATCAGATTCAACGCTGCTCCTGAATCCACAAAAGCCTTCGTGGAAAACGTGGATAAGGAGCAGATCAGAGTAATTGCCAAAAGAAACTTGGGTTGTATACTGCCCACAGCAAATGTGTGTGCAAAACGTTTCTCTTGTTTTGGGCAGACAGAAATAATATGAGAGGCGTCTCAAAAACACAGCTTATTACGCCTTCTAAACTCCTGACGTTGCGCTCTAGACAAAACCCCATCACATTGCATAGGGTCAGACGTTTGTTCAAAAGGTGGCAGCGCCTCCCATATAGTATTACGTTCACGTAAACGCCGATCAACTTGAATGGCTAATGACATAGAATCATCCAGACCAGAGGGAACAGGAAATCCCACCATAACATCTTTTACGGTCTCTGATAAACCCTTCCGAAAGAGAGCTGCCAATGCACTATCATTCCATGTAGTAAGGACCTCCCACTTTCGAAATTTTTGACAGTATAACTCTGCAGAATCCTGACCCTGGTTTAATGCCAACAGGGTTCTCTTAGCTTGATCAACAGCATTAGGTTCATCATACAACAACCCCAAGGCTTGAAAAAATGCATCCACATTAGTCAGAATAGGATTTTCAGGTGTCAGAGAAAGCCCAATCCTGGGGATCGCCGCGCAGCAAGGAGATGACAATTTTAACCTGCTGCACAGAGCTCCCCGATGAGTTAGGCTTCAAGGCCAGAAATAATTTACAGTTATTCTTAAAATTCAGAAATTTAGACCGATCCCCAGAAAACACATCAGGAGTAGGGATCTTAGGTTCAGCAGCATGTGACTGAATGAGGTAGCTGGAAATTCTCTGCACTTGAGCAGCCAGCTGCTCCACATGATCAGACAATTGCTTAATCTCCATTAGGAAAAAGAAAAAAAACCCTCCTATGGCCCCAGAGAAAAAAGAGGAAAAAATATAAAAAAGAAAAATTCTGACACTTTTTTTTTTTTTTTTTTTTTTTTTAACAACTTTTTCCTGCTTTTGAGTACCCTAGAATCTGCGGTATGGCTGGTGATTCTGTTATGAATGGGTCACAGAGGAGAAAAAAGCTAAACAAGCTAAGTCACAGAAAACCAGAGAGGTTGGTAACTATGCAGATTGCAGATCCCTGATCTTACCACACAACTAGCAGTAGCCGTGGAGCGTACCTACGATGTTCCTAGACACCTCGTCATGGCCGGAGGACTAAATAAGCCTAAAGCAAGAAAAGGGAAAACTAACTGCCCCAGAGCAGACCCCAAAGGAATAGCTGGCCCCCACACATGTATTGACGGTGAAACAAGATGAAGGCACAAACACAGACAGGAAAATAGGCTGAGCAAATGATGGGGCCCAAACTAACTAGAAAGGAAAGGAAAGACACTGTCTGCAACCTGCAAAAAACCCTACAAAATCATGTCCAACACTTCTGATAGCAAAATTAACCCTGAAGTCACTAGACTTCTCCCACTATATCAGCACTCTGAAATATTCTGAGACAGAGCAAAAAGAGACCGAACTAGTAAGGGACAAAAAGACAATTGGAAAAATACTGATAAATAAGAGTGGAAATTCAGCACAGCCCCCAGCATGGGCTGGCTGACCGCACCAAAAACCTGAATAGACCAACAAAATCAAGTGTGAACATTAGCAGAAAAACTTAGCTTTAGATGACTGGAAAAGAGCTGAAAACCAAGATCTGACAAGCCAGAAGGAATCACCAGCAACTGAATAGGGTGTCGGCTGTCTTAAATCCAATCTGAGACTCCTGAGATCCAATCGTCATCCTCATTCTCAGGTGGCAGATCTCCACCGATCAAATCAGCCTCTCTACCTCCTGTTACCACCAGAGGGAGTCTGGAGGGAGAACTCACAACTGGTGAACCAGAGAATGAACTCACAACACAAGACACCTGATCGCGATGAAGATCTTGCGATGGACTGCGAGATCTCGACCGTGATGACTTCCGGCTTCGGTCGCGCACATCCTGCATGCGATCTGGCATTCTTGGAGATGACGGTGGTGGAGAAAAGGTGATTCTTGCTCGGCGATTCATCCTGGAGGTCCGGCTCGGCCTCTTTGGAACAGGTGACACCCTCACCGGAGGAGAAGAAGGCAGCGATCGTGGTGCAGAAGCAGCCAAAATCTCTGAAGCAGTGGTAGGTTTTACAGCAGGTTCTACAGCCAGGCAGCTCTGCAACCACTCAACACCGCCTTCCTCCTCAGCCCTCCAGATCAGCTGTTGAAGCAGAGGTTCCTTCAGCTGTTCTTCTATCTTCACTCTTCCTGCGATGACTGCTGTTAGACCGTTAGACAGCTGATTATTTATAGATCTTCTTTTCCCGCACTTTTAACTGTCCACCAATGAAATTTCAAGAAAAAAGGCGGGCAGCCCGCCAATTAAAACTGGTTAGAACATGCTCATGTATTGACACAGCTTACCACAGACTCATTAACCCTTTCAACACTTTTTAGAGCTACAGGCCCCCCAAAAATCCATATTAAACTCTATGGGGGCTGTGTTATCATGTGACCCCCCTTGTAATCCAAGGGGAGGGCGTCCATTCTAATTCACATGTAGCTAGTGACAAAATATTAAACAGCCTGCTGTATCCCATCTTGTAATTTTTTGTTGTGGTGAAATAAAACTGTCTGCAGACCTAAAGCACATAAAAAAGTGACATTTTGTTTCTATTGCTAAATGTGGAACAGCCTGCTGTATCCCATGTACTCATTTTGTGGTGGTGATAGTAACCTGTGTGTAGAACTAACGTGCATTAAAAAAAATCATAACTTTTTCTGTTGCTGAAAGTGATATAGGCCGCTGTACAGGGGCTGGCTGGCACTTTTCAGGCTGGGCGCAATCACAAGGCAGTGGCCCTCAAATTGTGGTGACCCACCTCTGCCCTGCTTATTTCTGGCCGCTGCATTAAAGCAGCAGAGATAACAAGCTTTAAAGACAGGCTGGTACATAGATATGGGAACAGAACAGAGCTTGCTGCATAGATATGGGAGCCGAACCATGCTTACTGCCTACATAGATGCTGTAACAGAAGTAAGCTGACTACATAGACATGAGAACGGAACCAAGATTACTACGTAGATAAGGGAACTGAAAGGCGCTTACTACAGAGATGTGGGAGCAGAACTGAGCTTACTACAGAGATATGGGAGAAGAACTGAGCTTAGTACAGAAATATAGGAACTGAAAGGAGATTACTACAGAGATATGAGAGCAGAACAGCTTACTACAGAGATAAGGGAGCAGAACCGAGTTTACTATAGAGCTATGGGAGCAGAACTGAGCTTACTAGAGAGACAAGGGAGCAGAAATGAGCTTACTACAGAGATATGGGAGCAGAACCAAGCTTACTACAGAGATATGGAAACTGAAAGGAGCTAACTACAGAGATATGGGAGCAGAACCGAGCTTACTAGAGATATGGGAGCAGACCAGCGCTTACTACAGAGATATGGGAGAAGAGCCGAGTTTAGTACAGAAATATAGGAACCAAAAGTTGCTTACAACAGAGATATGAGAGCAGAGCAGAACAGAGCTTACTACAGAGATAAGGGTGTTTAACAGAGTTTACTAGAGAGATAGGGAAGCAGAACCGAGCTTACTACAGAGATATGAGAGCAGAACCGAGCTTACTACAAAGATATGGGAGCAGAACCAAACTTATTACAGAGATATGGGAATAGAACCGAGCTTACTACAGAGATATCAGACCAAAACCAAACTTACTACAACAATAAGGGAGCAGAACCAAGCTTACTACCGAGATAATGGAGCAGAACTGAGGTTACCACAGAGATATGGGAGCAGAACCGAGCTTACTTCAGAGATATGAGAGCAGAACCGAGCTTACTGCAGAGATAAGGGAGCAGAACTGAGCTTACTACTGAGATAAGCGAGCAGAACAAAGCTTACAAAGTCTACTACATATATCCGTGAACAATATCAAGCCTACAGCATACATATGGTAACAGAATCTAGATTACTACATTGATATAGTACTAGAACCAAGCTTACTGCTTAGATATGGTACCATAACTGAGCTTACCGTCAAACATGCAACTCCAGAAACACGGACATTTAAACACACAGTACGACAGGGGCGTTGCTAGGGTCCTAAAAGATCAGGGGTCCAAGCCCCAAAGTGCATGTTTCCCCATATAACCCCCCTATAGCCATTTAAAATGGCATCTGTACGTATACCACTGTTGCTAGCCAACAACACACAATGCAAAGACCAATATTATCAAAATGACTACTATAAAAGACCAAAACAATACGGCTACACAATGTCCACCACCATCACCACTACACAGCGAATACATAATAATAAGACCATTACCTGTACATAACAAAACATTCTGTACAAAGACCAATGATACCACCATACACCTAATACTACATAATGACTGAAACACATTAAGCTGTTAGTACATTAAAAAAATAAAAAACACTAGTCAAAAGAGCAATATTACCACCTTACAGTAACTGTATATTGGTAGATACCAGTCCCACAGAACATACACATGATTAAAGTACAGTTTTATATACTAACTTACACATGACATTCTTTCTGATTCGGGTTGTTCACTTTTCCAGTCTTTTCCATTTGTCCCAGACTTCCATTACCACTTCTCCAGCCACAGCTTGTCTGCACAGATTACAATAAAAACACATTTCCAGCGACGTCGCTATCTATTTCCAACCTTCAAAAACTCCCCACTCTGCGTGCACTTGCGGTGTGGAACACTGACCCCAATATTTAAAAAATTGTGCCATTAGGATTACTCCCTCCCCAAAAAATGAAAGTGCCCCATAGAAAGTATTAATGCAGAGAAAAGAGAAATGTCCAGATCAATTGATTTTGTGAAGATCAAATTTTATTCACATGAATTGTTACATAGAGGAAAAAATCTTTAGTGCAGTAAATGACAGAAACTGATATCAACGCGTTTCTGGAGACTAGGCTCCCTTAATCATGATATCCAGTGCAAAAAATGTGCTTCACTTTTATACTCAAATCCCGTGAGCACACCGGTAGCATGAACAATTAATTAGAATAATTATGCTAAAGTGCAAGCACAAAACACGTCAATAGACAAATACAAAGACAATAAAATTACAAAAAATTACAAAGAGTTTCTATACACATCAATAAAACATAGAAAAACATCATGAGGCTATGTGCCCACGTATGCAGAAAATTTCTGCTTCAAAACCGAACTCCTTCCCAGAAAAACGTGCGTTTTATTTCCACGCGTTTTTGCGCAAAAGCTGCGTGTTTTTTATGCAATTTTTCCGCGCGTCTTCTTACTCATACAAAATAGCAAAAACATGGACTTTTCCGCAAAATTAATGAGCATGCTGCGCTTTTACCACGAAGCGTTTTTTCGCGGAAAACAATGTATCAATGTGCACAAAACGTGCGGAATTCATTTAAAATGAATGGGATGCTTCTTGTATGCGTTTTTGAAGCGTTTTGACTGGGACAAACGCTTCAAAAATGCTTACGTGGGCACACAGCCTCAATATGATAAAAAGCTGTAACAGCTGGAAACAGGTAATATCAAGTAAAGCAGATGGATCTGAAAACTCAAAAGAGTAAACTTGTTTTCTTCTAATTGACGCAGACAATTCAATGAACATGTGAAAGTCTGGGACCCACATATAATATAAGGTGGTGATTCAAATATAAGGGCTAATTATTTGTGACAAAATTTATGTGGGTTTCCTGACCAAAAAAAGGTTTATTTATACTTTTTATAAGGATTTTTAAATGTAGGAAACTCTACATATATTGGAGCGACTCTGGCTGTTTAATTAGCGGAAAATTGTAAAATGCTCTCTAATAATACTCATGTATGAGCATGGGGACTAGAAAGAATCTCCACTTAAATAGCAAAAACAATTTCATGAGCACGAGAGCTCAAAGCCACATACAGACTATGGTGGTTGATTATAAGGCTATGTGCACACGTAGTTGAAGGAGCTGCGGAGTTTTCTGCGTGGATTAGGAAAAATCAGCAGGTAAATCCGCAGGTCAAAAGACCTGCGATTTACCTGCGGATTAGCCTGCGGTTTAGCCCTGCGGTTTCACACCTCTACAATGGAGAAGGTGGGAAACCGCTGCGGATTCCGCACAAAGAATTGACATGCTGCGGATTTGAACCCGCAGCAAATCCGCCGCATGTGCACAGCGTTTTTTGTTTTACCATTGAAAACAATGGTACTGTACAACGCACCTAAATCTGCTACGGACACGCAGATCCTGAAACGCTGCGGATCCGCAGCAGAATCCGCACCGTGTGCACATAGCCTAATGGTATTATGTGGACTACATTTCACTAACAATTAAAGTACATGAAATGTATGCCAAGCAATTAGTGTAGTTTATAAATACCCTGAATATATTTGTTTAAATGGACTTATAGCAATGTTTTTGAAATTTTTTTTTTTAAACAAATGTGAAAAAAAACGCAGTACAAAAGACCCCCCAAAACTACAAACTTTTACATATCATTATGATTGAAACACATGACCTGCATGTCACCAACTGTCAAGACATGCAGAGCCACTAAAGGACAGTCAATGAAGTTATTCAAAAATGCCCCAAATAAATTCATTCAGATGGATATTTTCTGAAATCTTATCCATAGATTTTTGCAAATATAAAAATATAAAAAACACAGCATATAGCAATAAAGCGATGCATGTCAGATTGAAAAATTACATGAGCTATTTAATGAACATAAAAGCCCAAAAAAACACATGCAAAATATAGTGTTTTCGATATAGTAGGACTCAAAGGGCTATATATTGCTAGTAATTTAAATGCATTGAATTTTTGTCAAGCAATTAACAAAATAATTCAGGGTTGCCCCAAACATATTTACTTAGATAGATTTTACCGCTATTTTTTCATATTTTTATGTGAATTTTTCACATGTGTAAGAAAAGCACAGCATAGAGGCTTGAACTACATACAGGCATGTAACGTGTGATGATGATAAAATCACATAAGCTATGTGTAACTAAATATCAGAATAAGCGAAATTTTTACAAGATGATTAGTGGGATTATTTAAGATTACTCTGAATAAATTTATTTGAATAAATATTTCCAACAGTATTGTTGTGAATTTCTACAAACGCGACATATGTTGATATAACACTACATAACAAGTTAGAAAATTACACAGGATGCTGGGCAGTTGTAGTCCTGCACAAAATAAAACAAAAAAAAACCGGATAATGTGCTTTATTCAAAATCTCAAAAAAGTGATTTACATCATCATGTCTTTTCTCTTGTTCAGACCCAGAGGCACCCTGGTGTTCAATTTGAACATCCACCATGCCTCCCTACTTCTTAGGCCGGGGTCACACTAGAGAGGAATACGGACGAGTGAGAGGCGTTAAAAGCACGCATTACACACGGACCAATGATTCTCTATGGGGCAGCTCCCAACAGCCGTATCTTTCTCGTCCGCATTCTACGGTCCGTGCCAATCGCAGCATGCTGCGATTGTCAGCATACTACGCCCATAATACGCCAATGCAAGTCTATGGGTGCGCAAAAAATACGGATTACACACGGACCACACGTGTGACTTGCGACAAATACGCAGGTCTTTTGGCTGGAGACAGGAAATGGTCCAATCCATCATCAGGAAGCCTAGACATGCAAATGAGCTCAAAAACCGCTCCAGACATCCAGGAAGTACGCCTCCACGGAGAACATCAACGTCATGGCGCCATATTTCCTGAATGTGGAGATGCTCATTGTACTGGTTCAGGAGCGGCCAGAACTCTGGGACCAACGTGATGCCCATTATGCGAACCGGGCAAGAAAGAAGGCGTCATGGAGGCGCATATGTCGCCAGATGTTCCATGATTTTGGTGATCGGCCACGTGAGGAGCAGCAGAAAATGAGTATGTACAAGGCCAAAAACTGATTAAAATTACCTCACATCAAAAAATGCATACAGAATCAGCCCCCCCTTCCTGTGCTTCTACTTTTTTCCTCATGAGGCGGGTAGATTTTGATGTGACACATGGTTTGACACTGCCATAATTTTGACCAGGCCACAAGCTCCTCATCCTCTTGGCCAACCAAGTTATTAAGTGTAGTTACTTGATACATGAACTATTGTGACCCTGTGTATCTGACCTGGATGGCCCAATTAGATATGCCACCCTTTGTAGAAAGCACACCCCAGAAGGCCACATGCCTAGACTACTGGTAGCAAATGTAACCGATCAAATATGTAAAATTGAGAATATTTCCGGTCACATTGCAGTGGAAGATGTGATGAAAAGCTGGCGCAGCATCCGTGATCAGTACAGGCGGGAACGTCAGCAGCAGTCCAGGAGTGGGGATGCTGGCTACGTCAAATGAAAATACATTTATTATGACCACCTCTCCTTCCTCGCCCCTATTCTGGATCTGAGACCGTAAGTAGATACCTCACACCACATTACACCGATACTTTACAGGGCCAAAAATATTAATGCATTTTTGGCTCTGTTCTATTTCATAACAGAACTCACTCCAACCTTACGGATAGAGGAACGGGCTCATATACAGAGCCCATAATTGACCCTGTAGGGGGTGAGGTGGCTGGCCCATCTTCTCCCCCTACAAGAAGCATGAGTGAAGAATCCTCTCAGGAGAACCCATTGCCTGCACCCCAAACCCCACCACCAGGACCGTCTGCTGCTGCACCATCACCCATACTGGAGGAGCAGGGCAACATGAGCAGCAACACAAGGCCCCCGGAAGAAGCTAGAGGGCGAAACGCACGTCGGGGTGCTGGGATCTTTGCACAAGATCACAAACATCACCATATCTTGGTTTAAGGTAAGTACTGGATAGATCGCTTTTTTTTACATTGATTTTTAGGGTGTTACGGATCTACTTAAGCACATGTCGCACTGGCGCTTAATGATAGCTGGGTTAGATTGTTTCTCCCTTGTTATGCTGCTATAATGGCTAAATATGGTACCGGCATTATGTTTTATTCCAGAAGTTATGCAGGGCTTTTGAAATATTTATTGCATTTCTTCATACATCATGGTGTGTGACTATATATTATATATACTTAAGCTCATGCCGCATTGGCGTTTAATGATGGTTGGGTCAGATTGTTTCTCCCTTATTATGTTGCTATAATGATTAGATATGGTATTGGTATTGTGTTTTATTCCAGAAGCTATGCAGGGTTTTTGAAATATTAATTGCATTTTTTCATACATTATGGTGTGTGTCTATACACTATATATTATATATATGCATTACTATTAGAAGGATTATTTTCCCTGGCTGATGGTCTGTGCATTTTTTCCCCGTTGGGGTATGCTATGAGTAAATCATTATGTAGTCTGTAATTTATATAAAATAAGAATATTTTGATACCCAATAAAATTGTATTTTTTTTACATGTTCAGTTGGTTCGCTTCTTTTGGGGTTAATTGGTGATTCTCTTTTACCCCAGTGTGTGTATCAACATGAGCAGCAGCCCAACTGCCCAGATCCGGGGCTCCCTACAGCCTGCTGGAACTTCCCGGTGAGGACGAAGAAGGCACCAGATCCCTGCCCAAGATACCAAAACCAATGTGGACACAGGGGTCCTAAATTATCTGGCTAGAGTGAATACAGATGATGGGGAGGAGGCATACTCACATAGCCTGGCTCTTTATCTCCGTGCCCTTTCCCGTGAGGTGAGGCTCCGTATTCGAGGATGTTTTCAGATCCTGCTTGATGCAAGCACACCCCCCAATACCCCATATGAGCTGTTTGAATATCTGGAGAGGTGGCAGCTTTCCCCCCGAAATCTAATGCGCATGAGACCACCCACACAGATGCTTGCTCAAGCAGGGTCTGAAGATCCTCAAATACGTGGGCCTACACCTCACCCTCTTCCTCCCCCTACCTTCACAACAGCAACAACATATGCCTGCCTCTAGCCAACCCCACCAATATGGCCACTTTTTCCCACCCAGTGTTTCCCA
The DNA here is from genome assembly GCF_039654945.1 of Dendrobates tinctorius. Taxonomy (NCBI): domain Eukaryota; kingdom Metazoa; phylum Chordata; class Amphibia; order Anura; family Dendrobatidae; genus Dendrobates; species Dendrobates tinctorius. The sequence goes on from NW_027361680.1 coordinate 11,457,201, forward strand.
CCCAGCGTATGGTAGCCTTGCCTGTCATGGTGGCTTACTAATATGATTTGAAAACCTTCCTAATAAATGTGAGTTTTATCTTTTTTATATAATTTTGATGATGGAGAACACCTCTTTTTTCCTTTGGCTTCTAAATGTCTAATGTAGCAATTTTGTTATTGCATTCTGTTATTTTTTGATATGTGTGAAAATTGTATTTTTCTAAAATGTTCACATCTGCAAAAAGGCCAATTTGGCCCATTGCCCCAGTTTATCATAGGGCAATAATATGTTTGCCTTTAAAAAAAACAAAGCAAAAAAAGGCAAAAGTAAAAATTTAAACGTAAACCGAACGTCCTAGAGGTGATTAATCTTTCCCACCATACTCTATCCCCTGAACAACAGGTGCTCAGTTTGGGATTAACTTTTGTGCCTAACAACCCATTTAATTTTTTTACAGGCATGAAGGACCTTCAGTTATTCTCGCGCAAACTAATACTCAAGAAACTGCATGCAAAATCTGTTGATAATTTTGATTCGACTACACCGGAGGAGCGTGAGGCATTGGCCACACTTGAGGAATTGTTACAAGAACAACAGCAAGAAAAAACAGTTATGTTCCCCACAGCAGTTTTATCTAAGCCAAAAACATTCCCCCCTTTGTCCATCTGTCCGCAAGTTGAGATTTTTACTAAATTAGTATTGGAAGATTTCAAGAGCTTGCCTAAATATGTTAGAAATGATAATATCACAGTATCACAACGTAGAGCATTGAAGGAGTTGCGACAGATGGATGATGTAGTCATCAATAGAGTTGAGCGACTTTGGTCGGATCGGGTTTCGTGAAACCCGAATGAAACAAAATAGAGCGACTAGAGCAAAACAAAGTCGGAGTTTCGTCCGAAACCCGACCCCAATGCAAGTCAATGGGAAATAAAAGTCGGACGAAACTCCGACTTTGTTTTGCTCTAGTCGGACGAGTTTCATCTGAAACTTATTTTGTTTCATTTGGGTTTCACGAAACCCGATCCGACCAAAGTCGCTCAACTCTAGTCATCAAGGCTGCTGACAAAGGGGGCAATGTAGTTATATGGCCTGTGGGGAAATACGAAAAGGAGGCCTTTCACCAATTAAATAATAAGGATACTTATTTAAGGTTATCCTCTAATCCTATAACATCATATACTGTATGCATGAATTACAATTGATTCTTCAAAAAGCATCTGATAAGGGGATTATTCCAAAGAATGTATTGGAGGGTCTCCTTACAACTTGTCCCAAGATTCCTACTTTCTACTTATTGACAAAAATTCATAAAGATCTTAACAATCCCCCTGGCTGTCCCATAGTTTCTGGGATTGATGGTCTATGTGATTCTATTTGTAGATTAGTTGATTTCTATCTGAAAACATTGGTGGAGGAATTACCTTCCTATATTAGAGATACATCGGACGTCTTGACCAAAATTGAAGGAATATCGTTCGAACCTGATATGTCGTTGGTGGTGGCCGACATTGAATCATTATACACCTGCATTTCTCATTCTGATGGACTGGAGGCGGTCCGCTTTTTCTTGGGGGCGACCAATTGGGACAGCCAGCTGTGCAATCTTATTGTGGATCTTCTTGAATTCATTTTGACTCACAATATGTTTGTCTTTAAGGACAGATATTATGTGCAGAAGCGGGGTACTGCCATGGGGGTGGCCTGTGCCCCAGCATATGCCAATTTATTTCTTTGCTATTGGGAGTATAACATCTTCCGTGATGGGGGGGCTCAGGCCGTTCACCATGTGCAGTATTGGCTCCGCTATATAGATGATCTACTTATAATCTGGCAGGGTTCTTTGAGGGAGTTGAATCTGTTTACGGAGAGTCTAAACTCCAATTCTTTAAACATCAAATTGACTTTTAAAGCTAGTCAGAATCGGGTTGAATTTCTTGATGTTTCCTTGAAAGTTGGCCCCAATGGAAATATTGATACAGATGTTTATCGCAAGGAGACCTCTGTCAACTCTCTCCTTCACGCAACATCCGCACATACAAAATGCACGGTGGGGGCTGTCCCGATTGGTCAATTCCTTAGATTGAGGCGGATCTGTTCGACTAATGAGAAATTTGAAAGGCAGGCTGCGGATTTAAAAGAGCGTTTTAAATGTCGGGGTTACAGCAACCGCAGTATCAAAAAGGGTTATTGGTGAGCCCGGAAGAGCACAAGGCATGAATTACTCTTCTCTAAAAAGGTGAAGAGTAAAGATCGGGAAGTCCGATTTATCTTGACTCATAATTGTTTTTGGAGGGAAATTCAAGATATTCTTTGTAGACACTGGTCTGTTCTAAAAACTGACCCTTCGTTAAAGTTGCATCTCCCAGATAGACCATTGGTGACGGCTAGGAGAGGTAGGAATCTTGGTGACTTTTTGGTACACAGCCACTATGTGGCTAAGGTGCCTAATCCTCTAGCTCCTCCGGGTAGTAAACCTCGAAGAGGGTTTTTCCCCTGTGGCGAATGTTTGGCCTGTGATAATATGATCAGGAGCACGCATTTTAGCTCCTCTGATGGCCACAGGGAATTGGCAATCAAGGAATATTTTTCTTGCAGTTCGACATATGTTATCTATTATGCTACTTGTTTGTGTAAGAAAATTTATGTTGGCTTAACATCCCGTCAACTGCGCATAAGGGTCAGAGAGCATGTGCGTGATATTATTAATGCACATAAAGTTGAGGATCTCTCATTATTAACCCCTTCCTGACATCCGATGTACTATCCCGTCCATGGGCCCCGGGCCCCTATGCCCATGGATGGGATAGTACGTCTATCGCGATCAGCGGCGCCCACGTGGTGAGCGCCGCTGATCGCGGCCGGGTGTCAGCTGATTATCACAGCTGACACCCGGCACAATGTTTCAGGGGTGGTCACGGACCGCCCCCGACACGTTAACCCCTTGCACACCGTGATCAAACATGATCGCGGTGTACCGGGAGTTAAAGGGAAGCATCGGCAGGGAGGGGGCTCCCTCCGTGCTTCCCTGAGCCCCACACGGCAGCGCAATGTGCAGCGCTGCTGCGGGGGGCTCCTTTCCTCCAGGCCCCCGAATCCAAGATGGCGACGGGGGCCTTCGGGGGCCTTGAGGAAGCTGGCTTCCTCAGTGCCTGCAAAGCGCAGGCAAGAGGAAGCCTTCTGCAGTGCCTGTGTCAGATCGCTGATCTGTCACAGTGATCTGTGATGTGACAGATCAGCGATCTGTCACAGGACAGTGATGTCCCACCTGGGACTATGTAATAAAGTAAAAAAAAAAATAAAAAGTGTAAAAATAATTTTAAAAAAATCGCCAAATAAATTAGTAAAAAAAAAAAATATTCCCCAATAAATTCATTTTTTGAAAATAAAAAAACCCAAAACAATAAAAGTACACATATTAGGTATCGCTGCGTCCGTAACGACCCGCCCTATAAAACTGTCCCATTAGTTAACCCCTTTAGCGAACCCCTTAAAAAATAAAAAACGAAGCAAAAAATAATGATTTATTATCATACAGCCAAACAAAAAGTGTAATAACGCGCGATCAAAAAGACGCATATAAATATCCATGGTACCACTGAAAACATCATCTTGTCCCGCAAAAAACAAGCTGCCACACAGCATCATCAGCGAAAAAATAAAAAAGTTATAGCTCGCAGAATAAAGCGATGCAAAAATAATTATTTTTTATATAAAATAGTTTTCATTGCATAAAACCGACAAAACATAAAAAAACGACCTAAATGAGGTATCGCTGTAACCGCACTGACCCGAAGAATAAAACCGCTTTATCAATTTTACCGCACACGGAACGGTGTAAACGCACTCCCCCAAAAGAAATTCATGAAACGCTGGTTTTTGTTCATTCTGCGTCCCAAAAATTGGAATAAAAAGCGATCAAAAAATGTCATGTGCCCGAAAATGATACCAATAAAAACGTCAACTCGTCCCGCAAAAAATAAGACCTCACATGACTCGGTGGGTCAAAATACGGAAAAATTATAGCTCTCAATATGTGGTGATGCAAAAACTATTTTTACAATAAAAAGCGTCTTTTAGCGTGCGACAGCTGCCAAAAATAAAAACCGCCATAAATAGTAAATCAAACCCCCCGTTATCACCCCCTTAGTTAGGGAAAAATAATAAAATTAAAAAAATGTATTTATTTCCATTTTTCCGTTAGGGCTAGGGTTAGGGCTTGGGTTAGGGCTAGGGTTAGGGCTGAGATTAGGGTTAGGGGTGTGTTGGGGTTCGGGTTGGAGTTAGAATTGGGGGTTTCCACTGTTTGGGCACATCAGGGGCTCTCCAAATGCAACATTGCGTCTGATCTCAATTCCAGCCAATTCTGAGTTGAAAAAGTCATATGGTGCTCCTTCCCTTCCAAGCTCTGCCATGCGCCCAAACAGTGTTTTACCCCCATAAGTAGGGTATCAACCTACTCAGGACAAATTGCAAAACAATTTTTGGGGTCCAATTTCTCCTGTTACCCTTAGGAAAATAAAAAATTGGGGGCAAAAATATAATTTTTGTGGAAAAAAATGATTTTTTTATTTTCACGTCCGAGCGTTATAAACTTCTGTGAAGCCCTTGGGGGTTCAAAGTTCTCACCACACATCTAGATAAGTTCCTTTAGGGGGTCTAGTTTCCAAAATGGTGTCATTTGTGGGGGGTTTCCACTGTTTAGGTACATCAGGGGTTTTCCAATTGCGACATGGTGTCCGATCTCAATTCCAGCCAAAAACGTCAAATGGCGCTGCTTCCCTTCCGAGCTCTGCCATGCGCCCAAATAGTGGTTTACCCCCACATGTGGGGTATCAGCGTACTCAGGACAAATTGCACAATAACTTTTAGGGTGCTGTTACCCTTGGAAAAATATGAATTGAGGGTGAAAAGATCATTTTTGTGGAAAAAATATGATTTTTTAATTGTACGGCTTTATGTTATAAACTTCTGTGAAGCCCTTGTGGGTTCAAAGTTCTCACCACATATCTAGATAAGTTCCTTGGGGGGTCTAGTTTCCAAAATGGGGTCACTTGTAGGGGGTTTCCACTGTTTAGGTACATCAGGGACTCTCCAAACGTGACATGGCGTCCGATCTGAATTCCAGCCAATTTTGCATTGAAAAAGTAAAACGGCGCTCCTTCCATTCTGAGCTCTGCCATGCGCCTAAACAGTCATTCCCCCCCCACAAATCAGGTATCAGCGTACTCAGGACAAATTGCACAATAACTTTTGCAGTCCAATTTCTCCTGTTACCCTTGGTAAAATAAAAAAAATTAAACCTGAAGTATTTTTTTTGTGAAAAAAAGTTAGATGTTCATTTTTTTTTAAATATTCAAAAAAATTCCTGTGACGCACCTAAAGGGTTAATAAACTTCTTGAATGTGGTTTTGAGCACCTTAAGGGGTGCAGTTTTTAGAATGGTGTCACTTTTGGGTATTTTCTATCATATAGACCCCTTAAAGTGGCTTCAAATGTGATGTGGTCCTAAAAATAAAATGGTGTTGTAAAAATGAGAAATCGCTGGTCAACTTTTAACCCTTATAACTTCCTAACAAAAAAAAAATTTTTGCTCCAAAATTGTGCTGATGTAAAGTAAACATGTGGGAAATGTTAGTTATCAAGTTTTTTGTGTGCCGTATCTCTGTGATTTAAGGGCATAAAAATTCAAAGTTGGAAAATTGCGAAATTTTCAAAATTTTTGCCAAATTTCCATTTTTTTCACAAATAAATGCAAGTTATTTGAATGAAATTTTACCACTAACATGAAGTACAATATGTCACGAGAAAACAATGTCAGAATCACCGGGATCCATAGAAGCGTTCCAGAGTTATGACCTCATAAAGGTACAGTGGTCAGAATTGTAAAAATTGGCCCGGTCATGAACGTGCAAACCACCCTTGGGGGTGAAGGGGTTAAAAACTTTGCCGAGACATTTCAGGGTCCATCATGGCTGCAATGCCAAAGGCCTAAAAATTAGGGCCATTGATTGTGTTCATGGGGGCATTAGGGGTGGTGATCTTAAACGGATCTTGGCACAAAAGGAATGTCAGTGGATTGTCACTTTGGACACAATGACTCCCTGGTCTGAACGAGAAGCTTAGCTTCTCTTCATTCCTGCGTTGAAATATTTAATATTTACATCTGTATCCTATATATCTTTTCCTTTTTTGTTCCCTTATTTTAATTGTCTGTCTTTTTTGTCTTTTTTAGTTGTTCATGTCTGTGGTACTTATATGTGCCCTTTGTGAAGAAGTCTTCTCTCCTTTTTTCGGACTTGTGAAAGAAATACGGGACTACTCAACATCATATCTACTTTTTACGTCAATGATGGCTCTTACCAATTTCTTTTATTTATATTTTTTTAGTTTTGTTATCTTTTTTTTTTCTCTATTTTTGTTTTTTATATATCTTTTTATGTGATACCTTATTCTTAAGGTCACACACTTTTCTTCTTCTTTTCTTATTTTATTTTTATTACTTTCTCATATTTTCTGTGGTTATTATCAATTTTGGTTTCTCTGTATAAAACCCTTTTTTTGCTTTTTATTTATTTTTATTATATTATTTTTTTCTATTTACACCATTGGTTCACAGTGGTATACTATTTAAGTCATCTTTATGTTTATATTACCTTAATAATATCATTGTGCATCAATATTAATGAAATACGCCATGTTTCGTTATTTTATATAGACATATTATGCCCCGTTTCTCTTCTAAGCCATGTTTTATTGCTGAGAGCATTGACAAGATGGCAACTTCCATAAAGGCTTCTTAAAAATGGCCGCCGCTGTGCACATGCCCGGTGTGTCTGCACCCTTATCCATTTCACCTGGCTTCTATACCACTAGTGCGCAGGTCTGTGACGTCACGGGAACTTCTTCCCGGACCTGCGCACTTCAGAGACGACTGTATGCGATGGTTACTTCAGGGTGCGGGTTCACACAGCGCATGCGCCGCTTTGGGCACTTTAGTAATCAGTGTGTATATAAATAGGGCAGACCTACTACATTATTCATCCCTGTTGATAAAGCATCCCGCGAAACGCGCGTCCAGGGCTTCTCCTCTGGGAATTGTTCAGCACTTGCGTTCACTAACATGGGTAAGCGTGCTTAAATGGCTGTGACTGTTATCTTTGCACTATGCACTATGCACTTTATCCTCACCCTGTAACTTTTTCATGGTTATTGTTGTAACCTTGTACTTTATTTGGGTGGTGCAGCGACTACTGATACAGCCTCAATTTTTTTTTTCCCATGTCATCAATTTCCCGAGGAGTATCTTTGTGGAATCTTCCCTTGTTTTATGTATCGTATGTTATATATGTGATTTTTTTTCAATAAAATTTGTGTCTTTTATAATATTGAAGTCAGCACTCCATTTTCTTGTTTTCAAAAGTAAAAATTTGTCTAACACACTTTACGTCTCTATCTCAATTCACAAAAACCGTGTCAGCATACTAACATACGCTTACCAATGCAATTAAATAGTCATAGAATCAGAAGGGGTAGAAATATATCTATTTAGACACACATAAAACCAAAAATTATAACATAGATACAGCATGCTCTTGCCAAGAAGTTTCCCCCTCAGGTGACATAAAGTAATTAGTGAAAATATCACGCACTTTGAGCCCAGAGAGCGGTCTACGTTGAGGGTTGATAGGTGGTCTCACCCTACGCACATTGTCCGGCCTACGCACAACACCAGCAGAGGAGGAACAATCATGTATCCTGGTGAAGTTATGAAGAACCACACAGGCTTTAACTACTTCATTAAGATTTTGTTCACTCAGCTGAATGGCAGACTGGAGTACCCACCATTTGGCACAAAGAATGCCAAAGGAACACTCCACCAGTCGCCGAGCACGTGATAGGCGCAAGTTAAAAATTCTGCGCCTGTGGTCAAGGTTGCGCAGGGGATATGGCCTCATGATATTGCGTGTTAACTGAAACACCTCATCTGCCACAAGGACATAAGGGACTGATTTTTGAGTGGAGCCTGGTAGTTGGCATTGTGGTGGTAGATCCAACTGGTTGGTGCGTAGCCGCCGAGCCATAATGGAAGTATTGAAGACTCTAGAGTCTCCCGTCTTTCAATAGGCCCCAATGTCAACAATTATAAACTTGTATTGAGGGTCGGCCAGAGCCAACAATACAACAGAAAAGTATTGTTTATAATTGAAGAATTGAGAGCCAGAGTTCGGCGGCTTACGCACCCGGATATGTTTGCCATCAAGGACCCCAATACAATTAGGAAACTGGCATTCCTCCTCAAAGTCCCTTGATATCCTCAACCAGTCTTCCATCCTGGGCTCGGGCATAATGACTTGATGTAGTCTTGTCCAGATTTCAATACATGTTGACTTGACTATGCCAGAAATGGTAGATCTTCCAATGAGAAACTCATGGTGGAGGGCGGCATAAGACAGGCCAGTGGACAGGAAGCTGAAGAGCAACAGAAAAGGAAGATTTTAGAATGCACAAATTACAAAAAAAACAGGTACATACATACCAAACTTGTTAGGAATTCAGATCGACTAACACACACATATTTGGTTGCACAATTACTAAGTGATATTCAGTACATATTACACATAACATTTTGGTCTGTAAGTTGAAACATATGTGGACTAAGATGAGGGCATTAAACTTAGTCCAAGAAACCAAAAATACATACTTTGGCCAAAACATTATGAACATAGAGAATGTAGTTGTGTAGTACATACCGTATTGTGAGTAGAAGTCGCTCCTCTGCAGATATAGCTTTGTGCATCCTTGAGTCCTGAAAGGTTATCCCAGGGAGCACTGTCTACAAGAGTCGATCAAATGTTTCAAGGCTCATGTGACAGTACTGGTAGAATTTTACAGGATGCTCCCGCATAGAAGAATAGAGGCGGTGAAAATGACTTCTTGTGAGTCGTTGCCTCAAAAGTGGATGTACCCACATGCGTCTCCTCCTCCATGGATCCACTATCACTGGGTATGGTTGGCCAAAGCGACGTGACAAAAGTCAGTTGAAGAGAACCTGCTCAGTTGTGTTGAAACTCAGACTGTCTGCCATGTTGCACATACAACAGCAACACACCTAGTGAAGGCAAGGTCACAAATGGCCAGAATGGAGACAGCCACCTGTTCCTGAGGCATTAAATAGGGTGCAGGCTAATGATTTAAATAGTTAGCAGGCCTCAAAACCGTTAAATGTCCATTTTGCAAGCCTGCGAGAAAATCTCGCCATACGGATTGCATACGGATGCCACACGGATTACATACGGATGCAGACATGCGCAAAATACGCGACCACACCTTGCCTACGGATGACATACGGAGCACTATTTAGGGGTCATTCTTCCGTATTACGCCTGTAAACTACGGACCGTATTTTGCGTCGGTTAGTGTGACCCCGGCCTTAGAGTGGTCTCAGTATCGCCTCCTCTGTTAGACTTAAGATTTTTTTCTATGGCGTAAACTTTTAAAGAATTTAAATTGCCACAACGGCAGTCTATGAAATGTTTTGAAATTTGCGATATATTTCTCTCAGAGCTTACATTTTCTATGTTGTGGATGTGCTCTTGTGGCGCCCCTGAGGCTCAGTCGCCACAGAGGTACTGCACCTTCTCCTAAGGTGTGGTGCCCCACCATCCAGGTAAGTTGGAGGCTCCTGACCACGCTCCAGCACTCACACCCCACACAATAGAGTAGTTCAGCAAAACCACATTGCAGCTCCTTGCTTAGAGAGAAGCAGAGCACCTTTGGTGGTTCCCTGCTTGGAACACTAAAGTGCTGGGAGGTGGGTGGAGTTGAGAATACACATAAAAGAGCTGGAAGGTTTTAGGATTAGGGGTCAGTCAGACAGGGAGTCTGAGAGAGGAAGCCACTCGGAGAGGAGTGGGGATCCCTGGAAGAGGGATGGAGGAAGGAGTGCTGCAGCTGCCTCAGTGATCTGAGCCAGCTGGCACGGGAAAGGAAAGAAGGAGAAAGACATTGAACCGAAGCCTGAGCTTCCATAGGAGGGAAAGACAAGTACGGAACGTAGGAGTGAAAGGGAACACAGAGGACGCGGATTAGAGGAAGAACCCTGCCTAGAAGTTCTAAGTGCGAGGCCGGGGCCCGGTCCCCGAGGGTGTATGGACACTAATGGTTCTGCAGCAGACATCGGTGGAGTAGTGGGCTGTAAATGCACTACTCCCATCTAAGGCTTGGGGGCACAACAGCAATTCGGATAGAGAGCCGGAACTCAGGAGTAGAGAGTCCCCGAAGCAGGCTACAGCTGTCTGCCGTACAAGTAGAGTTCTTGGGAGCATCTGTCAGGGGGAACTCCAGTGTAACTCAGTACTAGGAGATCTTCACACTTAAAGGCGCTATAGAGGAGACGTTCAGAAAAGGCACATAAGTTGGCGAAGTGTTGGAAGGGAGCATTCCATCTTGCCTGGAGGTTGACTGAGTCCCTGACCCGGAGGACACGGCACAGAAGCGGGCACAACAGACTGTGAGTAAAGCTTTGTAACTACATGCCCTTGTGTCCTCCATTCCTTCCTGCACCCGTCCGCCTGGCACTGCTACATCCCCTGCGCCAAACACTACACCATCTAAGTGTCTCTTCACCTATCCTGCCCTGGGACAACAGCCCTGCCTGTGGAGGGCTATAACATCATTGCTGCACCACACCATCTGTCCCGGAGGATCTGTCTGCAGCGTCGACTTAACACCTCCCTTGCCGAACACCACAGGTGGCATCACAAACTATTCCATTAACTGCATTCCACCATTTCCATTCACGTTCCCCGCCATTGCTTGGGCGCCCGGGGCCACGGACCGGGTCACCGCTGCTGTGACACATCCCGCTGACACCGGCCCGGTACTGAGTACCCAACGGCCCCAGGAGGGCGACCCACTCTCGAATTCTGGTTTTAAGTTGGCGCTTAGTACTGCCAGCATAATTCAAGCAACTAGAAACACATTCCATGACGTAGATCACCTTGCATGTGTTGCAATTGATAAAAGTTTTGATAGGAAACACTGTTAGCGTGGCTGATCTGGAGCCAGAAACTCCAGGAGTGGACCCTCTGGGCCGTGGCACCGAGGGGCCCCGGGCGAGCTGCCAGGTGGAAGCGACCCCTATACAGGGACCGTTAGGAGCAGGCCCAGGCGTTCGAGTACCACGGTAGCCGATACCGAGAGAGGCAGCTCAGGATGGACTGGAGTAGGACTGTGGGACTGAAGTGTAGGTGACAGAACAGAGCTGGAACACAGGAGACAGGAGTGGAGTAAGACTGTAGACTGGAACGTGGAGGGATGGCTGGAGCAGGAACACAGGAGACAGGATTAGAGGAGGATGGAAGGATAGGAGCAGGATGGAACTGGAACACCGGAGGCAGGACTGGAGTAGGACAGAAGGACTGGAGCAGGATGGAACAGGAACACCGGAGGCAGGACTGGAGTAGGACGGAAGGACTGGAGCAGGATGGAACAGGAACACCGGAGGCAGGATTGGAGTAGGACGGCAGGACTGGAGCAGGATGGAACAGGAACACCGGAGGCAGGACTGGAGTAGGAGATCTTCACACTTAAAGGTGCTATAGAGGAGATGTTCAGAAAAGGCACATAAGTTGGCGGAGTGTTGGAAGGGAGCATTCCATTTTGCCTGGAGGTTGACTGAGTCCCTGACCCGGAGGACACGGCACAGAAGCGGGCACTACAGACTGTGAGTAAAGCTTTGTAACTACATGCCCTGGTGTCCTCCATTCCTTCCTGCGCCCGTCTGCCTGGCACTGCTACATCCCCTGCACCAAACACTACACCATCTAAGTGTCTCTTCACCTATCCTGCCCTGGGACAACAGCCCTGCCTGTGGAGGGCTATAACATCATTGCTGCACCACACCATCTGTCCCGGAGGATCTGTCTGCAGCGTCGGCTTAACACCTCCCTTGCCGAGCACCACAGGTGGCATCACAAACTATTCCATTAACTACATTCCACCATTTCCATTCACGTTCCCTGCCATTGCTTGGGCGCCCGGGGCCACGGACCGGGTCACCGCTGCTGTGACACATCCCGCTGACACCGGCCCGGTACTGAGTACCCCAGGAGGGCGACCCACTCTCGAATTCTGGTTTTAAGTTGGCGCTTAGTACTGCCAGCATAATTCAAGCAACTAGAAACGCATTCCATGACGTAGATCACCTTGGATGTGTTGTAATTGATAAAAGTTTTGATTGGAAACACTGTTAGCGTGGCTGATGTGGAGCCAGAATCTCCAGGAGTGGACCCTCTGGGCCGTGGCACTGAGGGGCCCCGGGCGAGCTGCCAGGTGGAACCTACCCCTATACAGGGACCGTTAGGAGCAGGCCCAGGGGTTCGAGTACCACGGTAGCCAGTACCGAGAGGGGAGCTCAGGATGGACTGGAGTAGGACTGTGGGACTGAAGTGTAGGTGATAGAACAGAGCTGGAACACAGGAGACAGGAGTGGAGTAAGACTGTAGACTGGAACGTGGAGGGACTTAAGTGTAGATGACATGACAGAGCTGGAACACAGGAGACAGGAATGGAGTAAGACAGTAGACTGGAACATAGAGGGATGGCTGGAGCAGGAACACAGGAGACAGGATTTGAGGAGGACGGAAGGACAGGAGCAGGATGGAATTGGAACACCGGAGGCAGGACTGGAGTAGGACAGAAGGACTGGAGCAGGATGGAACAGGAACACCGGAGGCAGGACTGGAGTAGGACGGAAGGACTGGAGCAGGATGGAACAGGAACACCGGAGGCAGGACTGGAGTAGGACGGCAGGACTGGAGCAGGACGGAACAGGAACACCGGAGACAGGACTGGAGTAGGAGATCTTCACACTTAAAGGCGCTATAGAGGAGACGTTCAGAAAAGGCACATAAGTTGGCGGAGTGGAAGGGAGCATTCCATCTTGCCTGGAGGTTGACTGAGTCCCTGACCCGGAGGACACGGCACAGAAGCGGGCACTACAGACTGTGAGTAAAGCTTTGTAACTACATGCCCTGGTGTCCTCCATTCCTTCCTGCGCCCGTCCGCCTGGCACTGCTACATCCCCTGCGCCAAACACTACACCATCTAAGTGTCTCTTCACCTATCCTGCCCTGGGACAACAGCCCTGCCTGTGGAGGGCTATAACATCATTGCTGCACCACACCATCTGTCCCGGAGGATCTGTCTGCAGTGTCGGCTTAACACCTCCCTTGCCGAGCACCACAGGTGGCATCACAAACTATTCCATTAACTACATTCCACCATTTCCATTCACGTTCCCCACCATTGCTTGGGCGCCCGGGGCCACGGACCGGGTCACCGCTGCTGTGACACATCCCGCTGACACCGGCCCGGTACTGAGTACCCAACGGCCCCAGGAGGGCGACCCACTCTCGAATTCTGGTTTTAAGTTGGCGCTTAGTACTGCCAGCATAATTCAAGCAACTAGAAACGCATTCCATGACGTAGATCACCTTGGATGTGTTGCAATTGATAAAAGTTTTGATTGGAAACACTGTTAGCGTGGCTGATGTGGAGCCAGAATCTCCAGGAGTGGACCCTCTGGGCCGTGGCACCGAGGGGCCCCGGGCGAGCTGCCAGGTGGAACCGACCCTATACAGGGACCGTTAGGAGCAGGCCCAGGGGTTCGAGTACCACTGTAGCCGGTACCGAGAGGGGCGGCTCAGGATGGACTGGAGTAGGACTGTGGGACTGAAGTGTAGGTGATAGAACAGAGCTGGAACACAGAAGACAATTGTGGAGTAAGACTGTAGACTGGAACGTGGAGGGACTGAAGTGTAGATGACATGACAGAGCTGGAACACAGGAGACAGGAATGGAGTAAGACAGTAGACTGGAACATGGAGGGATGGCTGGAGCAGGAACACAGGAGACAGGATTAGAGGAGGACGGAAGGACAGGAGCAGGATGGAACAGGAACACCGGAGGCAGGACTGGAGTAGGACGGAAGGACTGGAGCAGGATGGAACAGGAACACCGGAGGCAGGACTGGAGTAGGACGGCAGGACTGGAGCAGGACGGAACAGGAACACCGGAGGCAGGACTGGAGTAGGAGATCTTCACACTTAAAGGCGCTATAGAGGAGACGTTCAGAAAAGGCACATAAGTTGGCGGAGTGTTGGAAGGGAGCATTTCATCTTGCCTGGAGGTTGACTGAGTCCCTGACCCGAAGGACACGGCACAGAATCGGGCACTACAGACTGTGAGTAAAGCTTTGTAACTACATGCCCTGGTGTCCTCCATTCCTTCTTGCGCCCGTCCGCCTGGCACTGCTACATCCCCTGCGCCAAACACTACACCATCTAAGTGTCTCTTCACCTATCCTGCCCTGGGACAACAGCCCTGCCTGTGGAGGGCTATAACATCATTGCTGCACCACACCATCTGTCCCGGAGGATCTGTCTGCAGTGTCGGCTTAACACCTCCCTTGCCGAACACCACAGGTGGCATCACAAACTATTCCATTAACTACATTCCACCATTTCCATTCACGTTCCCCGCCATTGCTTGGGCGCCCGGGGCCATGGACCGGGTCACCGCTGTTGTGACACATCCCGCTGACACCGGCACGGTACTGAGTACCCCACGGCCCCGGGAGGGCGACCCACTCTCGAATTCTGGTTTTAAGTTGGCGCTTAGTACTGCCAGCATAATTCAAGCAACTAGAAATGCATTCCATGACATAGATCACCTTGGATGTGTTGCAATTGATAAAAGTTTTGATTGGAAACACTGTTAGCGTGGCTGATCTGGAGCCAGAATCTCCAGGAGTGGACCCTATGGGCCGTGGCACCGAGGGGCCCCGGGCGAGCTGCCAGGTGGAACCGACCCCTATACAGGGACCGTTAGGAGCAGGCCCAGGGGTTCGAGTACCACAGTAGCCAGTACCAAGAGGGGCGGCTCAGGATGGACTGGAGTAGGAATGTGGGACTGAAGTGTAGGTGACAGGACAGAGCTGGTACACAGGAGACAGGAGTGGAGTAAGACTGTAGACTGGAACGTGGAGGGATGGCTGGAGCAGGAACACAGGAGACAGGATGGGAGTAGGACGGAAGGACTGGAGCAGGATGGAGCAGGAACACTGTAGGCAGGACTTGAGTAGGACAGAAGGACTGGAGCAGGATGGAACAGGAACACCGGAGGCAGGACTGGAGTAGGAGATCTTCACACTTAAAGGCGCTATAGAGGAGACGTTCAGAAAAGGCACATAAGTTGGCGGAGTGTTGGAAGGGAGCATTCCATCTTGCCTGGAGGTTGACTGAGTCCCTGACCCGGAGGACACGGCACAGAAGCGGGCACTACAGACTGTGAGTAAAGCTTTGTAACTACATGCCCTGGTGTCCTCCATTCCTTCTTGCGCCCGTCCGCCTGGCACTGCTACATCCCCTGCGCCAAACACTACACCATCTAAGTGTCTCTTCACCTATCCTGCCCTGGGACAACAGCCCTGCCTGTGGAGGGCTATAACATCATTGCTGCACCACACCATCTGTCCCGGAGGATCTGTCTGCAGTGTCGGCTTAACACCTCCCTTGCCGAACACCACAGGTGGCATCACAAACTATTCCATTAACTACATTCCACCATTTCCATTCACGTTCCCCGCCATTGCTTGGGCGCCCGGGGCCATGGACCGGGTCACCGCTGTTGTGACACATCCCGCTGACACCGGCACGGTACTGAGTACCCCACGGCCCCGGGAGGGTGACCCACTCTCGAATTCTGGTTTTAAGTTGGCGCTTAGTACTGCCAGCATAATTCAAGCAACTAGAAATGCATTCCATGACATAGATCACCTTGGATGTGTTGCAATTGATAAAAGTTTTGATTGGAAACACTGTTAGCGTGGCTGATCTGGAGCCAGAATCTCCAGGAGTGGACCCTATGGGCCGTGGCACCGAGGGGCCCCGGGCGAGCTGCCAGGTGGAACCGACCCCTATACAGGGACCGTTAGGAGCAGGCCCAGGGGTTCGAGTACCACAGTAGCCAGTACCAAGAGGGGCGGCTCAGGATGGACTGGAGTAGGAATGTGGGACTGAAGTGTAGGTGACAGGACAGAGCTGGTACACAGGAGACAGGAGTGGAGTAAGACTGTAGACTGGAACGTGGAGGGATGGCTGGAGCAGGAACACAGGGGACAGGATGGGAGTAGGACGGAAGGACTGGAGCAGGATGGAGCAGGAACACTGTAGGCAGGACTTGAGTAGGACAGAAGGACTGGAGCAGGATGGAACAGGAACACCGGAGGCAGGACTGGAGTAGGAGATCTTCACACTTAAAGGCGCTATAGAGGAGACGTTCAGAAAAGGCACATAAGTTGGCGGAGTGTTGGAAGGGAGCATTCCATCTTGCCTGGAGGTTGACTGAGTCCCTGACCCGGAGGACACGGCACAGAAGCGGGCACTATAGACTGTGAGTAAAGCTTTGGAACTACATGCCCTGGTGTCCTCCATTCCCTCCTGCGCCCATCCGCCTGGCACTGCTACATCCCCTGCGCCAAACACTACACCATCTAAGTGTCTCTTCACCTATCCTGCCCTGGGACAACAGCCCTGCCTGTGGAGGGCTATAACATCATTGCTGCACCACACCATCTGTCCCGGAGGATCTGTCTGCAGCGTCGGCTTAACACCTCCCTTGCCGAACACCACAGGTGGCATCACAAACTATTCCATTAACTACATTCCACCATTTCCATTCACGTTCCCCGCCATTGCTTGGGCGCCCGGGGCCACGGACCAGGTCACCGCTGCTGTGACACATCCCGCTGACACCGGCCCGGTACTGAGTACCCCACGGCCCCGGGAGGGCGACCCACTCTCGAATTCTGGTTTTAAGTTGGCGCTTAGTACTGCCAGCATAATTCAAGCAACTAGAAACGCACTCCATGACGTAGATCACCTTGGATGTGTTGCAATTGATAAAAGTTTTGATAGGAAACACTGTTAGCGTGGCTGATCTGGAGCCAGAATCTCCAGGGGTGGACCCTCTGGGCCGTGGCACCGAGGGGCCCCGGGTGAGCTGCCAGGTGGAACCGACCCCTATACAGGGACCGTTAGGAACAGGCCCAGGGGTTCGAGTACCACGGTAGCCAGTACCAAGAGGGGCGGCTCAGGATGGACTGGAGTAGGAATTTGGGACTGAAGTGTAGGTGACAGGACAGCGCTGGAACACAGGAGACAGGAGTGGAGTAAGACTGTAGACTGGAACGTGGAGGGATGGCTGGAGCAGGAACACAGGAGACAGGATTAGAGGAGGATGGAAGGACTGGAGCAGGATGGAACAGGAACACTGAAGGCAGGACTGGAGTAGAACGGAAGGACTGGAGCAGGAACATCAGAGGCAGGACTGGAGTAGGACGGATTGCTGAGGACACGGATAGCAGGACTACAAGGCTGCTGCAGGAAGTACATGAGAATGGGACTGTGAGACTGCAGAAAGCACACAAAGAAGCGAGGCCCAGTGTGCTAGGAAACACAACAATCAGGTGCCTCCCTCAGGGGGAAGCTGCCTGATATGCCCCTGTCTGGTCTGCCATTGATCAGGGGGTGCTTCCGGGTCAGGGCATAGCCAGAGCACAAGGGAGACGTGGCTGCGGCCTATGGCGCATGCACATTGCATGCAAAGACGCCGTCGGCCGCGCGCCCATCAGAGGTGACCGCCGTAGCTATCAGGCGGCGAGGGGCTGCGGCGTGGGAGCGATGGCCGGGTGAGTATGTCGGAACGGCGGACAGTACCCCCTCCCCTTGTTAGGCGTCGGCTTTCCGGCGCTGCACAGCGGGAATCCCGAGCCTTGCCTCAGACGGTCTCCCATTCCTACCTAGCCACAGAGGAGCTTGCTCAGCAAACTCGTCGGTCCCGGCACTCTGTCCAGACCAGCTCCGTGGGTTTGCTTGCTGCTGCCACCCCTGGTTCAGCTTTGGCAATGCATGCTGCTCAGCAGTAAGATCCTCCAGGGACTAAGTCCTCATGTCGGGCCACTGAGCATGCCTGTGGAGTGATCTCCCATTGGAGATCAAAGGTCATGTGCTCAGGTCCTGCTCGTGTTCGGATTGGCCCATCCGAGAAGCAAGGGGGATCACGGACGACTGCGGCTATAAAAGGTTCGCATGGCCGCTCGGCCATGCGCTAAGATAGACTCAAATAGTTTGGTGTGTATGATGATGGATGCATGTATCTGGTGTCTGACTCATTATGAAACCCCTACCCTTTGATACGTCTGTTGTTAGGGTTTAGAGACTGAGTCAGCGCCTGCTAGTGGCTAGCCTGTAGGCCACAGTGCATACCGGCCGTCTGCACACTTGCACACGCCATTTATTTGATCCCTGTTGGTATCGCAGTCGCGGTGCCGGGCGCTAGCGGTCTAGAGGGACTTCAGTCCTGCTGTCTAAGGGCTGAGTTCTGTGACGTTACGCTAGCGCTTACTCGGCCGAGCTCTGTGAGCGAAAACAGGCTACGGCATCTATTATTTGCGGTAGTGCGGCTCTAAGTCATAAGAGTTCGCCTCGGTACACCTTGGGTGAGGTTAACCCCGTGTGTGCCGTTATTTCACCGCCATATCGCGTCCGCCATTACCGAGCAGCAGTTAACACCTCTGCACGGTGGACCCCGGGCTGCGAACGCACCTAAACACCATCTTATTATTTGGTGTGTTCCCCCAGCCCGTAACATTATCTTAGCGCCAGGGTCTGGCCGATAATGGCGGATGAACAACGACTGCATAGGTACATCCAGCAGCTGCAGGGTAGGTTGGCAGCGCTAGAGCGTTCCACCTCAGCTGCGGATGTTACCTCGGTCGCAGTTCAGGCAGCTACAGATGCTGTCGCTTGTGTCTCCACGGCCAGTCCTGCCCCGACCTTGTCCCGCCTCCCGCTACCCGAGAAGTTCTCAGGGGATAGTGCTTCGTGTAGGGGTTTCGTGAGTCAGTGCTCCATTCACCTAGAGCTGCTGGCTACACGATTTCCCTCTGAGCGGGCCAAGGTGGGATTTATCATCTCCCTCCTGTCGGGCAGGGCCTTGGAATGGGCCACTCCACTGTGGGAGCGTGAGGATCCCCTGGTACAGAGTGCCACCCACTTCTTGGTCGCTCTGAAACAGGTGTTCCTGGGACCTCAGGTCACACATGATATGGCACTCCAGTTGCTGGCGCTAACCCAGGGTTCGTCTTTGGTCAGCCAGTATGCCATCCTCTTCAGAACTCTGGCCTCTGAGCTGGAGTGGCCAGATAAGGTGCTCATACCCATATTCTGGAGAGGCCTGGCTGATCATGTCAAGGATGCCCTGGCCACCAGGGAGGTGCCTACCACCCTAGAGGAGCTCATTACAGTCTCCACCCGGATTGACGTTCGCTTCACTGAGCGAGGGTTGGAGCGCTCCAGGTCCCGCCAACGCTATAAGTTGGCTCCAAATTTTGCCAGACCGCTGGAACCCCTCGGACCACCGCCTGAGCCTCCAGAGGCCATGGAGGTGTCCCGCACAGGGTCCAGGGCCCGGTCCGTGCGGGTACCCCCAGTCTGCTTCCGTTGTCGGCAGACTGGGCACCACGCTAACCAGTGCCCACAGCGGCCGGGAAATGCCCCCGTCTAGTGGTTATCGGAGGGGGTCTACTAGACACAGCTAATTTCTCCTCCAAGCTCCTGTTTAAAGGGGCGTTAGAGTTTGAGTCTTCCACTCTGATGGTGGAGGTTTGCGTGGACTCTGGGGCGGAGGGCAACTTTATGTCATCTGCCTTCGCTCAACAACACGCAGTCCCTCTGGTCTTGCTACCTCAGCCAGTCACCATTAGGGTGGTGAATGGGGCGACACTCCCGTCCCTAATCACCCACCAAACGGCTCCACTGAGACTCTCACTGTCTCCGTCTCATCAGGAGATGCTGTCTCTCCTTGTGATGCCAGAAGGTATCGACCAGGTCCTCCTAGGGGTTCCCTGGTTACGGGCCCACTCTCCCCACATAGACTGGTCCTCGGGGAAAATCCTCGCTTGGAGTAAGTCCTGCGAGGGTAGGTGTCTGAGGGACTGCATTCAGGTCGCTACTTCTGAGGTTCCTGCAGATCTCTCCTCGCTTCCCAAGCCATATCGGCAGTATGCAGACGTTTTCTCCAAGAAGGCGGCGGAGATCCTTCCGCCGCACCGCCCTTAATAATAATAATAATAATAATAATTTTTATTTATATAGCGCCAACATATTCCGCAGCACTTTACAATTAAGCGGGGACATGTACAGACAATAAATTCAATACAAGTTAAGACAATTCAAACAATGACATTAGGAGTGAGGTCCCTGCTCGCAAGCTTACAATCTACAAGGAAATGGGGGGACACAGTAGGTGAGAAATGCTTGTTAATTCAGGTCTGGCAATTATAATAGGGATTTTCATATAAAGCTGCATGATCCGGTCATCAGCCCGTGTGTTTAAGCGCAATAGACAAGTATCAAGTGCAGTTATCATGTGCATGAAGGGTGTGGAGACAGATGAATAGTAGGGTGCAGATTCAGAATAATATTTGGAAGGAGGGAACAGGGCAAAGTTAGCTTGCTGAGTAGTTGATGTGATAGGCTTCTTTGAAGAGATGGGTTTTCAAAGCGCGCTTGAATAGGTCAGGGCTAGGTATCAGTCTGATCGTCTGGGGAAGTGCATTCCAGAGAGCTGGAGCAGCACGAGAGAAGTCTTGGAGACGGAGGTGCGAGGTTCGGATTACGGGGGATGTTAGTCTTAGGTCATTTGTAGAACGGAGGGCACGTGTAGGGCGATAGACAGAGATGAGAGAGGAGATATAAGGCGGTGCAGAACAGTGGAGAGCTTTGTGGGTGAGAGAGATGAGTTTATACTGGACCCTGTAGCGAATAGGTAGCCAGTGTAATGACTGGCACAAGATGGAGGCATCGGTGAAGCGGCTGGACAGAAATATGACCCTGGCTGCCGCATTCAAGATGGATTGGAGAGGAGAAAGTTTGGTAAGAGGGAGACCGATCAGAAGAGAGTTGCAGTAGTCCAGACGAGAATGAATAAGAGCGACAGTAAGAGTCTTAGCAGTTTCAAAGGTGAGAAAAGGTCGGATTCTGGAGATGTTTTTAAGATGCAGGTGACAAGAGCGACTGAGTGATCGGATGTACGGAGTAAAGGAAAGTTCAGTGTCGAATATGACCCCAAGACAGCGGGCATGCTGCTTGGGAGTTATGGTTGAACCCTCCAGGGTTATTTCGATGTTAGGTAGAGTGAGGTTAGTAGAGGGGAGAAACACAAGAAGTTCAGTTTTAGAGAGATTTAGTTTCAGATAGAGGGAGGACATGATGCTAGAGACAGCAGACAGACAATCCTTGGTATTTTGAATTAGGGTAGGGGTGATGTCAGGGGAAGAAGTGTATAATTGGGTGTCATCAGCATAGAGATGATACCTCTTACGAGATATGCCCTTACGACTGTCCTATTGACCTCTTGCCCGGCGCTGAGCCTCCCCGGGGTCGAGTATACCCCCTATCTCTCCCAGAGACAGAGGCCATGTCGCAGTATATCAGGGAGAATCTGGCAAGGGGATTCATTAGGAAGTCGGTGTCCCCGGCGGGAGCGGGATTCTTCTTTGTCCAAAAGAAGAATGGGGAATTACGTCCGTGCATCGATTACAGGGGACTTAACGCCATAACCGTTAAGAACAAGTATCCTCTGCCCCTGATATCGGAACTATTTGATAGGCTACGGGGAGCGAGAGTGTTTACTAAGCTTGATCTGTGGGGAGCCTATAACCTGATTCGCATCCGTGATGGGGACGAATGGAAGACGGCATTTAACACCAGAGATGGGCACTATGAATATCTGGTGATGCCCTTCGGGCTATGTAACGCCCCAGCCGTCTTCCAAGATTTTGTGAACGATATCTTCCGGGATATGCTTGCCACCTCGGTAGTAGTCTATCTGGATGATATTCTTATTTTTTCTCCAGATATTGACTCCCACCGGAGAGATGTTCGCAAAGTTTTCGATCTCCTGCGGGCCAACTCCCTCTATGCCAAATTGGAGAAATGTGTGTTTGAGCAGGAGTCCTTGCCTTTCCTGGGTTACATCATCTCAGCCCAGGGTTTGGCCATGGATCCTGCCAAGCTACAGGCGGTGATGGATTGGCAGGAACCCCATTCTCTCAAAGCGGTGCAGCGCTTTATGGGGTTCATAAATTACTATCGCCAATTCATTCCCCATTTCTCAACTTTGGTTGCACCCGTGGTAGCCCTCACCAAGAAGGGTGCAAACCCCAAACTGTGGTCGGAGACTGTCTCCAAGGCTTTCGCCTCCATTAAGTCCCATTTTGCTAGCGCTCCCATTCTACATCGCCCTGATGTAGATAAGCCATTCATTCTAGAAGTGGATGCCTCCTCCGTCGGTGCTGGGGCGGTCCTTTTCCAGAAGGACTCGCAAGGTCGGAAGCACCCATGCTTCTTCTTCTCCAAGATCTTCACACCGGCGGAGAGGAATTATTCCATCGGGGACAGGGAGTTGCTAGCACTGAAGCTGGCCTTCTCAGAATGGAGACATCTCCTGGAGGGGGCTCGCCATCCTTTCCAGGTGTTCACCGATCACAAAAATTTGGTCTATCTGCAGACGGCTCAGCGGCTGAATTCTCGTCAGGCCAGATGGTCCTTGTTCTTCTCCCGGTTCCATTTCACACTACATTTTCTCTCCGGGGAGAAGAACGTCCGAGCCGATGCTCTTTCTCGCTCTGTGGTGTCATCAGAGGAGGAGGAGGAGCCTCGACTGATAGTCCCATCGGAGAGC
Source organism: Dendrobates tinctorius (assembly GCF_039654945.1). Lineage (NCBI taxonomy): Eukaryota > Metazoa > Chordata > Amphibia > Anura > Dendrobatidae > Dendrobates > Dendrobates tinctorius. The sequence continues at coordinate 11,479,995 of NW_027361680.1, forward strand.
CTGAGGACCGTGGCTCCGGTTGCTCTTGAGTCTGTACCTCCGGGCAAGACTTTTGTCGCTGTCCATCTGCGACCGGAGGTCCTCTCGTGGGCTCATTCGTCCAGAGTGGGAGGTCATTTCGGGATCAAACGGACCACTGAACTACTGGCGAGGACGTACTGGTGGCCGCATATGGCCCGTGACGTCAAGGACTATATTCAGGTGTGCGTCTCTTGCGCCCATAATCGGCCCTCTCGGCAGCGGCCCGCTGGGTTACTCTATCCTCTGCCGGTTGCGGACAGGCCCTGGGAGATGGTTGGTATGGACTTTGTGGTGGGTCTGCCCAAGTCCAGTGGCAGCACCGTCATCTGGGTGATCACCGATCATTTCTCCAAGATGGTGCACCTAGTACCATTCTCTCGGCTACCGTCGGCACGAGGCCTAGCAGCATTGTTTATTAAACATGTTTTCCGCCTACACGGCATGCCGGATAAGATTGTCAGCGACCGGGGTCCCCAGTTTGCTTCTCGGTTCTGGAGAGAGCTCTGTTCTCTGCTCAGCATTGAGCTAAATCTCTCTTCGGCCTATCATCCCGAGACGAATGGGTTGGTGGAGAGAGCCAACCAGACCCTGGTGACATATCTGCGACATTTTGTCTCGGCTAGGCAGGATGATTGGGCATCCTTACTGCCATGGGCGGAGTTCGCCTTGAACAACGCGGTAGCTGATTCCACCGGTCAGACCCCATTTCTCTTAAATTACGGTCAGCATCCGCGCGTCCCCGTGCCCATGCCCGTGTCATCCACCGACTCTAGGGTGGCAGACTGGGCGGTGGAAGCACGTGACATTTGGGACCGCACGCAGGATGCTATCCGGGCCTCCAAGGAGAGAATGAGGTCCTCCGCTGATACCCGCCGGCGCCCTGCTCTGACCTTTGCCCCTGGCGACTTAGTGTGGCTCTCTGCCCGTAACATCAGGCTGCGGGTGGAATCCGCTAAGTTCGCACCATGCTACATCGGTCCTTGAGCAGATTAATCCTGTGGTCTACCATCTAGCCCTTCCACCACACTTGGCTATCTCGGACACGTTTCATGTGTCTCTCCTCAAGCCAGTTCACATGTCCCGGTTTTCTGAGCCAGCTGCCAGAACATCAGATCTGTCTTCTGACGAGTTTGAGGTCAATGCCATCGTGGGATGCAAGGTGATGCAGGGCAAAAAGTTTTACTTGGTGGATTGGAAGGGTCAAGGTCCAGACCTGGGAGCCGGTGGAGAATATCCACGCTCCTCTTCTCATTGCAGAGTTTGAGCGGAGCGAGGCTCAGATAGGAGGGGGCCCTAGGAGAGGGGGTAATGTTAGGCGTCGGATTTCCGGCGCTGCACAGCAGGAATCCCGAGCCTTGCCTCCGACGGTCTCCCATTCCTCCCTAGCCGCAGAGGAGCTTGCTCAGCAAACTCGTCGGTCCCGGCGCTCTGTCCAGACCAGCTCCGTGGGTTTGCTTGCTGCTGCTACCCCTGGTTCAGCTTTGGCAATGCATGCTGCTCAGCAGCAAGATCCTCCAGGGACTAAGTCCTCATGTCGGGCCACTGAGCATGCCTGTGGAGTGATCTCCCATTGGAGATCAAAGGTCATGTGCTCAGGTCCTGCTCGTGTTCGGATTGGCCCATCCGAGAAGCAAGGAGGATCACGGACGCCTGCGGCTATAAAAGGTTTGCATGGCCGCTTGGCCATGCGCTAAGATAGACTCAAATAGTTTGGTGTGCATGATGATGGATGCATGTATCTGGTGTCTGACTCATTATGAAACCCCTACCCTTTGATACGTCTGTTGTTAGGGTTTAGAGACTGAGTCAGCGCCTGCTAGTGGCTAGCCTGTAGGCCACAGTGCATACCGGCCATCTGCACACTTGCACATGCCATTTATTTGATCCCTGTTGGTATCGCAGTCGCAGTGCCGGGCGCTAGCGGTCTAGAGGGACTTCAGTCCTGCTGTCTAAGGGCTGAGTTCTGTGACGTTACGCTAGCGCTTACTCGGCCGAGCTCTGTGAGCGAAAACAGGCTACGGCATCTATTATTTGCGGTAGTGCGGCTCTAAGTCATAAGAGTTCGCCTCGGTACACCTTGGGTGAGGTTAACCCCGTGTGTGCCGTTATTTCACCGCCATATCGCGTCCGCCATTACCGAGCAGCAGTTAACACCTCTGCACGGTGGACCCCGGGCTGCGAACGCACCTAAACACCATCTTATTATTTGGTGTGTTCCGCCAGCCCGTAACACCCCTAAGCCGCCCTCCCCGGAGATTAGCAAGAAATCTCTTGAGGATACGGGGAGCATTGATATTCTCCCGAGGTTCCAAGGATCTCTCCTCAGGACCAAAGCCCTTCCAGTCAACAAGAAGAAATGTCCTACCTCTAACCTTCTTCATGGCGATAATGTCCTCCACTTCAAAGACATTATCGGCACCCACCGGCTGAGGACCGGAATCAGGCAAGGAATGGAAGCGATTCAGCACCACAGGTTTCAGGAGAGAGACGTGGAAGGTGTTCGGGACCTAGAGCGAAGCAGGCAACCTCAACTTGTAGGTGACTTCGTTGATACGTCCAAGAATCTCAAACGGGCCGATGTAGCGTGGCCCCAACTTGAAGGAGGGCAGTTTCAACCGGATGAATTTGGACGAGAGCCAGACCTTGTCCCCGACATGATAGGGTGGAGGATCCAATCTCTTCTTGTCGGCATAATTCTTCATCTGATCTGCGGACCTCTTGAGTGACGTGTTGGTCTCGGCCCAAATCTTGGAAAATTCGGAGGACAAAGCGTTGGCTGTGGGTACCTCGGAGGCAGGGGTTATCGGAAGGGGAACACCAGGATGTCTGCCTAACACAATGAAAAATGGAGACTTGGCCGAGGACTCGCCAGCATGGTTGTTGTAAGCGAACTCTGCCCAGGGAAGTAAGTCAACCCAATCGTTCTGGTTGGCATTGGAGAAATGCCGTAGGTACCCAGTCAATGTCTGGTTGGTACGCTCCACCTGCCCGTTGGACTGTGGATGGTAGGCCGAGGAGAAGTCAAGGGAAACGTTCATGAGCTTACAAAGTGATCGCCAGAACTTGGAGGTGAACTGAACCCCTCGGTCGTCACAATGCGTTGAGGTAGTCCATGGAGTCTGAAGATTTGGTGGATGAAGACTTTGGCCAGCTCTGGAGCTGAGGGGAAACCGGGCAGAGGGACGAAGTGGGCCATCTTGGAGAAACGATCCACCACCACCAAGATGACTGTGCAGTCAGAAGAACAGGGTAGGTCGGTGATGAAATCCATGGTGATGTTTTCCCAAGGGACCGCAAGGACGGGCAACGGCAGCAACAAGCCGGACGGAGGTCTTCGTGGCACTTTGTTTTTTGCACAGGATGGACAAGAAGCCACAAAATCGAGTACATCTTGGCGAAGTGTGGGCCACCAGTAGTGACACGCGATAAGATCCAGGGTCTTCTTAGTCCCAGCATGGCCGGCCAGTTTGGAGGAATGCCACCATAGGAGGACTTTTCGCTTGAGGTTCTCAGGCACAAGCGTTTTGCCAGGAGGAGGAGCAAGCCAGTTCACTGGAGCCACTGTGATGATCCTAGTGGGGTCAGTGATATGCGAGGGTTCCTCCGTGGTTTCGTGTGGCTGGAAGACCCTGGACAGAGCGTCTGCTTTGGTATTCTTGTTGCCGGGACGGAAACGAAGCTTGAAGTCAAATCGGGCGTAAAATAAGGACCAACTGGCCTGACGATGGTTAAGTCTCTGGGCAGACTGGAGATAGGCCAGATTCTTGTTATCCGAGAAGATGACAAAGGGATGGACAGCTCCCTCCAGGAGGTGACGCCACTCCTCCAAGGCCAACTTGATGGCCGGAAGTTCCCGGTCGCCGATCGAATAGTTACACTTGGATGGAGAAAAGGCCTTCGAGAAGAAGCCACAAGGGTGCAGACGACCGGAGGCGGATCTCTGGGGCAATACTGCCCAGTCACCTGTCGAGGAAGCGTCCACCTTGAGTACAAAAGGTCGATTGCTCTCCGGGCGATGCAGGACCGGAGCCATGGAGAAAGCCCGTTTTATGGTCAGAAAGGCCTCTTCAGCCTCCAGAGGCCAATCCTTGGGAGATGAATTGCCGGTAATAATTGGCGAATCCGAGAAATCGTTGTATCGCCCTTACGCCGACGGGGCAAGGCCATTTGAGAATGGCAGACAGCTTCTCGGGGTCCATCCTCAGTCCAGCGTTGGAGATAATGTATTCCAGAAACGGCAGAGAGGTCTGTTCGAAGAGACATTTCTCTATCTTCGCATACAGGCGGTTCTCCCGAAGATGCTGTAACAGCAAGCGGACACTCTTTCTATGGGACGAGAGATCCGGCGAAAAGACGAGGATGTCGTCCAAGTACACGACCACACAGGAGTACAAGAGGTCCCGGAAGATCTTGTTGACGAACTCTTGAAACACCGCAGGAGCATTGCAGAGACCAAAGGGCATGACCAGGTACTCGTAATGGCCGTCTCGACTGTTGAAAGCCGTCTTCTACTCGTCTCCAGCGCGGATACGGACCAGATTATAGGCTCCTCTGAGGTCCAGCTTGGAGCAGACCCGAGCCCCTCTGAGACGGTCAAACAACTCCGGAATTAGTGGAAGAGGGTACCTGTTCTTGATGGTAATCTCATTCAAGCCTCTATAGTCAATGCACGGCCGTAGAGTTCTGTCCTTCTTTCTGACAAAGAAAAACCCGGCTCCTGTGGGCGACGAGGATTTCTGTATAAAGCCTTTGGCGAGGTTCTCCCGGACGTATTCTGACATAGCTGTGGTCTCAGCGGGAGACAGGGGGTAGATTCTGCCCCATGGGGGTTTGAACCGGGAACAAGTTCAATTGGGCAGTCAAAAGGCCGGTGTGGAGGAAGGACCTCCACTTCCTTCTTATCAAAGACATTGGCGTAGGAACTGTAGGCTGGAGTGAGACCCTGAAGATCTGGGGATGGCCGAGGAGCGGCCACCAGGCGGTCAGGAGACAGACAGTGAGCTTGGCACGGGTACTCCCAGCGGAGTATCTCCCCAGAAGACCAGTCGAGAACAGGCTGATGAGTCCTTAACCATGGGAGACTGAGTAGAATGACGTGGGAGAGCTTAGGCAGAACGTAAAAGGCTATCTTCTCTCGATGTAAGGCACCGACTTGTAACTCCACTTCTTCAGTGACCAAAGTAATGGTCACCTGTAGCGGTTAGCCATCCACCGCGGCAATCTGGAGAGGGTTAGATAGAGCAACCACAGGAATTTGGTATTTGTCCACTTCTTCAGGCCGAATGAAGTTACCTGTCGAGCCCCAATCCACGTAGGCCACCTAGGACCCACGTCTCTCCCATGAAAGCAAAAGAACAGATATAATAAGAGGTTGAGAGGGATCATCATCACCTAGGGAGGCCTCTCTTACCTGACCTAGGCGGAGGAGTTTCCCTGTCTCTTAGGACAGGTGTAGATATAGTGTGATGAACCTCCGCAATAAAGGCACAGACCTTGTGCCCGCCTCTCTTGCTGACGCAACTCGGCCAACTTGAGGCGGTCTATCTGCATTGACTCGACCGAGGAAGAAGAAGGGGACCTGGCCGAACGAGGACTGGCAGAACGGGTGAGAAGGGGAGCTGGCCTGGTGGACCTCCTGTCTCTCGCTGACTCCCGAGGGCGCTCCTGGAAGCGTAGGTCAATGCGGGTAGCCAGCGAGATAAGGTCCTCTAAGGTGGTCGGGGTATCTCGACCTGCAAGTTCATCTTTTATTTATTTGAAATTCAAGCAGCAGATTTATCTCAGAGGTTTTATGAAAGAGGCTACAGCAAAAGAAATATAAGAGGAGGCTATCCGCGGGCTCAAAATACATCAAGAAATGATCTTCTTTACAAAAAGGATACTTGTGTACAAAATGTGGATAAAACTCATCAGGTGCGTATGATTACTCCATATCACAATAGATGGGATCAGTTTAAAAGGTATCTTTCAGAAACACTGGAAGGTCCTTCACACGGATCCTGTTTTGAGAAAGATTTTACCAGAGAGACCTCTTATTGTGGCGAAAAGATCCAAAAATCTACGTGATTTATTAGTACATAGTTTATACAATCCAATAGGGGAAGGGATCTCCAGGGATAGTATTGATCCAGGTTTTTACCCATGTGGCTTATGTAAGGCATGCCTCAATCATACTAAGACCAAAACTTTCTGCAATTTTGACAATACAAGGATTTATAACATCACAAAACGTATCACGTGTGCCTCTCGTGGTGTGATTTACCATGCAACTTGCCCCTGTAACATGATTTATGTTGGGCTAACCACCCGTGAGCTTAAAGTCCGTACACGTGAGCATTATCGTGATATCATTAATGCAAAAACTATTGAAGAAGAGTCGACTTTAAAAACATTACCCAAACACTTCAAGAAGTACCACCAATGCAACCCGAATGGTTTGAAGATTAAAGGTATCGATTTGGTGACACTAAGGGTCAGAGGTGGTAACATTAGTAAGAATCTGGCACAAATAGAAAGCAGGTGGATTTATCGTTTGGGTACATTAGCACCGCAGGGGCTTAATGAAAGTTTTGGCTTTGGGGCTTTTCTGTAATCGGTTTTGTTACATATTACTCTTTATTCGTTAGGGTTTTATGGGGGGTTCTGGTTTTATTGTTTTCATTATTTGTATTTTGTATTGTGTAGGTCGCGGTGACAGCTTGGACACACATTCAGGTACTATTCATTTATAGTTCAGTAGCGCTTCTATGGTTTATTGCCCACCACATGGATAAGACCTTGTCCGCACTGTAGGGATCCAGGCACTATGCTTGGAATATGAATTGCCATTGTGGCATTGTATATTATATGGATTTCTTTGCGGTATCATTTTTTGATTGAATGGGCAATCCATTTATGCACTGGTTTAATGTCTTTATATCGTGAACACGGAAGTGTTTTTTTGTCCGAAGCTGCCAGCGATTTTTTGATATTTTGAGGCTACTATATGTTATTGTATGTAATATGAATTTCAGTAAAAATAAAAATATTTATACTTTGTACTTCGCATTCCTTGTGCCATTTAATGGTTTATTTGGCATTTAGTGTTAATTAGTCATCTTTTATTCTGCCTGAAAGACCGCGCCAGAACGCCCCTACCTAAGCCATGTTATTCCAGCCGAGCTCGGAGGAGATAGTGCGAAAGCGGATAGCATACTGAGAGAACCCTGATATAGGTTAAAGAGTGACTTGGTGAGAGCGGCTAACCGGCCCGGCTCATTGAAGACCCTGCGTACAGTATCCAAGAAAACCAGAAGACTTGAGACAACGGGATCGTCACGTTCCCAGAGAGGATTCGACCAGGACAGGACCTCTCCCTCCAGATGGGACATAATAAAGGCTACTTTGGCCCGGTCAGAGGGATATTGCTGGGGCAACCATTCAAAGAGGAGGCTACACTGATTTAAGAACTCCCTGCAGAGCTTGGGATCCCCAGTGAAGCGAGGCGGTTTGGCGAGGTGGGGCGACGGGAGAGGTGTAGGAGCGGAGGGAGGAGTTGGGGTTGCGGCGGCAGACTGGAGGACCGACAAGCGGCTATCAAAGGAGGCCATGTAAGACAAAATATGGGCTTGAGTATCTTGTTGCTGGCCCAGCTCCTGTTGAAGACTGGCCAGTAGTTTAGCAGTTCCATGATCGGCCACCTGCAGGGCCGACAAACGGGTGTCCATAGACTTCATGACAGACATAATGCGTCCCTGATTCTCCCGCGGGAAGAGTAACTCTTTCTGGGTAGCAGCAGTAGTACCGGCGGAGTCCATGGCCTGAACGTACTGTTAGCGTGGCTGATCTGGAGCCGGAATCTCCAGGAGTGGACCCTCTGGGCCGTGGCACCGAGGGGCCCCGGGCGAGATGCCAAGTGGAACCGACCCCTATACAGGGACCGTTAGGAGCAGGCCCAGGGGTTCGAGTACCACTGTAGCCGGTACCGAGAGAGGCGGCTCAGGATGGACTGGAGTAGGAATGTCGGACTGAAGTTTAGGTGACAGGATAGAGCTGGATCACAGGAGACAGGAGTGGAGTAAGACTGTAGACTGGAACGTGGAGGGATGGCTGGAGCAGGAACACAGGAGACAGGATTGGAGTAGGACGGAAGGACTGGAGCAGGATGGAACAGGAACTCCGGAGGCAGGACTGGAGTAGGACGGAAGGACTGGAGCAGGATGGAACAGGAACACAGGAGGTAGGACTGGAGTAGGACCGAAGGACTGGAGCAGGATGGAACAGGAACACCGGAGGCAGGACTGGAGTAGGACGGAAGGACTGAAGCAGGATGGAACAGGAACACCGGAGGCAGGACTGGAGTAGGACGGAAGGATTGGAGCCGGATGGAACAGGAACACCGGAGGCAGGACTGGAGTAGGATGGACTGCGGAGTACAGCAGGGGACACGTATAGCAGGACTGCGAGGCTGCTGCAGGGAGCACACGAGAAAGGGACTGTGAGACTGCAGAGAGCACACGAAGAAGCGAGGCACAGTGTGCTAGGAAACACAACGATCAGGCGCCTCCCTCAGGGGGAAGCGGCCTGATATGCCCCTGTCTGGTCTGCCATTGATCAGGGGGTGCTTCCGGGTCAGGGCATAGCTGGAGCACAAGAAGCAGAAGGGAGACGCGGCCGCGGCCTATGGCGCATGCGCATTGCATGCAAAGACTCCGTCGGCCGCGCGCCCATCAGAGGTGACCACCGTGGCTGTCAGGCGGCGAGGGGCTGCGGCGTGGGAGCGATGGCCAGGTGACTATGCAGAGACGGCGTGGGAGCGGAGGCCGGGTGAGTATGTCGGAACGGCGTGACAAACACATTCTGCCCACTAGAATCTGTAAAGTTGGAACATTTCAAAGAAAATTTACATGTTTTGCAGTTTTTAGTTCCACACGTAAAAATCCCTTTTCTGGAGGTAGTTTTGGAAGGTTTCAGGCAACTTGGGGAGAGTATCTGACCTAATGAAGGTGCTCTCCTGGATAATATCTTGCATCCTTAATTTACAATTTTTGCAATATCAGGATCTTATTTCAAGATACATAAATTATTTAAAACAATTCTCCTAAATCGGGAAAACTGGTTGCTATACTGAAGAACCAGTGTAACAGAGTCAGTGCTGCTGTTACCTGCTTTTTATGTTATATTGAAGCGTGATCTCCCCTCAACTATTTTCTCTGCCCTATTTAGGCTCCATTTCGTATAACCCCTTTTTCTTAATCTTTCTTTGATTTGACTTACCTCCATTTTAAAATCTGTTTGCAAACTACAATTGCGTTTTACCCTGATCATTTCTCCCACAGGGATACTCCTTATGGTGTGCTTTGGATATTGACTATTGGTTTGCAAAATAGTGTTGCCTGCAGTAGTTTTTCTGTGCGTAGAGGTAACTACTAATTCTTCAGGTATGCCCTTTAGGGTTAAATCAAGAATTTATATTGGTCAGATTTTGACAGACAGTAAATTTAAGATTAAGGAGATTGCAATTGAAGTAGGAGATTAAGTTTTGTGCAGTAGACACATCAGATCCCCATATTATGATGACATAGTCTACTGTATATATCTGGCATACCACAAAATGTGGTCTTTGAAGGGATTCTCAACCCATTACGAGATTGGCGAGAGAAGGGGAGTATTTAGCCCCCATAGACACGCTATTGATTTGCCTGTAAACAATATTGTTGACACAAAAATAATTGTTGGAAATGAGGAAGGAAACCACTTCACAAATAAAATTTTGAAAATCTAATGGGAGTTTACTATATTTTTGTAAGTGGAATTTCAATGCGTGTAGAGCTACTGCATGGGGAATAGACGTGTACAGAGAGACTACATCTGAGGTAATCCAAGAAAACTCAGATTTCCAAACAAAATCCTGCAGAGCGTTTAGTATATCAGAACTATCTTTGAGATAGCCTGGGATTCTCTGAACGAGGGGCTGGAGGAGCAAAACGAGCCATTCACCAAGCCTCTCACTCAGAGAACCAATGCCTTAGACTATGGGTCTCATCGGAGGGGGATTAATGCCCTTGTGCATTTTGGGTAAGGCATGTAGAATCCCTAGGGACCACAGGATTTTGTACCTTTAGGTACTCCATTTCCTTTTTACTGAGAAAACCCAAGTAAAAACCTTCATCAATAATTTTGAAGGTACTTTCCTTCATAACCTCTGTAGGATCTCTCAATAAGCGCTCATAGATGGCATTATCCTGTAGCATGATTTCAACCCAATCAATGTAGTGTTTTTTATCCATTACAACTACAGATCCACCCTTGTCAGATAAAGTACCCCTGCGCAGGAGCCGTGGCAGAAGGAAGAAGGAGGACGTCATCGCTAGAAGATGGGAGGCGCCGGACCGGACCGCGACACCCATCGGACCGGACCGGGTGCCAAGGAAAAATGAACTTTGCAAATTGGTAAGTTTTACCCCTCAAATTTGTTCCTTTTGGCATAAGAATTCACCATGGAAAATACGTTGACATTAAATTTAGATTTACCACTTGCTCAATGCATGTGAATTATTCCATGTGGACTAGTAAAAAAAATGTAAAATTTTTTTTTTTAAATTTAAAAAAATAAAAAAACCTAAAAGTTCAAATCACCCCCCTTTCACCCCATTGAAAATTAAAGGGTTAAAAAATATATATATACACACATTTGGTATCGCCGCATTCAGAAACGCCCGATCAAAATATAAAATCAATTAATCTGATCGGTAAACGGCATAACATACCATACATAATGCGGGATATGCATGACGATAAATACTAAACAAACATTTAAAATTGCAATATGATGTGCCATTAAGCAACCAGTAAATGATAACTAATCTTAAAAAAAGAAGATTATAAAATATCTATTACCAAAAAGGAACAAAATTAGGAGGCAAGACCTTCAAAAACTTGCGACTTAATTTTTACCATGCATTTCCTTGGCACCCTAATATATCTACTATATAATCGTATAATTCTGTCTGTCTGTAACGGAAATCCCGCGGCGCTGATTGATCCCGCCCGGCCGCGGCCAATCAGCGCATTCGAACGACGCACGCCTCCATCGGGAGAACTGCGGTGTGGGGAGAGTGAGAGAGAGATTCTAGAATACCCGATGCGTTAGAATCTGGCCACCACCTAGTGTGTCTGTATATATATATATATATATATATATATATATATATATATAGAAATATGAGGAAGTTGGGATCCAGCAAAAGGATGAAAGTTCACCAGATTTGTAAAAACTTCTTCTTTATTAATCCATTATGTCATAAAAAGTATAAGGAACTCCAATCAATTAGTAGCATTCCAGCAAGGGACTACATGTTTCAGCACTATGTGCCTTCCTCACGGTCCTATTTGAACTGGGCTTCTGCGCAGACGTCTAGTGGACGCAGACTCCGCTCCAATGTCAGTCATGAAGGGGTTGGTGCATCATCATCGGGTCTGGTCCTGGGGGCGGTCCTGATGACATCAGCAGGCCGGGAGCCTGTGAGAGATGACCTGATCCCTCAAATACTTTGGGACTGGGCTTGCAAGCTGCCGAATATATATTCTTGGTTCCCCTGCGTGCTACTTTGTGATTCTATAATTAACTCTGACCTCAGCCTGGATTCTGACTATTCTATTGCCTGCCGTTTTCGTACCTTTGCCTTACTCCCGACTACTGACGCTGACCTTGGCTTGGATTCCCTGACCTCTCTTCTGCCTGCTGATTCTGTACCTCTGCTATTCTCCCGGTTTGTGACCTTGGCCTGGCTATTCGACTCTGCTACCGCCTGCCTTTTTTGCACCTCTACCGCTCGCCTGGTTTCTGACTACGCTTTTGGCTCCCTTCCTGCTTTTCTATTGGCGACCGTCCTGCTCTGGCGTACTGCTCCTATTCCGACAGCGCCTCCTGGGCTCTGCTGTAAATCCAGATCCCTGTATAGGGGTAACGGGGATACTCGGGGCGCTGTCTTTTCGCTGCCCAGACTTGCAGATGGATGTTACAGGTACCGAATGGCAGTCAGGCTACTTCTGGCGAGCACATGGAGGGCTGTGCGGCCCTCCAAAGAAACGCCACTCCACACCATTACTGACCCACTGCCAAACCGGTCATGCTGAAGGATGTAGCAGGCAGCAGATTGTTCTCCACGGCGTCTCCAGACTCTGTCACGTCTGTCACATGTACTCAGTGTGAACCTGCTTTCATCTGTGAAGAGCACAGGGCGCCAGTGGCAAAATTGTGGACGTCGGGCACTCAGACCATCCTCATGGAGTCAGTTTCTAACCGTTTGTGCAGACACATGCACATTTGTGGTCTGCTGGAGGTCATTTTGCAGGGCTCTGGCAGTGCTCCTCCTGTTTCTCCTTGCACAAAGGCAGAGGTAGCAGTCCTGCTGCTGGGTTGTTGTCCTCCTATGGCCCCCTCCGTATCCCCTGGTGTACTGGCCTGTCTCCTGTTAGCGCCTCCAGCCTCTGGACACAACGCTGACACAGCAAACCTTCTTGCCACAGCTCGCATTGATGTGCCATCCTGTATGAGCTACATTACCTGAGCCACTTGTGTAAGTTGTAGAGTCTGTCTCATGCTACCACGAGTGTGAAAGCATAACAAACATTCAAAAGTGACCAAAACATCAGTCAGAAAACATTGGTACCGAGATGTGGTCTATGGTCCCCACCTGCAGAACCACTCCTTTATTGAGGGTGTCTTGGTAATTACCAATAATTTCCATCTACCAATAATTTCCATCTGTTGTCTATTCCATTTGCACAACAGCATGTGAAATTGATTGTGAATCAGTGTTGCCTCCTAAGTGGACAGTTTGATTTCACAGAAGTTTGATTTACTTGGAGTTATATTCTGTTGTTTAAGTGTTCCCTTTTTTAAGCAATGTATATACACACACAAACACACACACACACACACACACACACTATGAAGGTCCTCACACCCACCATTGCTCACACAGCCCCTCATCATCCCCCCTTCCCCACACAAATTCCCCACACAGTCCCTCATCGTCCCTCCATCCTCCACACAGCCCCTCATTATCCCCCCCATTCCCCCTCATCATTCCCCATCCAGCCCCTCATGATCCCCCCTTCTCCCAACACAGCACCTCATCACCTCCCCATTCCCCACAAAACCCCTCATCCCCCCAATTCCCCACATAGCCCCCCATCATGCTATTCCCCACACAGCCCCTCATTATCCTCTCATTCCCCACACAGCCCCTCATCACCCTCCATTCCCCACACAGCCTCTAATCATCCCTTCTCCCCACACAGCCCCTCATCATCCCCCTTCTCCCAACAGCCCCAAATCATCCCTTCTCCCCACACAGCCCCTCACCATCCCCCATTCCCCACACAGCCTCTCATCACCCCCCATTCCCCACACAGCTCTTCATCATCCCCTTCTCCCAACACAGCCCCTCGCCATCCCCCTTCTCCCCACAGCCCCTAATCATCCCTTCTCCCCACACAGCCCCTCAGCATCCCCCATTCCTCACACAGCCCCTCATCACCCCACATTCCCCACACAGCCCCTAATCATCCCTTCTCAACACACAGCCCCTCATCAGCCCCCCTTCCTCATACAGCCCCTGATCATCCCCCAGCCCCTCATCATCCCCTTCTCCCCACACAGCCGCTCATCATCCCTCCATCCCCCACACAGCCCCTCATCATCCCCACATTCCCCATAGCCCCTCATCATCCTCCCATCTCCCACACAGCCTCTCATTATCCCCCATTCCCCCTCATCATCCCCACATTCCCCATACAGCACCTCATCATCCCCTTCTTCTAACACAGCCCCTCATCAACCCTCATTCCCGCACAACCCCTCTTCATCCCCCTATTCCCCACACAGCCCCTCATCATCCTCCCATTCCCCACACAGCCCCTCATCACCCCCATCACCCACACAGCCCCTAATCATCCCTTCTCCCCACACAGCCCCTCATCATCCCCCTTCTTCCCACAGCCCCTAATCATCCCTTCACCCCACACAGCCTCCCATCATCCCCCATTCCCCACACAGCCCCTCATGTTGTGAGTTCATTTTCCCCTTCGTCACTGAGGTCTGGTGAACTCCCTATTCTGGTAAAGGAAGGTAATGAGCCTGATTATCAGGCACCTGAGCCTAATGAGGATGACTGGCTGAGTGGAGTCACGGACTGGATATAAGGCTGCCAACGCCCTTCTGCCCTGCGGGTGATTTCTCTGTGGACTTCTAGGACACCAGTCTGATTCCTGCTCCTCTAAAGCTAAGTTTTCTGCTTTGCCTGTTAGCATTTGTGTTTTGTTTTTGTTTTCCTCGCTTTTCTGGATTCTGCCTTTCCCTGCTGGGGTGAACTGAATCTCCTTTTGCCGGTTGCTCTGTCTTCAGAATATTCCTGAGTACTGACATAGCTTTTTTGAAGCCTAGCGTCTTCAGGGCCTTTATCACTGTCAGTTTGTTGGCTCTTATTTTCATAGGGTTTTTCACGGATTGGAGACAGCAGCCTTCCTGTCCTTTCCTATCTAGTTAGCTTGGGCCCCGTCTTTGCTCAGTCTATCTTTCTGTCTGTGTTAGTGTTTTCATCTTGCTTCACCGTCATTATATGTTGGGGGCTGTCTATTGCTTTGGGGTCTGCTCTGGGGCAGTTTAGATTTCCCCTTTCTTTCTTTAGGCCTATTTAATTCTCCGGCTGTGATCGAGGGGTCTAAAGCATCGTAGGAACCCCCCACGGCTACTGTTAGTTGTTGTGGATAGGATCAGGGGTCTGCAATCCAATAGCTGCCAACCTCTCTGGTTTTCTGGACTTAGCTAGCATTTCTGTTTTTGCCTCCTACGGTGACTCAATCATAACACCCTCATCACTCCAGATTCCCGACACAGCCCCTCATCATCTCCCCACAGCCCCTAATCATCCCTTCTCAACACACAGCCCCTCATCATCCCCCATCCCACAAACCCCTTCATTATCCCCCATTCCCCTTCATCATCCCCTTTTCCCCACACAGCCCCTCATCACCCCCCTTCCTCACACAGCCCCTGATCACCCCCCAGCCCCTCATCATCCCTCTTCTCCCAACAGCCCCAAATCATCCCTTCTCCCCACACAGCCCCTCACCATCCCCCATTCCCCACACAGCCTCTTATCACCCCCCATTCCCCACACAGCCCCTCATCACCCCCCTTCCTCACACAGCCCCTGATCACCCCCCAGCCCCTCATCATCCCTCTTCTCCCAACAGCCCCAAATCATCCCTTCTCCCAACACAGCCCCTCACCATCCCCCTTCTCCCCACAGCCCCTCATCATCCCCTCTAAACAAACAGCCCCTCATCATAACCTTCTCCCCACACAGCCCCTCATCATCCTCCCATCCCTCACACAGCCTCTCATTATCCACCATTCCCCCTCATCATCCCCACATTCCCCATACAGCCCCTCATCATCCCCCTTCTTCCAACACAGCCCCTCATCACCCCTCATTCCCCACACAACCCCTCATCATCCCCCCTATTCCCCACACAGCCCCTCATCACCCCCATCACCCACACAGTCCCTAATCATCCCCATTCTTCCCACAGCCCCTAATCATCCCTTCGCCGCACACAGCCCCTCATCATCCCCCATTCCCCACACAGCCTCTCATCATCCCCCATTCCCCACAGAGCCCCTCATCAACCCCTCATTATTCCTCCTTCTCCCCACACAGCCCCTCATGTTAGGGACGGCGGAACGCACTAAATATAAAATAGAAAGTGCGTTTGCCGCCCAGTGTCCACCGTGCAGAGGTGTTAAACTGCTACTATATAATGGCAGACGCACAATATGGCGGTATATCACACACGGGTTCAACGTCACCTGGTGTGAACTGGGCCTACTCTGTTAGCTTCACAGAGATGCCTTAGACATAAACATAAGTACTGAGCCTGTTGGACTCACAGGTCTCAGAGAAATGCACCCACGGTATATGGTTACAGGAGCTGGGCCCAAGGCAGAGGGACAGAGTCCGTCTAGACCTACTGTGCGTGCGAAGTCGCTACCACGGATGCCCACAGGTGCTGCAGACTGCAGTGTGGCTACTGACACAGCCGCTATGCGACAGTACCCAGGAGGGGCGCACTGTCAGACGCTAGTTAGTAGGTGATGATATGCACTGTGGCCTGTAGCGTGCCACTGACTGGCGCTGACTCTATGACTAAGTCCCTATCCACACACGTAATATCAGAGGGAGGGGAGTCTTAATGAGTCATTCGCAGGTTCATGCATCCGTCATCATTCACACATATAGCAAGTAGAGTCTATACTAGCGCATGGCCGAGCGGCCATGCGAACCTTTTATAGCCGGGACCTTCTGGAAGCTTCCAGATCCCTGAGATGGACCAATCAGATCATGAGAAGGACCTGAGCATATGACTCCCGATCTCCAATGGGAGATCGTCTCGTGAGCATGCCCAGTAGCGCGAGTTGAGGACTTAGCCTCTGAAGTCGCTTGCTGCTGAGCAGCCTGCGCTGCTATTGCTGGCCCAGAGGTGGCAGCAACAGCCAGACCCACAGAGCTGGTCTGAGCAGGGCATCTGAACGCCGGGATTGCTGTGCAGGCTCCTGAGCGGTCGCTGGATAATGGGAGATGGCTGAATGCAAGGCTCTGGATTCCTGCTGTGCAGTTGCAGGAACCCGACGCCTAACACCCTCATACCCACCATTTCCCATACAGCTCATCATCACCCCCCATTCCCCACACAGCCCCTCATCACCCCCCCTTCCCCACACAGCCCCTTATCATCCCTCCAGCCCCTCATCACCCCCATTCCCCACACATCCCCTCATTATCCCCCATTCCCCCTAATCATCCTCCCATTCCCCATACAGCACCTCATCATCCCCCCTTCTCCCCACACAGCCCCTCATCACCCCTCATTCCCAACACAGCCCCCTCATCATCCCCCCATTCCCCACACAGCCCCTCATCATTCCCAACACTGCCCCTCATCATTCCCCCATTCCCGATACAGCACCTCATCATCTCCCTTCTCCCCACACAGCCCCTCATTACCCCTATTCCCAACACAGCCCCTCATCATCCCCCCACAGCCCCTCATCACCCCCCATTCCCCACACAGCCCCTCATCATCTCCCCACAGCCCCTAATCATCCCTTCTCAGCACACAGAGCCCCTCATTTGTCGCCCGCCCCTGCTGCTGTATCACACATTGTCATGTTGTGGCGGTGATATGAACCTGTCTGCAGACCTAACATGCATTAAAAAATTATAATTATTTCAGCTGATAAACGTGATACAGCCTGCTATATCCAACATTTTTATTTAGTGCCGTTGAAATTCCTCTGTGTGCAGAACTGTTGTACATTAAAATTATTATTATTTATTTTTTTTTTACAAACGTGATACATCAGGCGAGATCTGAGTTTGAAACTGTTTTGAGCCTATCTTCTAGATTACATGCTTCTTTGGCATCCAATTTCTGCCGGGCATCTTTTATACATAGCCTGAGACTCTGTTACACCTATCTTCCGATGAGCATCAAAAGCTCTCTGGTAATTGTTGTTGGGCAGATGAGTAATAGTTGCAGTCTGGATCCTGGATCTTGTACTTCCCATAGCTGCCCTGTTACTAGTTTTGCTGTACGTTCCCATTCATGCACCCCAAAATTTTTCTGTTACTAATATTATACAGCAGGGGACATGTGAATTTGAAATTGTTTGGAGCATCTAATCAGTCTTATACAGGCTTCATCGACAGGCCCAAAAAAATTATTCTGTTACTAATGTCATACAGTAGGGGACATGTCACTTTTAAATTGTTTGGAGCATCCACTCATTCTTATACAGGCCTTATCGACAGGCCGCTAAAAATTATTCTGTTACTAACGTCATACAGTAGGGGACATATCACTTTTAAATTGTTTGGAGGCTATCTTCTAGATTATGTGCATCACTGGCATATTTTATACCTAGCTTGAGACACGCAGCTGTTACACCTGTCTTCTGACGAGCATAAAACGCCCTCTGATAATTGGTGTTGGGTAGATGAGTAATAGTTGTAGGCTGGATCCTTGATCTTGTACTTCCCATAGCCGCCCTGTTATTGATCCTGTTGTACGTTCCCATTCCCACCCCAAAAAATTCTTCTGTTACTAATGTCATACAGTAGGGGACATGTGACTTTAAACTGTTTTGAGCATCCACTCAATCTTATACAGGCCATATCGACAGGCCCCCAAAATTTCTTCTGTTAGTAACGTCATACAGTAGGGGTGATGTAACTTTGAAATGGTTTGGAGCATCTAGTAACGTCATACAGTAGGGGTCATGTAACTTTGAAATTGTTTGGAGCATCTAGTCAAACTTATACAGGCCTTATCGACAGGCCCCAAAAAATTCTTCTGTTACTAATGTTATACAGCATTGGACATGTCACTTTTAAACTTTTGAGTATCCACTCAATCTTATACAGGCCTTATTGACAGGCCCCCCAAAATTCTGTTACTAGCGTCATACAGTAGGGGACATGTCACTTTTAAACTGATTAGAGCATCCACTCAATCTTATACAGGCCTTATCGACAGGACCAAAAAAAATCTTCTGTTACTAAAGTCATACAGTAGAGGAGATCTCAGTTTTAAATTTTTTGTCATACAGGCCTCATCCACACATAAAAATTTTATTTTACTGTGACTAACTCGATTCAGCACGTCATATTTCACCTTCTCATTTAGTGCCAGTGAAATTCAGCTGTGCAGAGGTGGTACAGAGTAAAAAATCTATTTTTTACTGTGCTCATAGCACATTGTGTGAGCAACATGACTGTGAAAAAGTGAGGTCGTGGTGGAAGGGGGATTAAGCTCGGTGTTCGAGATATAAATGGGGTAGGTGGGGAAATTGATGCCACTTTATTGGTGTCTGGAACTAATTTTTGGAAATGTGTACACTCTTGGTTGGGTGTCCATTTGCTTGGTTAACTAATGAATATCACCGCACGCTCTAATAGAGAATTTTTGCAAGAAGAAGAAACAAGTTTATTCAAAGTTCAACAATTGGCCATGATGAATGCCATGAAAAAAATTTTTTTGAAACTGAAAACCCAACGTTTCGACCCTCTAGGGTCTTAATCATGGGGTTACTATGGAAACAAAGCAAAGACATATGAGATATTAAAAAAATACTGTATAACAAAAAAGGAAAAGAGAAAAAACAAAGGATTATACAATTAAAAAGATATATACCCTTGAATCTAGAGGTTCACATATATATATTGTGGTGTAGTGACCACTGTGTCCGCTAGGGGGCGCTGTGTGGGTGTTCCAGGACAAACGGATAGCCTTGTCCAGAGTGGTAACATGAGCAGGGTGCTAAAGGATCGTTATGTATCTCAAGTTGGGTGGCCTTGGGATGGAGGCTTGCTTATGTGCTGATCAGCAGAGCTGATCCTTCGTTCCAATGTGTCAGGGAGAAGTCTCCAGGTAGCTGGTGAGACGGGCGGAAACCAGTTACCTACAAACCCACCCAGGGGGTGTGGTTAAGAACACTATTGTAAAGTGTGTATGAGTGGTTGAAGGACCTGTGATGAGGTCATAGCCATGTGACCCGGTGGGCGTAGCTATGGACCATATAAGGTGGCCAGGGTAGGTCACATGAAGTGAATGCAGGGACCCGGTTGGTCCGTTTTGGAAGGTCTCGTCTGAGAGATGGGGCTGTCTTCCTGACAGCAAGTGAACACTGTGTTTAATGACTGCACATGCCTGATAGTTCCCTGGAGGGAATGGACATCTGCAGTGTGGTGAAGCGGCCATGAGGTAAACCCGGAGAGGGGATATAACTGTGAGGCCAAGAGAGCCTGCGTATGGCATAACCTGTGTGACCACAGGGATAACAGAGTGAAGCTCTGTCATGGACGATATGCTGTTAATATGAACTTTATGTTGCTGGTCATGGTTTATGATGCCTAAATAAACCGCATGGACTGTGATTATTTTATGGAAAACCTGTGCCGGATGTGATGTATTGGCTGCCAAGCGAGTATCCCCTACTCGAATGACAGCGCTACCTTGCAATTGGTGGAGAATGCTATGGGCAGTGTTGTAGCCTTGTTGCTAGGAGCAACGGAAGAGGACTGCAAAATTTCGGTTGCTAAGAGCAACGGTTTCCAAAGGCACATGGTGCAGTACTGGCAACGCTGAGCCGGGAGAGCCGGTCAATGGAAAAGACTTATAGGACACCTCTGCGGTAGAGGGTCCGAGAACCTGCGCAGCCAGCAGGTGACGGTCATGAAAGCCATGTGAAATGCTGACAGGGGTTAGTGAGAAAGAGACTGGTGATTGCTAGGGTGCCTCTGCGGATAAGAGGAACCCGAGGACCTGTGTAGCCGACACAGGTAACGGACAGGTGTTCGTGTTGTACTGACCTGGGTCAGTGCGAGAGACTGTGTACCTGGAGGGTTCAGTGAGCAAGGTCCTGGAGGGTCAGTGTTGGGAGATTCTAGGAGAAGAGTGGCATCCCTGGAGCACGTAGTATGACCTTGAACCTGGTGAGGCGTAAGTGTTGGACAGTCTCAGGCTGAGACGATGTCCTGAATAGCACCCGCCGAGCTCCTGGACCTGGTGAGGCCGGTGTGTTGGGAAACCCTGGGAGGAGGGTCGGCTCCCTGAATAGCACCCGGTGCGCCCTATGTGTTGGACGGTCTCAGGCAGAGACGGAACGTCCTGAATAGCACACAGACAGGACACGTGAGTTTTTTTCTCTTTTCTCAACTCAGCTTGTGGTGGCTCAGGAGAGTTAAGAAGGTGACAAGTGGCTTGCTGTAACTCAGCGGGGTTACAAGGGGACAAGTGGCTTGCTGTAACTCGGCGGGATTACGAAGGGGATAAGCGGCTTCCTGTAACTCGGCAGGGTTACGAAGGTGACACCAGCAGCTGTGTGTGAACGGCAGCCGGAGGTGTCGGTGGTCAGTGACAGCAGGAGCTGTGGTGGTGCCAGCAAGGACTTGTGTGATATTGTAAAAGAGACATAAACTGTGTTGTGTGAACTGTGGTCTGAGAAGACGTGTAGAACGGACATGGGGAGACCTCGAAAGGGGGCGGTGGCCCAAATTGGGGTGGCCCAGAAAGGGGCCGGATTGACCCTAAAAGGGGTGGTAACCCAAAAAGGGGTGGAGTTCCAGAGGGAGGTGGTGGCCCAAATTGGGATGGTGGTCCAGAAAGGGGCCGAGTTTGCAAAAGGGGCAGCACTGGGTACCACAGTGGACATGTCTGGGGAACCGTAGTGTGTGTGTGTATGTCTTTTGAGGAATGCGGCATGTATTTTCCAGATAACGACAGGCCACAGGTGTGTACCGTGATGCTGCACCGGGAAGGAGTCTCTGGTAGGCTGGACTCAAAGAGTCAGGTGACTCTGACAGGAACTCCGCTCGTTTTATCTCTGACCGAGAAAAACGTCATGGTTCGCTACGACCACGGGGTCATTGTGAATTATACGGTGGACGGAATCCTGACTGTGATGACAAAGGGGGAGTGCCAAGGTGATAGTATGCCACCCAACTTAGTACATACCTTTGAGAGGGGTCTGAACTTTGTCTTGTTTGATGATATATGGCAGGATGATGCAGACGTTACTACTGTTGGGTTAGCAGACATGGTGATGGTGACGCCTGCTAAGCTGGACAGGTCAGTGGTAGAAGTGACCGGAAGAAGGGGTACATCTGCCCAACTTACGGACCTAACGTCTCGTGACATGATGGATGGTGGGCTGGGAGATGAGACGACTGGAGTGGACACATGGTCAGAGGGTAACTGGAGGGTTCTCTTGGATGATCGGCGTGACTCAGACTATAGGGGTCACTGTGGCTCTGAGAGAGAGGGAGCACAGACTAGATGAGCTAGAGAAAGAAGTCTTCGAGCTCAAAGGTCACCTGGCAAGGTCTGAATAAGTACCTCAGAGAAGAGGTAGGAGTACTCACAGAAACTGTAAGAGGTCTTCTGCGGGAGAAGTGGGACAAAGACTTACAGCGCCAAGGCCTGAGTGATGAACAGAGTGAAGACAAGAAGAAACTGGAGAGTATGGAAGCAGAGATGATCCATATGCAAGAGAAGCTTGCTGCTGCAGAGCATGCTAAAAGGCAAGCACAGCAGGAAAGATGAACTGGCTGATGTGATTGCCAACAACAGTGGTAAAGATGCTCTGGCTTTGGAAGAAAAGAGGCGGTTAGAGTCTCGCATTTTTCAGCTGGAAGAAGTGGAGGAAGAACAAGGCAACGTTGAATTAGCCAATGACAGGCTGAGATAGGCCACACTTCAGGTTGACCAGATGGATGCTGATCTGAAGACAGAATGTAGTAATGCCAAGAAGAATGAGAGTGCCCATAAGCAATTAGTTCGCCAGAATAAGGAGTTAGAAGCAAAGGTTGCACTACTGGAGGAACAGCTTGATGTGGAAATTAAAGTGCGACAATCTGCAAGCAAACAAGTACGTCGTACGGAGAAAAAACTGAAGGTGATACTAAAGCAAATGGATGATGAAAGGCGTAGTTCTGAGCAGTACAAAGACAAGGCGGAGGGAAATAATGTGCGTCTGAAACAGCTAAAACGCCAGGTGGAAGAAGCAGAGAAAGAGGCTCAACGTGCCAATACGTTGCACCGTAGATTACAGTGTGAACTGGAGGATGTTACAGAGACAGCAGGTGCAATGAACCGTGAGGTTAATGCACTGAAAAGCAAACTTAGACGTGGTGGGGTACCATTTGTTACAAGACGCTTAGATAGAGAAAGGATGGTGACTAAACCATGTCTGACGACGCAGACAGACCATGACTGGAGGGTCAAAGACAATGACCGATATTCTGACTGCTGGGGGCGGGGGAGGCCTAACGTAGGGATGAGGCCGTATGACAGATGGAGATGGTTCTCTTGACCTGTGGGCAAGGTGTAATGAGTGCCCAGTCTCGAGATCCTGGTGTAATGTTGTGTGTTCAACCTCACAAGTTTGAACAGAGGGGGGAGGTATGTGGTGTAGTGACCACTGTGTCCACTAGGGGGTGCTGTGTGGGTGTCCCAGGATGAACGGATAGCCTTGTCCAGAGTGGTAACAGGAGCAGGGTGCTAAAGGATCATTATGTATCTCAAGGTGGGTGGCCTTGGGATGGAGGCATGCCTATGTGCTGATCAGCAGGCTGATCTTTCGCTCCAATGTGTCAGGGAGAAGTCTCCAGGCAGCTGGTCAGATGGGCGGAAACCAGTTACCTACAAACCCACCCAGGGGGTGTGGTTAAGAATGCTATTTTAAAGTGTGTATGAGTAGTTGAAGGACCTGTGATGAGGTCATAGCCATGTGACCTGGTGGGCGTGGCTACGGACCTTATAAGGTGGCCAGGGTCGGTCACATGAAGTGAATGCAGGGACCCAGTTGGTCCATTTTGGAAGGTCCCGTCTGAGAGAGATGGGGCTGTCTTCCTGACAGCAAGTGAACGCTGTGTTTAATGGCCGCACGTGCCTGATAGTTCCCTGGAGGGAATGGACATCTGCAGCATGGTGAAGCGGCCATGAGGTAAACCCGGAGAGGGAATATAACTGTGAGGCCAAGAGAGCCTGCTTATGCCATAACCAGTGTGACCACAGGGATAACAGAGTGAGGCTCTGTCATGGACGCTATGCTGTTAATATGAACTTTATGTTGCTGGCCATGGTGTATGATGCCTAAATAAACCGCATGGATTGTGATTATTTTATGGAAAACCTGTGTCAGATGTGATGTATTGGTTGCCAAGCGAGTATCCCCTACCCGAACGACAGCGCTACCTTAATATATATATATATACAGTATATATACATATACACACAGTTATACAACAGTATATAATCAGAATAAAAAGACAGGTAATATTTGAACGAAATGGGACAAAGGTGGGAACAGTATAATTGATTACCTTGGGTCCAGGAGAGTATATAGAAGGGCAGAATAGAGAGGAATAGAGACCCTTTGATGTATTTCCAGGCACTGTGGTGAATAATTAAAATGATAATGTTAAATCCAGTAAAGTAAATAATAGGGAAACATGTAACATAGTAACATAGTTATTAAGGTTGAAGGAAGACTTTAAGTCCATCTAGTTCAACCAATATCCTATCCTAGCTTGCTCTAACATGTTGATCCAGAGGAAGGCGAAAAAAAACCCATGTTGCAAACTGTAAGCTTCACATTGGGGAAAAAAATTCCTTCCCGACTCCACATACGGCAATCAGACTAGCTCCCTGGATCAACGCAATATTAAGGAAACTAGTGTATATACCCTGTAATTTTATACTTTTCAAGAAAGGCATCCAGTCCCTTCTTAAATTTTAGTAGGGAATCACTCATTAAAACATCATATGGCAGAGTTCCATAGTCTCACTGCTCTTACAGTAAAGAATCCGCGTCTGTGAGTATGCTTAAACCTGCTTTCCTCCAGATGTAGAGGATGCCCCCTTGTCCCATACACTCAGGTCTTTTTCAGTGACAGTTTTGCCCAGTGTTTTACAATTAAGCACATCATTATACATCTTGTTCGTTCTACCCAAGTGCATGACCTTACATTTATCCCCACTAAAGCTCATTTGCCATTTATCAGCCCAAGCTTCTAGTTTACATAAATCCTCCTGTAATATAAAATTGTCCTCCTCTGTATTGATTACCCTGCAGAGTTTCGTGTCATCTGCAAATATTGAAATTCTACTCTCTATGCCCCCTACAAGGTCATTAATAAATATGTTGAAAAGAAGCGGGCCCAAAACTGACCCCTGTGGTACCCCACTGCTAACCGTGACCCAGTCTGAGTGTGCTCCATTAATAACCACCCTTTGCTTCCTATCCCTGAGCCAGCTCTTAACCCACTTACACATATTTTACCCTATCCCCATTGTTCTCATTTTATGTATCAACCTTTTGTGTGGCACCGTATCAAAAGCTTTTGAAAAGTCCATGTACACCACGTCCACTGCATTCCCTTGGTCCAGTCTGGAACTTACCTCTTCATAAAAGCTTATCAGATTAGTCTGACAGGAACAGTCCCTTGTAAACCCATGTTGCTATTGGGTCATGAAGTTATTTTTCTTCAGATACTCCAGTATAGTATCTCTTATAAAACCCTCCAGGATTTTACCCACAGTTGAGGTTAAACTTACTGGCCTATAATTTCCAAGTTCAGTTTTTGTCCCCTTTTTTGAATATTGGCACCACATTTGCTATACGCCAGTCCTGTGGTACAGACCCTGTTATTATGGAATCTTTAAAGATTAAAAATAATGGTCTATCTATGACGGTACTTAATTCCTGCAGTACTCGGGGGTGTATCCCATCAGGGCCCGGGGATGTGTCAATTTTAGTGATTTTTAGACGCCGCCGTACTTCCTGCTGGGTTAAGCAGGTGACATTTAATGTAGAATTTTTATCCCTGATCATGTTATCCGTCATGGGATTTTCTTGTGTAAATACTGCTGAAAAAAAGTCATTTAGCATATTGGCTTTTTCCTTATCCTCATCCACCATTTCACCCAGACTATTTTTAAGGGGACCAACACTATCATTTTTTAGTTGCTTACTATTTATGTAGTTAAAGAATATTTTGGGATCATTTTTACTTTCTCTGGCAATGAGTCTCTCTGTTTCAATCTTTGCTACTTTGATTTGCTTTTTACAGAATTTATTCAATTTTCTGTATTTATTTAATGCCTTATCACTACCTACTTGCTTTAATTCTCTAAATGCTTTATTTTTGTCACTTATTTCTCCCCTTACAGCTTTACTTAGCCATAGTGGTTTCTGTTATGATCCAGGACAGGGTTTCGCTTTGGCCCGTCCTGATCAGACTGGGGGTTAATTGTTCCGCCTCTCTCTGGCAGATGGCGGCTATTTAATGCTCACTGGACCTAGGTCCAGTGTCAGTTATACTCCCGCCCTCGGCTGAGTTAGTTGACCTTGTGCGTACGTGTGCCTTGTGCCTGATATCTTGCTTGCTTGTTTGGTTTTGATCCGTTCTGTCCCTGTTACGAGTTCTGCCTGTCCCTCTTGTACTGCGCTACCTCTCGTGTATGACTCTCTGCTTGTGACCCGACTTCTTTCTGCTCGTCCCCTTGGTACCACGTCGCCCTCTTGTGTATGACCTTTGGCTTTGTCTGACCACCCGTCTGTTTGTCCCTCCTGTTCCTCGTTTGCCCGTACTGTGTGGGACCTACGTTTTGCCTGACTCTGAGTTGTTGTATGGTGTCCTGCCATATCTGAAAGCAGGACGCTAAGCCCCTCCCCCTTGCAGTCACATGACCATAGGTCCTGTGCCAGCCTGCTAACTTCAGCTTCCACAGGTCCTGTGCATCTTTACTTTCCGGCGCTGACAGGATCCTGACACGGATAGTTTGAAGCACGCATTGTCACCTCTGCTGCCCTGCTCCACAGGTATCTTTTAGCACTGTTTCTGTACTCAGGACACGCGCACTGGCTCAGTGAGTGAGTGTAGTGCGGTGTTCCTGACATTATAACTGACCAATACCATTTTTTTCTCTGCTCCCCTTCTCCTGTGTATGTGATGGATCCTATGCACGCTCTTTCTGAGCAGGTAAAGCAGCTGACTCAGATGTCTCAGAAACTCCTTGGAGAACATGGAGTCCTGGCTCAGTCTCAGCAGCTGATCGCTGACATTGTGCAGGGGGTATTCTCATCGGGTGCTCGGGATGTTACATTAGTTTCCCCTGAGTCTCCGGTTAAGTTACCAGATACCTTTTCTGGAGATAAAAAGAATTTCAGAGTTTTCAAGGAGGGCTGTAAGCTTCTTTTTTTCATTGAGACCACACTCTTCTGGGGATGAAGGTCAGAGAGTGGGGGTCATTATGTCTTTGTTAAGGAGACCCCCAAGCTTGGGCTTTCTCCCTTTCGACCACGGCCCCTGAGCGTATGAATGTGGATGCGTTTTTTGAAGCCCTGGGGCATATTTATGATGAGCCTGATCGAATGCGTATGGCTGAGGACATGGTGATGAATGTGTGCCAGGGGAAGCACTCAGCCGAGTGGTTTTGCTCAGAGTTCAGACGCTGGGCTGCTGAGGTCTGCTCGAATGACGCCGCCCTCCGGGGTTTGTTCCGTAGAGGCCTGTCTGAACATCTGAAAGATGCCTTGGCTCTCCACCCTCCGCCTGATTCCCTGGAGAAGGCTATGACACAGGCCGTCCGAATGGATCGCAGGCTACGGGCGAGGGGAGTGATGCAAATTGAGAGACCGTTATTCTCCCAAGGAAGGGGAGCCAGTCATACATTGGAAGTCACGGAGATGGGAACCATCGACCTAAAAGAAAATGAAAGGAGACAATGGCGCATGGGAAAATGCTGTTTTCACTGTGGCGATTCTGGACATTGGAAAAAGGATTGCCCCTCCGGTCCACTGACCAACAAGCGACTGAGCCCGGGTGATTGTCATGGAGGTCACCCAGGCTCTCAGGTACCATTTTCTGCCTTCTCTAAAATGTTGCAAGTGGAACTTTGTTGTGGGAGTGTCTCCACATCCACTTCAGACTTGGTGGCCAGGTGTAAGTTAGGGACAGTTAGGTTGGAGACTCTTATTCACATTGCTGCCATTGACAAAACACCACTTGTTAAGAATAACGTTATGTTTCGCACTGAAGAGTTTCTCCTTAAAGTGAGTTCCTTACACCAGGAACACATTTCATGTTTTGTGATGGACAACCTGCTTGCGGGACTGGTGTTAGGGTTCCCTTGGTTACAATTGCATAATCCTGTAATTAATTGGGAATATCGGGACATTGTTAAGTGGGGTCCCTATTCTGAAAAATGTCTTGTTACGGTGTCTGTGTCGTCCATGGGTCTGGAAGGTATTCCGGAGTGCCTGAAAGACTATATGGACGTTTTCTCCTAAAAGGAGACTGAGGTTTTACCACCACACTGCCCATTTGATTGTGCCGTTGACCTGGTTCCAGGTGCTAAATTGCCCAAAGCCCGCTTGTATAACCTTTCGGGTCCAGAACGGGCCATGATGAAAGAATATATTTCCGAGAGTCTCCGTAAGGGACACATTCGTCCTTCTGTTTCTCCCGTAGCGGCGGGGTTCTTTTTTGTAAAGAGAAAAGACGGTGGTTTATGCCCATGCCTCGATTTTCGTGAGTTAAATAAGATAACTGTGAGGAATACGTATCCCCTTCCACTTATTCCTGATTTATACAATCAGTTGTCCGGAGCAAAGTGCTTTTCTAAGTTAGATCTACGGGGGAGTGTATAACCTTATCCGAGTCCAGGTCGGAGATGAGTGGAAAACCGCTTTTCTCACTACTGAAGCGTTGTTTGAAAATTTGGTCATGCCTTTCGGTCTGACCAATGCTCCAGCGGTTTTCCAAAATTTCATTAATCATGTGTTCTCTGATTTCATTGGACATTTTATGGTGGTATATTTGGATGACATATTGATCTACTCTCCTGATAAACAGGCTCACATTGGTCATGTTCGGGCAGTTCACCAAAGGCTCCGAGAGAACTGTCTCTTTGCTAAATTAGAAAAATGCTTATTTTTTGTCCAGGAACTGTCTTTTCTGGGGTTCATTGTGTCTGCTGAAGGGTATCGCATGGATCCTAATAAGGTGCAGGCCATTGTCGAGTGGGTTCAGCCTTGTGATTTGAAGGCTCTGCAGCGTTTCCTAGGATTTGCCAATTACTACCGTAAATTTATAAGGGGGTTCTCACAGGTGGTTAAACCCCTCACAGACATGACTCAAAATGGGGCCGATATCAAGAATTGGTCAACCGCAGCGGTAGCGGCGTTTCAGTTTTTAAAAAAATGCTTCATGTCTGCCTCGGTTCTTCAACCGGACCCATCGGAACCATTTATTGTTGAGGTAGACGCCTCAGAGGTCGGGGTGGGGGCGGTATTATCCCAGGGACCCGCCACTTTGACCAATTTGAGACCTTGCGCCTTTTTCTCAAAGAAGTTCTCCCCTGCGGAGAGAAACTATGATGTGGGGACTCGAGAACTTCTGGCCGTAAAGTTGGCCTTTGAAGAATAGAGGCATTTTTTGGAGGGGGCTGTCCATCCTATAACAGTAATTACGGACCACAAAAACCTAGCTTACATTGAGTCAGCTAAAAGGTTGACTCCCAGACAGGCTAGATGGTCACTTTTTTTTTCCCGGTTCAACTACTCGATCACTTTTCGGCCAGGATCTAAAAATGTCAGAGCGGATGCCTTGTCACACAGTCTAGATCCGGTGTCCCCCCCGGAACCTCCATCCTCCATTCTTTAGCCTGGGGTGGTGGTGGCAGATATTTCTAATATGTTGGAATGGGAGATTCAGGAGGCTCAGTCTCTGGCACCTCCGACTAAGCCGGTGGATAAGTTTTTCGTGCCAGCTCAGTTTCGCCTCAAGGTCCTCCGGGAGTTCCATGACTCAGTTCTGGGTGGACATCCAGGGATCTCAGCTACCCGGAAGGCCATTGCTAGAGTATTCTGGTGGTCTACTTTAGCCTCTGATGTTGGGGAATATGTGTCTGCTTGTGATGTTTGTGCCCGTGCAAAAACCCCCCATAACCGGCCGGCTCATTTGTCCATGGATTTCATCACCAACCTTCCGCCGTCCAAGGGTAATACCGTCGTTTGGGTTGTGGTGGACAGGTTTAGTAAGCAGGCACATTTTGTACCTTTGGCAGCTCTACCTAATGCGGAAACGTTGTCCAGATTGTTTGTTGAGCATGTGGTGCGGTTGCATGGGGTACCCTTGAATGTGGTGTCTGATAACGGAGTGCAATTTGTTTCCAGATTTTGGAGGGCTTTTTGCAAGAGGTTGGGTATTGGTCTGTCCTTTTCATCCGCTTATCATCCTGAGACTAATGGGCAGACCAAGCGGACCAATCAGTCTCTGGAGTAAATTTTGCGTTGCTTGACCTCAGCGCGACAGGATGATTGGTGCTCTGTGTTACCGTTGGACGAGTTTGCATTTAACAACCACATTAACCAGTCTACGGGTACATCTCCCATTTCCTGCAATTATGGGTTTCATCCTCATTTTGGAGAATTTTCTGGTTTGAATTCTGGGTGTCCTGGGGCGGATGAGACGATCCAGCGGTTGGGGGAGGTATGGCGGGAGGTCCAGAGTAACATTACGAAGGCCCAGGACAAATTTAATTTTTTTGTGGACAAAAAACGATCTGTGGGACTGGTGTTTCAGATTGGGGATAAGGTATGGTTGTCCACCAAGAATATAAGGCTCAAGGTCCCCTCTGCATAGCTTGGACCCAAGTTTATAGGTCCCTATGTAATTACCGAAGCAGTTAACCCTGTGGCTTTTCGGTTGCGGCTCCCGCCATCTCTGCGGATCCCAAAAGGGCCATAAGGCCCTTTTGAAACCTGTGAGGTCCGGTGGGGAGGGATCATCAGCTTCCCCACCACCGGTTTTGGTAGGCGGGCAGTCGGAGTACGAGGTGGAACGAATTGTCGACTCTAGGTTGGTCCGTCGTGCCCTTCAATATCTGGTACATTGGAAAGGCTACGGTCCAGAAGAATGGCCGTGGGTTCCTGCTCGATCAGTCCATGCGGATCGGTTGGTCCAGGCCTTTCACGCCAAGTACCTGAGAGACCTGGGGGTCCGGTGGCCCCCCATTTAGAGGAGGGTACTGTCATTATATCTTGCTTGCTTGTTTGGTTTTGATCCGGTTCTGTCCCTGTTATGAGTTCTGCCTGTCCCTCTTGTACTGCGCTACCTCTCGTGTATGACTCTCTGCTTGTGACCCGACTTCTCTCTGCTCGTCCCCTTGGTACCACGTTGCCCTCTTGTGTATGACCTTTGGCTTTGTCTGACCACCCGTCTGTTTGTCCCTCCTGTGCCTCATTTGCTCGTACTGTGTGTGACCTACGTTTTGCCTGACTCTGAGTTGTTGTATGGTGTCCTGCCATATCTGAAAGCAGAACGCTAAGCCCCTCCCCCTTGCAGTCACATGACTATAGGTCCTGTGCCAGCTTGCTAACTTCAGCGTCCACAAGTCCTGTGCATCTTTACTTTCTGGCACTGACAGAATCCTGACACGGATAGTTTGAAGCACGCATTGTCACCTCTGCTGCCCTGCTCCACAGGTATCTTTTAGCACTGTTTCTGTACTCAGGACACGCGCACTGGCTCAGTGAGCGAGTGTAGTGCGGTGTTCCTGACAGTTTCCTCCTATTTCTCGCATGTTTATTCCCATACGGTATATATTGTGCACAGGTCCTATTCAGGATGCTAATAAACGTCTCCCATTTTCTTTGTGTATTTTTATGTCTCAGGATATCGTCCCAGTTAATTGCACAAAGATCATCTCTCATCCGTTGGAAATTTGCTTTCCTGAAGTTTAGTGTCCTTGTAACCCCTCTACTACACATCTTATTAAAGGATACATGAAAACGTATTATTTTGTGATCACTATTACTCCAGTGACCCCCAACCCTTATATTTGATATGCGGTCTGGCCTGTTGGTTAATATTAGGTCTAACAGTGCCCCCCCTCTTGCTGGGTCCTGAACCAGTTGTAAAAGGTAATTGTCTCTCATAGTTGTTAAAAACCTATTACCTTTGCTGGAACTGCAAGTTTCGGTTCCCCAATGTATTTCAGGGTAGTTGAAGTCCCCCATAATAATGACTTCTCCTTGAGTCACTGCTTCATCTATTTGCTTTATGAGGATATTCTCTGTTGCTTCCATTATTTTTGGAGACTTATAACAAACCCCTGTCAGTAATTTATTATTTTTTCCCCCTCCCCTTATCTCTACCTACAGGGACTCTACATTTTCATTACATTCATATATATTATCACGAAGGATGGGTTTTAAGGATGATTTTACATATAAACACACGTCTCCCCGTCGCTTATTTGTTCGGTCATTTCTGAACAGACTATAGCCCTGTAAATTAACCGCCCAGTCATGGCTCTCGTCCAGCCATGTCTTAGATATCCCCACCATGTCATAATTATGTTCCAACAACATTAACTCCAATTCCTCCATTTTGTTGGCGAGGCTTCCGGCATTTGTATACATGCACTTTATGTATCTTTCTGTACCTCTATTCTTTCTTAAATTATTAACTGTTCTAACCCCACCCCCCATGCCACCCCCACCCCCAATTTCATTATTTGTGCCCAGGTCTCTATCTGCACTGTCTTCCCCTCCTATAAAAGGAATACCCTCCCCTGTCCCTAGTTTAAACACTCCTCCAACCTTCTAGCCATTTTCTCCCCCAGCACAGCTGCACCCTCCCCATTGAGGTGCAGCCCGTCCCTAGCATAGAACCTGTAGCCAACTGAGAAGTTGGCCCAGTTCTCCAGGAACCCAAACCCCTCCTTCCTACACCAATTCCTGAGCCACTTATTAACCTCCCTAATCTCCTGTTGCCTCTCTGGCGTGGCACGTGGTACAGGAAGTATTTCCAAAAATACCACCTTGTAGTTCCTTGCTTTAAGCTTGCAGCCTAATTCCCTGATATCATCTTTAAGGACCATCCACCTACCTCTAACTTTGTCATTTGTGCCAATGTGCACCATGACTGCTGGATCCTCACCAGCCCCCCCCCAGTAATCTGTCAACCCGATCAGCGATGTGTCGGACTCGAGCACCAGGTAGGCAGCACACCGTTCGACGATCCCTGTCTTTGTGACAGATTGCCCTATCTGTTCCCCTAATAATTGAGTCTCCCACTACCAGAACCTGTCTGGCCTGCCCTGCTCTCCTATTTCCCCCCTTACTGGAGCAGACACTCCTCCGGCTTTCAGAGGACATGCCTTGCTGCAGCAGTGCTACTCCTGCACTAACACTCCCCTCATCTGCCAAGTTAGCAAACTTATTGGGGTGTGCCAGATCAGGACTAGCCTCCCTGGTGCTCTTCCCTCTACCCCACCCTCTGTCACCCAGCTAGCTGCTTCACTGTCCTGCAGCTCCAACCTAGCATCCCCCCTCATCTATCCCATTGAGCGTCTGCTCAGTGAGCTGAAGACTCCTTTCCATATTGTCTATGGATCTCAGTGTTGCCAGCTGCACATTTAGATCCAGTATCTGGGCTTCCAAATGCACAACGTGCTAACATCTCGCACAGCAGTATGCACCCTCGACCGGATGGCATTGGCAATAGTGGAGCACATCCTAATGGTGATTGCACCAGACAGAAAAGATAAGCAAAAATAAAATAAAAAGTATTAATAAAATATAACAGTAATTCATTAATACCTCCCTTGGAAACTCCCTGAATCCAAAGTCACTGAATCACAAGTCACACACTTACCACAGTTCGCACTTACGCTCAGATCACACTCAGCTTGTTCACACTCGCTCAGGCAGAAGATTTAAAAGAGTTTTTTTTTCCCCTTTTACCAGCACACCACCCTGCTGCTCAATGTACTTCCAAAAGGAGTTGAGCCCCAACCAGCTGCCCCTTATAAACCCTTAATTATGAACTCCCACCCTTAATCAGCTGCTGCTCAATGTACTTCCAAAAGGGTACCTATAGGGTACCAAAAGGGTACCTTATGGCAAAAGGCCAGTCTCCAGGATTTGTAGCCATCTTTACAGTGAATGGCCTGAAGTGATATATAGTAGTATAAGAAGAGAGCCAGGGCAGCCACATAGGTAAAAGAGGGTATATCTATAATATAATGGGCTAAGCATCACTCTGTCCGAAGCCTTTATAGACTGCGCAAGCGCAATGCGCCTGCGCAGTCTGGCTCCAGACAGAATGAGGCATCCAGCGGTGAGGAGTCTGTATGGCGCCCAGAGAAAGCGATATGCATACATACCGCAATCTCGGACACCATACTTACATACTTACCTGACCGGAAGTAGTGTTGCCGCGGCGCTTCTCTTCGGCCGGAGACCGGGGCAGGAGTGCGGCCAGAATCGCACATGCGCATAGCGCGATCCAGCGCCATTTTACTGAAGACTCATTTGCAGTGTGTCTTCAGCAATATGGCACGGGACAGCGCTATGGGCATGCGCGGACTCCGGTGCCAGACTTCTCCCCCGGCCTCCAGCAGAAAGTGACAGCACTGGAGCACAGGAAAGATGAATGAATATAAATGTTTTTTTTGCATGTGTGTAGTTTAATTGGGGTGAGGGGGACCATACATATCAGGATAAGGTGGTGAGGGGACCATGCATACCAGGAAAAGGGGGAGAGGGGACCATGCATACCACAAAAGGGGAGTGAGGGGATCATGCATACCACAAAAGGGGGTGAGGGGAACATGCATACCTCGAAAGGGGGGTGAGGGGACCATGCATACCATGAAAGGGGGATGAGGGGACCATGCATTCCAGGATTGGTGGGTGAGGGGGCCTTGCATACCACAAAAGGGGAGTGAGGGGACCATGCATACCACGAAAGGGGGGTGAGGGGACCATACATATCAGGATAAGGTGGTGAGGGGACCATGCATACCAGGAAAAGGGGGAGAGGGGACCATGCATACCAGCATTGGGGGGTGAGGGGATCATGCATAACACAAGAGGAGTGAGGGGACCATGCATACCATGAAAGGGGGGGTGAGGGGATCATGCATTCCAGGATTGGTGGGTGAGGGGGCCATGCATACAGGGATAGGGGGTTGAGGGGACCATACATACCAGGATAGGGATAAGGGAGTACCATGCATACCAAGATTGGGGGGTGAGGGGACCATACATACCAGGATAGGGATAAGGGGGTACCATGCATACTAGGATAGGGGGTGAGGGGACCATACATACCAGGATAGGGATAAGGGGGTACCATGCATACCAGGATTGGGGGGTGAGGGGACCATGCATACCAGGATGAGGAATAGGGTGCCATGCTTACCAGGATAGGAGGGGGGCAGCACATACCAGGATGGGAAACCATATACCAATAAAAATGCTCGCCACCTGGGCGTAGAACGGGTTCATAGCTGGTATAATATAATATAAAATGTCACTATCTTTTATTGAAAAAGAAGTAGCCAGTCCTTGAGGCTGTCATGCCAGTATTGGCCCTAAAATGATGCATATATAGGTGAGTGATGAAAGAAGAAATGGATGGGGTAATAGCAGACAGAGCCTGTCATCAGAGAACATGATTACCTTAATGAAGTTGTGGATGTATGCGGCGCTCTCGCGCCCTGCTGGTAGTGTTGGCACATTTGCTGGGTTAGCTGTAGTGAAAGATGCGTTGGTGCCTATTATACTATTCTTACTCTCTTGAAATTTATACCACTTTCTTGTTGACTCCAACTAATTTTTGTAAATGTGTGTGTAAGGTACTAGCAACAATGCAGGATGCAGTGAGGTAGAGCAAGAGATGATGGCTTTCTTTATGCAGAGAGATCTTATCAGTAGATACTCCACGCAGGGAGTATGAATATATGGAAATATACAAATGCAGGAGGCTTAAACGGTAGGGGTGAAACATTAACAACAGACAGTTAAAACAAATCAACTTATCAGTCTATGGCTCCCGGTTGGAAGAGGTTGAAAGATCCCACAATGGCAGTGCAAATGGCGTGAGACGTCTCTGAAAACGGTCCCAGATAAAATTGAAGCACTGTCTCCTTACCGAAGCAGCGTATCCTGGCCTTTCTAGACGTAGTCTCCTGATCCTGGAATACGGTGTTGTCCAAGAGGTTAAAGGTGGCACAGCAAGTGCCACACAAAATCGCTGGGTGGAGGCCACAGTAGAGCCTTCCGAATCAGTGTGTACTGTGAGGTCAGTACTGTGAAGCTTGTCAGTCACTGTGAGGGGTGCTGACTGGTCAGGGTTCTCAGGTTCAGGAATCTGCAAGGTGCTCAGCTCTGTCCGTGCACAGGTTGCGCTCGTAGGGGAGGACAGGCCACAAAGTAGGCCTGCAGGTTGGCGTGGAACAGCAAAGACTGAGTCATCCTTCTCCTTACGTGTACACTATCTTCCCACCAGAAGCCCCATTTTTGTGCGCTCAGCCCCTTTTATGTCCACCCCGCCTCCTACAGTCAGGTGCAAAGGTCTGCTCCAGTCAGATAGTCCTTCCTCCGGCATCAATGGTGACAGCCCTGACTGTTGTGAGTTCATTTTCCCCTTCACCATTGAGGTCTGATGAACTCCCTCTTCTAGTGAAGGAAGGTAGTGAGGCTGATTACAAAGCACCTGAGCAGAATGATGATGACTGGGTGACTGGAATTGCTGACTGGATATAAGGCAGCCGACGCCCTTCTGCCTTGCAGGTGATTTCTCTGAGGGATTCTTGGAGACCAGTCTGATTCCTGCTCCTCAAAAGCTAAGTTTTCTGCTCTGCTTTTTGCATTTGTGTTTTGGTTTTGTTTTGCCTTGTTTTTCTGGATTTCTGCCTTTCCCTGCTGGGTGAGCTGAATTCCTTTTTGCTCTGTCTTCAGAAAATACCTGAGTACTGATATAGTCTATTTGAAGCCTAGCGTCTTCAGGGCTTTTTTCCCTATCAGTCTGTTGGCTCTTGTTCTGAGAGGGTTTTGGCAGATTGCAGACAGCAGCTTTCCTATCCCGTCCTATTTAGTTAGCTTAGGCCCCATCATTTGCTCAGCCTATCTTTCTATCTGTGTGAGTATGTTTTCATCTTGCTTCACCGTCATTATATGTTGGGGGCTGCCTATTGCTTTGGGGTCTGCTCTGGGGCAGTTTAGATTTCCCTTTCTGTCTTTAGGCAGTGTAGTTCTCCGGCTGTGATCTAGGGCACCGTAGGAACCCCCCACGGCTACTGCTAGTTGTTGTTGTTAGGTTCAGGGGTCTGCAATCCGATAGCTGCCAACTTCTCTGGTTTTCTGGACTTAGCTAGTATTTCTGTTTTTGCCTCCTACGGTGACTCATTCATAACAGAATCACCTGCCATACCGCAGATCCTAGGGTACTCAATAGCAGGAAAAAATTGTAAAAAAAAAAAAAAAAAAGTGTGTATATTTTTTCCTCTATATCTCTGAGGCCGTAGGGGGAATTTTTTTTCTCTCAATGGAGATAAAGCAATTGTCTGATCGTGTGGAGCAGCTCGCTGTGGAAGTGTGGGGAATTTCCACCTACCTTGCTCATTCACATGCTGCTGAACCAAAGATCCCTACTCCTGATGTGTTTTTTGGGGAACGGTCTAAATTTTTGAATTTCAAAAATAATTGCAAATTATTTTTTGCCTTGAAGCCTAACTCTTCAGGGAGCTCCACGCAGCAGGTTAAAATTGTCATCTCTTTGCTGCGTGGCGATCCCCAGGATTGGGCGTTTTCTTTGAAACCAGATGTTCCTATTCTGACTAATGTGAACGCATTTTTTCAAGTCTTGGGGTTGTTGTATGACGAACCTAATGCTATTGATCAGGCTGAAAAGACCCTGTTGGCATTGAGCCAGGGTCGGGATTCGGCAGAGTTGTACTGTCAAAAATTCAGAAAGTGGGCGGTCCTTACTACCTGGAATGATAATGCCTTGGCAGCTCTCTTTCGGAAGGGTTTGTCAGAAGCCGTAAAAGATACTATGGTGGGATTTCCTGTTCCCTCTGGTCTTGACGATTCTATGTCATTAGCCATTCAGGTTGATCGGCATTTACGTGAACGCAGGACTGCACGAGAGGTGTTGCCACCTGTTGAACAAGTGTCTGAACCTATGCAATGTGATAGCGTTTTGTCAAGGGAGCAACGTCAGTAGTTCAGAAGGCGTAATAAGCTGTGTTTTTTTTGTGGAGATGCCTCGCATATTATTTCTGTCTGTCCTAAACGAGAGAAATGTTTTGCACACACGTTTTCTGTGGGTGGTGTTCAACCTAAGTTTCTTCTGGCAATTACTCTGATCTGCTCCCTGTCCACATTTTCCGCCAAGGCTTTTGTGGATTCGGGAGCAGCCCTGAACCTAATGGACTTGGATTTTGCTAAACTTTGTGGATTTCCGATGATACCTCTGCGGACGCCTATCCCTTTGAGGGGGATTGATGCTACTCCTTTGGCGAAAAATAAACCTCAGTTTTGGACCCAGGTGGTAATGCGGGTTGCCCCAGACCATCAAAAAAATTGCAGATTTTTGGTGTTGCATAATTTGCATGATACCATTGTTCTGGGGTTTCCCTGGTTGCAAATTCATAATCCAGTTTTGGATTGGAAATCTGTGTCTGTGGTGAGTTGGGGTTGTCAGTGTGCCCTTAGTGAGGCTCCGGTTTTTTCAACCTCTCCTCAGTCGCATGATGTTCCTGACTATTTGGCGGACTTTTATGATGTATTTAGTGAGAATGAGTCTGCGTCTTTGCCTTCTCATAGGAGTTATGACTGTGCAATTGAACTGAGCCCGGGGTGTAAATTTCCCAAGGGTCGGCTCTTCAATTTATCTGTACTAGAGCACGAGGCTATGCGATCCTATATTAAGGAGGAGTTGGAGAATGGTCATATTAGACCATCCTCTTCACCCTTAGGTGCCGGGTTTTTTTTCGTGGCCAAAAAGGATGGTTCATTAAGGCCTTGTATTGATTATCGTGCCCTCAACAAAATTACTAATAAATATCAGTATCCGTTACCCCTGATTTCGGATCTATTCTCCAGAGTTAAAGGTGCTTGCTGGTTTACCAAGCTTGACCTCAGGGGGGCGTATAATCTTATCCGCATTAAGCATGGGGATGAATGGAAGACGGCGTTTAATACTCCGGAGGGACATTTTGAGTACCTGGTGATGCCTTTTGGGCTCACTAATGCCCCTTCTGTCTTCCAGTGCCTCATGAACGACATTTTCCGAGACTTTGTGGATACATTTTTGATTATCTATCTGGATGATATTTTGATCTTCTCCAAGGATTGGGATTCTCATGTGGAACATGTTCGGACTGTGTTCCGGATCTTGAGGGAGAATTCCCTGTATGTCAAAGGATCGAAATGCCTTTTTGGGGTACAGAGGATTTTATTTTGGGGATTTATTTTGTCACCGACAACTATTAAAATGGACCCGGCCAAGGTACAGGCCATTTATGATTGGGTTCAGCCCACTTCTTTGAAGGCCCTCCAGAAGTTTTTGGGTTTTGCTAATTTTTATCGGAAATTTATAGCAAAATTTTCTAGTATTGCCAAGCCATTGACTGATCTGACTAAGAAGGGTGCTGATGTGTTGAATTGGTCTGCGGAGGCTGCTTCTTCCTTTCAGGAGCTGAAGCGAAGATTCACTTCTGCCCCGGTTTTGCGGCAACCTGATGTCTCACTCCCGTTCCAGGTAGAGGTGGACGCTTCTGAGATTGGTGCAGGAGCTGTTTTGTCCCAAAAGGATCCTGTAACATCTAAAATGAATCCCTGTGCTTTCTTTTCCCGAAAGTTCTCTCCATCTGAACGTAACTATGATGTGGGGAATTGGGAACTGTTAGCCATGAAATGGGCATTTGGGGAGTGGAGACATTGGTTGGAGGGAGCTAAACACCAAGTCGTGGTCCTTACTGACCACAAGAATTTGATTTACCTGGAGTCGGCCAAACGCTTGAACCCTATACAGGCTAGGTGGGCCTTGCTTTTTACACGTTTTGATTTTGTGGTCTCTTTTCTTCCTGGCACTAAGAATGTCAAGGCTGACGCTCTCTCTAGGAGCTTCTTTGCTGATTCTCCTGTGGTGACCAAGCCTGCTACCATCTTAGGCGAAGGGGTA
This sequence comes from Dendrobates tinctorius, assembly GCF_039654945.1. Taxonomy (NCBI): domain Eukaryota; kingdom Metazoa; phylum Chordata; class Amphibia; order Anura; family Dendrobatidae; genus Dendrobates; species Dendrobates tinctorius. The sequence continues at coordinate 11,519,615 of NW_027361680.1, forward strand.
GTTCCTTCTGCCATCTCGCCCGATTTGAGACGTGCTCTGGAAGAGTTTCAGGAGGACAAATCTGAGCGTTGTCCCAGTGGAAAGTTGTATGTTCCTGACCAGTGGAAGAAGAGAGTGATGTCTGAAGTTCATTGCTCTGCATTGGCTGGTCATCCAGGTATTTTTGGTACTAGAGATCTGGTGAGTCGGTCTTTTTGGTGGCCCGCCTTGTCTCGTGATGTCAGGAATTTTGTGCAGTCCTGTGGGACTTGCTCCCGGTCTAAACCTTGTTCTCGCTCTAGTGGGTTGTTGATGCATTTGCCGGTCCCCAGGAGGCCATGGACCCATATTTCAATGGATTTCATCTCTGATATGCCTGTCTCTCAGAGAATGACTGTTATTTGGGTGATTTGTGATAGGTTCTCTAAGATGATTCATCTTGTACCACTCCCTAAGTTGCCATCTTCCTCTGAGTTGGTGCCCCTGTTTTTGCAACAGGTGGTTCGCTTGCACGGGATTCCTGAGAACATTGTATCTGACAGAGGAGTTCAGTTTGTGTCTAGATTTTGGAGGACTTTCTGTTTCAAGCTGGGAATTCAGTTGTCCTTCTCCTCTGCTTTTCACCCTCAGACCAATGGGCAGACGGAGAGAATAAACCAGACCTTGGAGTCGTATTTGAGATGTTTTATTTCCGCTGATCAGGATGATTGGGTTTCATTTTTTCCCTTGGCCGAATTTGCTTTAAATAATAGAGCTAGTTCTGCCACTTTGATGTCACCTTTTTTTGTAACTTTGGGTTTCATCCTCGATTTTCTTCAGGGCAGGTGGAGCCTTCTGCCTGCCCAGGTGTTGACAATGTGGTGGAGAGAATGCACCAGATCTGGGACCAAGTGGTGGATAAGTTATCTCTCTCCCAGGAAAAGGCCCAGCGGTTTTCCAACCGACATAGGACCATTGGTCCCCAGTTTAAGGTTGGTGATATGGTTTGGTTATCATCAAAAAATATCGCTATGAAGGTGGCTTCTCCTAAGTTTAAGCCTAGATTTATTGGACCTTACAAGATTTTGGAGATTATTAATCCGGTCTCTTTTCATTTGGCTCTTCCTGTCACATTTAAAATTCATAATGTGTTTCATAAGTCCTTGTTGAAGAGGTTTGTTGAACCAGTTGTTCCTGGGGTGGCACCTCCGGACCCTGTATTAGTTGAAGGTAACATGGAATATGAGGTAGAGAAGATACTGGATTCCCGTCTGGCTAGATGGAGACTCCAGTATTTGGTTAAGTGGAAGGGTTATGGTCAGGAGGATAATTCCTGGGTCTCTGCCTCTGATATTCATGCCAAAAGATTGGTGCGTGCCTGTCATCGGGCTCTCCCTGATCGCCCTGGTCGCGTGGATGAGGGTTCGGTGACCCCTCCTCAAGGGGGAGGTACTGTTGTGAGTTCATTTTCCCCTTCACCATTGAGGTCTGATGAACTCCCTCTTCTGGTGAAGGAAGGTAGTGAGGCTGATTACAAAGCACCTGAGCAGAATGATGATGACTGGGTGACTGTTATGATGAGTCACCGAAGGAGGAAAAAACAAAATACCAGCTAAGTCCAGAAAAACCAGAGAGGTTGGCAGCTATCGGATTGCAGACCCCTGAACCTATCCACAACAACTAGCAGTAGCCGTGGGGGTTTCTACGGTGCCCTAGACCCCTCGATCACAGCTGGAGAGCTATATAGCCTAAAGACAGAAAGGGGAAAAACTAAACTGCCCCAGAGCAGACCCCAAAGCAATAGGCAGCCCCCAACATATAATGACGGTGAAGCAAGATGAAAACACTAACACAGATAGAAATATAGGTTTGAGCAAATGATGGGGCCCAAGCTAACTACATAGGACAGGATAGGAAAGCTGCTGTCTGCCATCCGCAAAAACCCTATCAAAATGAGCCAACCGACTGATAGGAAAAACAGGCCCTGAAGTCGCTAGGCTTCAAAAGACTATATCAGCACTCAGGTATATTCTGAAGACAGAGCAAAAGAGCAACAGATCAGAGACAAAAATGGAATTCAGCTCACCCCCGGCCGGGGATGGCAGAACTCCCAAAAAACAAGGCAAAACAAAAACAAAACTGAAGAGTACAAAGCAGGGCAGAAAAACTTAGCTTTGAGATGCAGGAATCAGACTGGTCTCCAAGAATCCAGCAAGAAAATCACCAGCCAGGAAGAAGGGCGTCGGCAGCCTTATATCCAGTCCTCAATTCCAGCCACCCAGTCATCATCTAGCTGCCCAGGTGTTTGATAATCAGCCTCACTACCTTCCTTCACCAGAGGAGGGAGTTCATCAGACCTCAATGGTGAAGGGAAAAATGAACTCACAACAGGTGACTGGAATTGCTGACTGGATATAAGGCAGCCGACGCCCTTCTGCCTTGCGGGTGATTTCTCTGAGGGATTCTTGGAGACCAGTCTGATTCCTGCTCCTCAAAAGCTAAGTTTTCTGCGCTGCTTTTTGCATTTGTGTTTTGGTTTTGTTTTGCCTTGTTTTTCTGGATTTCTGCCTTTCCCTGCTGGGTGAGCTGAATTCCTTTTTGCTCTGTTTTCAGAAAATACCTGAGTACTGATATAGTCTTTTTGAAGCCTAGCGTCTTCAGGGCTTTTTTCCCTATCAGTCTGTTGGCTCTTGTTTTGAGAGGATTTGGCAGATTGCAGACAGCAGCTTTCCTATCCTGTCCTATTTAGTTAGCTTGGGCCCCATTATTTGCTCAGCCTATCTTTCTCTCTGTGTGAGTGTTTTTTCATCTTGCTTCACCGTCATTATATGTTGGGGGCTGCCTATTGCTTTGGGGTCTGCTCTGGGGCAGTTTAGATTTCCTTTTCTGTCTTTAGGCTATGTAGTTCTCGGCTGTGATCGAGGGGTCTAGGGCACCGTAGGAACCCCCCACGGCTACTGCTAGTTGTTGTTGTTAGGTTCAGGGGTCTGCAATCCAATAGCTGCCAACTTCTCTAGTTTTCTGGACTTAGCTAGTATTTCTGTTTTTGCCTCCTACGGTGACTCATTCATAACACCTGACAGTTCCAGCCCGGGCACACAAGGAGCCGCCCTAGCTCGGTCCATCTCCCTACATGAGCATGAGTGGTTGGGTGTACATCTGCTGGGTTGGCTGTAGTGGAAGATTTGTCGGTCCCTATTATACTATTTCTACTGTGGTGAAATTAATGTCACTTTGGTGGTGTCTGTCAAGACATTTTTGGAAATGTGTAGACTCCTGATTGAGTCTCCTTCATGTGTGTTGCCTGTAGCAGTAGGCCATCGAGACCGGCAGTCCTCCAACTCCATTAAATCACCTACCCGTGTTACTTTTCTTACATTTTTCTGACAATATTAATCAATGAAACTGATATTTGTGTCTCCTGAGTGTGGCTGAGCATCAATTTCAAATGTTTTTTTATCACTTATATAGTGATAAAGTTCTCTATGGTCCAATCCTAATGGTCTTTGGCAAACTTCAGTCTGGCTCTCAGCCTGGCTCTCCTTTGCTTCTCATTAATGAAAGGCTTTTTTCCACCTTTACATGACTTGAGCCCTGCCTCTAGGAGCCTGTTATGAACTGTCATTGCCATGCAATTCACCCCAGCTGCCATTTGTCATTCCTTTTGTAGGTCACTTGATGTCTTCCTGCGGTTGCTGAGTGACATTCAAATAAGATGACGGTCATCCCGGTTAGTATCTTTGTTGTCCCCAATGTCTGCTGCTTGACCTTGTTGTAATGGACTGCCATCTTAGAAGTTTTAAGGATGGAGGCACCATGGCGCTCACTGTATCCCTCTGTAGTAAAGACAGAATTGAGCCCTTCTTTTCCTCACTCAAGACTTTTCTTTTCAACTCCTTTGGCATGGTTAAAAGTTATTTTTTCATTCCTATTACTTTTGGGATATTTGGGATATCGCGGACATCTTGGTAAGATTCACTGATAAGGGCATTCTTGACAAAAAGATGTGTGAATTCCTCACCAAGAATAATCCAGTAACACCAGTTTTCTACACACTTCCTAAGATCCACAAAAATCTTGAACACTCCCTGGTAGACCTATAGTGGCCCCCACCGAGTCTATTCTCTCCCCTATTTTCACTTACCTTGAGAAGGTCTTTACACCACTTATACAGAAAACCAGATCTTTTCTCCTGGACACAGGGGGAATTTTAGAGACCATTAGGAAGTTGGGCAGTATTCATAGTAATGCCCTATTGGTAACATTTGATGTCAAGGAACTTTATACCTCCATTCCACACGACCATGGTAAACAGTCAGTAAACCGACTCCCTACATCCTCAGGCATGGATATAGACCAGATTAATTTGTGGACAGAACTTCTCACCCTAGTTTAAACTAGAAACTTTTTGTTTCAGGACAGCTTTTTTTCTACAGACCCGGGGCACCGCTATTAGCTCAAACGTGGCACCCTCTTATGCTAATTGTTACATGGCAGACTTTGAAGAAACCATTATTTACACATGTTTACTATATCAGAATAAAAAAAAACACATTATATGAAAGGTAGACTCACCAAAACCTTGTCTAATGCACTAGCAGGATGCAGCAGCAGACCTCCATTGATAAAGACTGGGACAGCATAGGTGCATTCCACTGATGAAAACAACCAGTCACCCAACCAGACAATGGAGGGGCTGGCTGCCTAGTGGAAAAATGCACAAAAATAGGGCTTGCATAAGACATCAGTCACACAGATAAGTGTGGTGCATAGTGTCTGAACAGCCTATTGATAATGCCCATAATATTACAGGTGGGCCATTCAAAAGCCAAGCCAACATAAAGAGGCCTAGCTGCATCCTGCAAAAATGATAAAAAGTGCAAACAAGTTGAAGAAAAACATGGGGTATTAGTTACTATTTTGGTCAAGACAGATAAGCTCGCATAGTATTAGCTGGTGGGCCGTTCAGCACTATATATATGCATCACACAGAAAAACCAAGCCAACATAAAGAGGTCTAGCTGCATCCTGCAGAAATGATAAAAAGTGCAAAAAAGATGAAAACATACATGGGGTATTAGTTACTATTTTGGCCAAGACAGATAAGCTCGCAACCCAACGTCAAGGATCCCCAATAATTGCGAGTCCTGCCCCAGCATTTATTAATGGAGGTCTGCTGCATCCTGCTAGTGCATTAATCAAGGTTTTGGTGAGTCTACCTTTCATATAATACGTATTTTTGATTTTTTTTTATGTTCGCTGTTTGAGATTAGTGTTAGGGACTCGCAAAGCACAAATCCACCATTCGATGCAAAAAATTATTGTTACCCATCCCCAACCATTTTATCACACAGGAACATAGGATCACCCAATTAAAATTTCAGATTCTTGTGCAAGTACCACCACCAAGACGAGGTGGTGACCGCATAGGACTACTCAAACAACGGGAAGCCTACTGGATCCACACACTGGATACCCTGACTCCCAAAGGTTTAAATAGGGATTATGACCTCCTATTTAATGACTAGATCTTATAACAAGATAAATTCCTGACTTTTGCATTGTCCCATAATTAAGTAGCATAAAACCTACAGGAAATATGACCCGCTATTTTAACCCCTTCCCGACCTGTGACGCCACATAGGCATCATGAAAGTCGGTGCCAATCCGACCTGTGACGGCTATGTGGCATCATGGCGGGATCGCAGTCCTGCGGGTCGGGTGACCGGGGTCACTGAAATGTCATCCCACCTGCAGGTACAGGAGGACCTGTACTTAACCCCAGGGGGGTGGCTTTGCCCCCCGTGGCTACGATCGCTTCTGGTGACCTCTTTGTCACCCCCCCAGATCTGATCGGAGCTATCGACCATATAGGACCATATAGGTCCATATAGGACAATCGGCGATTGTCTAAACGCTGTGTCTAATATCATGTCCTCACTATATCTGAAACTGAACCTGTCAAAGACTGAACTCCTGGTGTTTCCTCCCGCTACTAATGTACCTATACCCGACATTGCCATTTCTGTGTGTGGTTCCACTATTACTCCCCAGCAACAGGCCCGCTGTCTTGGGGTCATACTTGATTCCGAGCTTTCCTTTGCCCCCCACATTCGATCACTGGCTCGCTCTTGTCATCTGCACCTCAAAAACATTTCTAGAATTCGACCTTTTCTTACCTTTGACTCTGCAAAAACTCTTACTGTTTCTCTTATTCATTCTCGTCTTGACTATTGTAACTCTCTTCTAATCGGTCTCCCTCTTACCAAACTCTCCCCCCTCCAATCTGTCTTGAATGCTGCAGCCAGGATCATATTCCTCACCAATCGTTACACTGATGCCTCTACCTTGTGCCAGTCATTACACTGGCTACCCATCCACTCCAGAATTCAGTATAAACTTATTACCCTCACTCACAAAGCCCTCCATGGCTCAGCACCACCCTACATCTCCTCCCTTGTTTCAGTATACCACCCTACCCGCGCCCTCCGTTCTGCTGATGACCTGAGATTAGCATCCTCAATAGTCAGAACCTCCCACTCCCGTCTCCAAGACTTTACACGTGCCGCACCAATTCTTTGGAATGCACTTCCCAGGTCAATACGATTAGTCCCCAATCCCCACAATTTTAAGCGTGTCCTGAAAACGCATTTATTCAGACTGGCCTACCACCCCAACACATTAACCTAATCTATCCCTGTGTGGCAGAGCCAAAAGTTTTACCATAACCAGGTTCCCCGCATCATGTTCCCACATGCTTTATGCCTCCATTAGCCCTCTGTGTCTGTACTGTTACACACTTAACATTATGACTGGTCCATACAATTCAGGGTAACTGTTACCACCCACCTTTCGTGTCTCCCTCTTTCCTCATAGACTGTAAGCTTGCGAGCAGGGCCCTCTTTCCTCTTGGTATGTGTGATAATCTACTGTATGTGATTATTGTTATGCTGTAATGTCTATTGTCTGTACAAATCCCCTCTGAAATGTAAAGTGCTGCGGAATATGTCGGCGCTATAAAAATAAAATTTATTATTATTATTATTATTATATAGCGCTATCCCTCCAATCAGATGTGGAGGGGCAGGGTAAACTATGGCTGCCCTCACTCTTCAGCTTCATCCCGACCTTGGAAGCTGAAGAACAAGGTGCCTGCTAGCTGCCCTGCCACCGACTGACCTGCAATCACCACCGCCGCCACTGCTGCTGCCATACGGTACTCCGTTCACTCCCCCCTGCCCAAGTGATCACCCCCCTTGCAGCTGCCAGCTCCATCTCCGCCCCCATCTCCTTATCACAAGCCAAAAAAGTCATAGGGCTATTAATGACAAGGATAGATATCAAATGACTGGTGGGTGGGGGAAAGATACCACACAATGGAGAGAATTTAATTCAATAGTATCAAATTTTATTACACACATATAATCAAGACATACAAAGTGTCATGCCGCGCTCACCTGGGGGCGGGACTTCGGTCCCGACGTCATCTCTTCCAGGGCCGCGGTCACTCCGGGGGCCCCGCCGGGTGCGCACGTGCACCTCTCGTACCTAGGTTCCTGTTTCCTCCATGTTATGTCTGCGCTTGCGCACTTTTCTCAGTTCGGTCTCCAGGTCAGTCCTCTCTATGGTACTGGAGGACTTGACCCGGAAGCTCTCGTGATCATGTGCTATATCAGGATACCTCTTCCTAGGGGAGGTGCCTGATTATTGTTGTGCTTCCTGGCTTGGTCTGCCATGTCCCTGCATGGCTGTGCGCTGTATTCGGGTCCTCTGCCTTGCACTTTGTTGTGCCTCTTGGCACACACTCTGAACCTGCACTCTGCCTTGTACTCGGTTGTGCCTCCTGGCGCACGCTCTGATCCTGTGCTCTGTCTTACACTCAGTTGTGCCTCCTGGCACACACTCTGATCCTGTGCTCTGTCTTACACTCAGCTGTGCCTCCTGGCACACACTCTGATCCTGTGCTCTGTCTTATACTCAGTTGTGCCTCCTGGCACACACTCGGACCCTGTGCCTTGTCTCATACTGTTGTGCCTCCTGGCACACGCTCTGATCCTGTACTCTGTCTCTTACTCAGTTGTGCCTCCTGGCACACGTTCCAATCCTGCACTGTCTTATGCTCAGTTGTGCCCTCTGGCACACACCCTGCTCCTGTACTCTGTTACACCTCCTGGCACACCTGCTGCCTGACTCAGTGCTGTGACATGCTCCTTGCACATATCCTGCTTCACTCACACCCGGACGTACGAAGTCTCTGTATACCACATGTTCCCTTGTCCACGCTTTACACGTTCCTGCAGACACACTCACCCACTCGTGTCTCCTGTGAGCCGGCTGCCTGGTGCCAGCAGTCGTGGTACCTCACCACCTGGGGCTTGCCCCTGACACTCCCTGTATAGGGGGTGGTCTTCACTAGGGCAGCTCACCCTGGGAGGGTTGGTGCCACGACCCAGAGGGTCCACTCCAGGAGTTGTCACACAAAGTGCTTAAGATGAGCTAGATGGAGTATAGCAACCAAAAATAATGGCATAATCACTAGATGACAAGTATAGTGCCAGACAGAAAAAACGTCTCAGGGCCAGAATCTGCATGAGATCAGACTATATGTGGCAGCAAATCTATTTCCAAGTGCTATAATAGCAGCAATTTAGGTTTGTATAAAATAAATCAAACCTAAGTCCAAATAATCGGACAAAATATGAAGACCAAGCAATAGGAAAACAAATAATTTCAGTAGTAAGTATTATCTAAGCATGCTCTAAGATCCAAAATTTAAAGCAATTAGTCGGATCAGAAATGTATGGACTATCCAGTCATCTAGCTGAGATCATAAATAGCAAAAATGCAAATACTGCCCGAGTAGTACACCAGATATAAAATATGAGCCAAGGCAGAATATAGGAGCAAGGAAGTACTTGGATAGTAGGTCAGAATAGACAAAGTTATTATAGCGTGCTAAGCTGCTGAGATACTGAAGTTAAGCCTAAATCAAAGTAGCGACACAAGTAATTAAGTAGTGATGTCTACCTCTAAGTTAGGGGTAGTGATAAGGATATCAGAAAGTCTGTACATTAGGCCTAAATAATAACTGTATATAATGCAATGCAAGGTCTAAGGAAATATTGCGAACTGGTCTATAATATATAGGGTTAAGTACCTTGTGACATGATCCCAGATAGATGCAGAGACGCCCGTGAGACGCGCAGAAGCCCCGACGCGCATTTCACCGTCCTCGGTTTCGTCAGGAGGCGTGGTTAAGATTGTAAGGGGCAATGTTTAAATACAGGAAGTATGGATCCGTCAGCCAATCGGCGCATCTCCCAGCATGTTATACCGCCCCGTGACGGAGCGGGCAAGTGCGCGTCGCGAATAATGAGAGGGAGGACGTGCGTCATCACCTGACATTGCCACAGCAACACGTCCCGCCTGCGACGCCACGGGACTCGTACAGTGCATACAGGGGGAGCGTCAGTGTGACGTACTAAGAGAGGGGTTAACGGACCTTCTTCTAGTGGCCATAAAGAGGTTCTAAATGTATGCATGTTGGCGCTGCATACACAGCAGCATAATAGCCTTGCACTATGCTTCGATCTGATGATTTGGCCCAATGATGGCAGGAGAATATATGTCCCGTATACATGAGGAACCTCACGGTAAGAACATATACTGCTCGTATACATCAATAAATAAATTATCCCCATATAAAGAGGGCATATAAAAATGGCTTACTGCAAAAAGCTGTCCAGCTTCCCTATATATCGATAAATAGGTTTAGCGAATCATGTGCATATATGTATCCTACTTAAGTGTAACCCATAGACATGCGCATATATGTATCCAAGACTCATATACTAGAGCACCTATAGAGGAAAAGAGGAACATGAACAAGACCGGCAGTAAAGCCCAAAACGATGAAATGAATTTCTATACATAATTATCACTTATATAGTTAAAAAACAAAGTGCACCTATAAAGCATGCCATTATTGTCTCGATACAAAATAAGATTTTTATAAAGAGAATGTCCTACGTTGATAGTATATCGTTATATAGTCTGCGTTAGTATGATAAGAACAGATAGCAAAAGAAATCTAAGTATGGTCTCCTGATGTATGTATAATCCTACAGCAGATATTGATGTGTGAAAAAGGTCAATTCTTTTTAGTGGATCTAGACTATTAGCCACATTATTTATGTCCCTCACATGCTCTTGTACGCGGTAGTATACCACGCTAGCTGCCCCTGTGGACTAATATATGTGAGGATGACCACGAGACCTCTTAAGACCCGCGTACAAGAGCATGTGAGGGACATAAATAATGTGGCTAATAGTCTAGATCCACTAAAAAGAATTCCTACGCACTTCTTTGAAATGCATGACTGCAACCCTAGGGGGTTTGTGGTCCGTGGTATTGACCACGTTTATATGGGCATACGTGGTGGCAACCTTAAGAAAAAACTCCTACAAAAGGAAACACGATGGATGGTCACACTTGACACCTTGGTCCCTAAAGACCTTAACGAGGCCATTAGTTTCAAGTCCTTTCTGCAATATTTGAATCTTGTAAGGGCACATCTTGTTTTTAACTCTTTTGTCTTATGTACAGTATATATACTGATATTTAGCTTTTGTTATGGTTTATTATAACTATGTATCAATCTTCATATCCTGTTTTTTTGGATCCGTCAGCCTCATCATTATGAAGAATCCTTTCTATATATCTGGGGGACTCTTAGTAAAATGTATTATATCCATAGCGCTATCATGCTGAAATCCTACTCAAGGTTCACCATTGGAACTGGCGGAATGCGACTGGAATACATCGATATTTAGGACTAATCTAGTGGTCATGCCACCATTGTTAACGTTTCTCATATATGGTACCTAATGTCATATCTTGTTGTATATAATGTGCATGTGCTATATAGGAGACTATTAATATATAGCCCGTAGACATATTGACATCTAGATCCCATACAAGAATATCGCTGATGTGATTAATTATGAATTGTGGACATGGAAAGCTATGTGTATTTTGTGCAAGTTATATTTAGGTCCATCTATGCAGATTGACCTTTTTCACACATCAATATCTGCTGTAGGATTATACATACATCAGGAGACCATACTTAGATTTCTTTTGCTATCTGTTCTTATCATACTAACGCAGACTATATAACGATATACTATCAACGTAGGACATTCTCTTTATAAAAATCTTATTTTGTATCGAGACAATAATGGCATGCTTTATAGGTGCACTTTGTTTTTTAACTATATAAGTGATAATTATGTATAGAAATTCATTTCATCGTTTTGAGCTTTACTGCCGGTCTTGTTCATGTTCCTCTTTTCCTCTATAGGTGCTCTAGTATATGAGTCTTGGATACATATATGCGCATGTCTATGGGTTACACTTAACTAGGATATATATATGCACATGATTCGCTAAACCTATTTATCGATATATAGGGAAGCTGGACAGCTTTTTGCAGTAAGCCATTTTTATATGCCCTCTTTATATGGAGATAATTTATTTATTGATGTATACGAGCAGTATATGTTCTTACCGTGAGGTTCCTCATGTATACGGGACATATATTCTCCTGCCATCATTGGGCCAAATCATCAGATCGAAGCATAGTGCAAGGCTATTATGCTGCTGTGTATGCAGCGCCAACATGCATACATTTAGAACCTCTTTATGGCCACTAGAAGAAGGTCCATTAACCCCCCTCTTAGTACATCACACTGACGCACCCCATGCATGCATTGTACGAGTCCTGTGGCGGTCGCAGGCGGGACGCGTTGCGGTGCAATGTCAGGTGATGACGCACGTCCTCCCTCTCATTATTCGCGACGCACGCCTGCCCGCTCCGTCAAGGGGCGGTATAACATGCTGGGAGATGCGCCGATTGGCTGATGGATCCATACTTCCTGTATTTAATCATTGCCCCTTACAATCTTAACCACGCCTCCTGACAAAACCGAGGATGGTGAAACGCGCGTCGGGGCTTCTGCGCGTCTCACGGGCGTCTCTGCATCTATCTGGGATCATGTCACAAGGTACTTAACCCTATATATTATAGACCGGTTAGCGTTATTTCCTTAGACCTTGCATTGCATTATATACAGTTATTATTTAGGCCTAATGTACAGACTTTCTGATATCCTTATCACTACCCCTAACTTAGAGGTAGACATCACTACTTAATTACTTGTGTCGCTACTTTGATTTAGGCTTAACGTCAGTATCTCAGCAGCTTAGCACGCTATAATAACTTTGTCTATTCTGACTTGCTATCCAAGTACTTCCTTGCTCCTATATTCTGCCTTGGCTCATATTTTATATCTCGTGTACTACTCGGGCAGTATTTGCATTTTTGCTATTTATGATCTCAGCTAGATGACTGGATAGTCCATACATTTCTGATCCAACTAATTGCTTTAAATTTTGGATCTTAGAACATGCTTAGATAATACTGACTACTGAAATTATTTGTTTTTCTATTGCTTGGTCTTCATATTTTGTCTGATTATTTGGACTTAGGTTTGATTTATTTTATACAAGCCTAAATTGCTGCTATTATATCACTTGGAAATAGATTTGCTGCCACATATATTCTGATCTCATGCAGATTCTGGCCCTGAGACGTTTTTTCTGTCTGGCACTATACTTGTCATCTAGTGATTATTATTTTTGGTTGCTATACTCCATCTACCTCATCTTATGCACTTTGTATGTCTTGATTATATATGTGTAATAAAATTTGATACTATTGAATTAAATCCTCTCCATTGTGTGGTATCTTTCCCCCACCCACCAGTCATTTGATATCTATCCTTGTCATTAATAGCACTATGACTATTTTGGCTTGTGATAAGGGGCTCTCTTGCTTTGGTTGCATTTTGAGGCCTGAGACGTATATCCGTATGGCCACGCTTTAGGTTGATAATCCGCCCCCATCTCCATCTGCTGTTGCATCTCTTCAGCCCTCTCCTGCCCCTGGTGATCACCCCGCAGCCCCAGTGATCACCCCAATCACCCCCTGCCCCCCTGATCACCCCCCTGATCACCCCCCCTGCTGCTGCAGGCTCCATCTCTGCCTCCATCTCCATATGCTGCTGCATCTCCTCAGCCCCCTGCATGCCTGACAACCCCCTTCTGCCCCAGTGATCACCCCCCCTGCTGCTGCTGGCTCCATCCTCACCTCCATTTCCATCTGCTGCTGCATCTCCTCAACCCCCTCATGCCCCCTGCGCGCCTGACGGCCCCCTCCTGCCCCCCCCTGCACCTGACAACCCCCTCCTGCAGTAGAAAGTTTCACCAAACACTCGCACATACACACGCACACTATAATAAAGTTTAGCTTTTTTTACAAACGCACACACCACACACAATGTCCCTCTCATCCCAGTCACAAAGGGTGTACTCAGCTGAATAGGCATATGGCACTATTGCCTCCGAAACTGATAACGAGGGAGAGGACCCTACTTTTCTCTATTCCTCCCACTCTTCCTCCTCCAGCGACACAGACTAACCACCACCAAGATGTCGCAGAATGAGAAATCATCCGGAGCCCAGGGAGGAAAAGCCAGAGGCCAGGGAAGAAAACCCCCCTATCTAGTGCTAGTCACACCCAACCTAGCACTAGTGCCCCCTCATGGACCTCCGTCACTGAAAATTTTGCTCCACGGATTCCTGATTTCATTCACCAATCAGAAATCCAATTCGAGACTGCCAACTTCAGGGAAATAGACTTTTTCAAAGTCTATTTCTCGGGAGTCAATTGTCAGTCTTAGGGTGTGTGCACACGCTGCGGATTCTGCTGCGGTTCCACAGCGGATGTGGCCGCTGCGGGTCCGCAGCAGTTTTTGCTGCGGTGTACAGCACCATTATTCCCTATGGGAATAAAAAAACGCTGTGCAGACGGTGCGGATTTTTCCGCGCGGTTTTCCTGCAGTTTTGAAACCGCAGAAAGAATTGACATGATTCTGCAGCGGTTTGCCATCTCTTCCATTGAGGAGATGAAAAACCGCAGGGCAAAACCGCAGAGCAATCCGCAGGTAAAACCGCAGGTCTTTTGACCTGCAGATTTACCTGCGGATTTTACAAAATCCGCGCTGCCAAATCCGCACCCCATTCCGCAGCGTGTGCACATAGCCTTATGGTGGAGCAAACAAACTTATACGCCCTTCAATTTTTTGCCGAAAACCCTAATTCATCATTTTCTACTTGGAGTCTCATTGACTCAGTAGAAATGATGAAATATTGGGGACTGGTCCTTCACATGGGAATTGTGAAGAAACTGGAAATTCGCCAATACTGGAGTACTGATATTTTATATCAAACTCCAATATTTGGCATGGTTATGTTTTGCAAACGTTTTGAGGCGATTCATAAGTTTCTCCATTTTAGGGACAATGCTGACAGCCTTCCCTGTGATGACCCGAATTTTGATACTGTTCAAAATTCAGCCAGTCATCGAACACTTCAGCAACAAGTTTTCTGAAGTGTACATTCCCCAAAGGTAGGATCGCTACTACCAACAGGTGGCGCTATAGACTTCAAGTCCTCTTTTTCTCTGAAGAGGCAATTTGCACATTCCCCAAAGGGAAATTTGTAGATATGAATCCCTCATCCACTTCAAAGGGAGGCTTCAGCTCCGTCAGTACCTGCCCAGCAAGAGGGCGAGGTATGGGATAAAACTCTGTAAGCTGTGTGAGAGTACCTCAGAATACACTCTCAGCTTTAGAGTTTACAAAGGGAAGGACAGCAGGATCCATCCCCCAGAATGTCCACCTGCTCTGGGGGTAAGTGGGAAAATAGTGTGGGATTTGGTCCACCCTCTGCTTGATAAAGGTTACCATCTGTACGTTGATAACTTTTATACAAGCATCACACTATTTCAATCCCTCTCTGCCAGAGCTACCGTCGCTTGTCGTACCGTGCGCGGAAACCAGAGGGGTCTCACTTTGTCGCTAATTGAGCAGGCTCTCGCAAAGGGTGAGAGCCAAGCCCAATGTAGCGGCAACATGGTTGTGGTCAAGTTTAAAGCCAAAAGGGACGTCTTTTTCTTGACAACAATCCATGGTCCCAGCACCATGGCCACCACTGTTCGAGGTACCCCAGCACAGATCCACAAACCAGACTGTGCCCTGGGGTACAGCAAGCACATGGAGCGGAGTTGATCTTTCTGATCAAGTCCTCCAGACCTATAGTGCCATGTGGAAGGCAGGGGCGGGACTACAGTGGTCACAGGGGTCACAGATGCAACAGGGCTGTGCAGCTCGGTTCTTTGATTGCCAGGCTGCAATTGGCTGCTGTGTGCGCACAGTACCTGTGATGAGGTCACAGGAGGGGAGGAGTCAGGGGTCACATGATCAGGAGCCTCTATGTGTGTGCAGGACTCTGCCATGCTGGTTGTCATGGTGCACTGCTGGATGAAGGTAAGTTTATGTGTGGGGTCTGGAGGGGTTTACAGGGTGGATGTAGCAGAGAAGTGAGTGTGTACAAGGTGAACGGAGCAGAGCCGTACGTACGAAGTGTATGGAGAGGAGCCATGTGTACAAAGTGTATGGAGCGCAGCCGTGTGTGTATGAGGTGAGCAGAGCCATGTGTGTACGAGGTGTACGGAGCAGAGCTGTGTGTGTATTAGGTGTACGGAACGGAGCCATGTGTGTATGAGGTGTATGGAGCCATGTGTGTATGAGGTGTATGGAGCGGAGCCATGTGTGTACGAGGTGTACTGAGCAGAGCCATGTGTGTACGAGGTGTACTGAGCGGAGCGTGTACGAGGTGTACAGAGCGGAGCCGGTACGAGGTGTACAGAGCGGAGCGTGTACGAGGTGTACAGAGTGGAGCGTGTACGAGGTGTACAGAGCGGAGCGTGTACGAGGTGTATGGAGCGGAGATGTATGTGTATTTTGGCATTGGGGGCCCATTTGAAAGTTCTCACTGGGGCCCATAACTTTGTAGTTATGCCACTGGCGGAAGTCGAAGGTGTGGTATAAAAAACTGGTTGTGCACATCGTACAAATTGCACTGTATAACGCATACGTGCTATCACGATGTGCAGGCCAGACCAACAACACCTTCCTTCAGTTCCAGGAGGCGGTGATAAAGGCCCTGATGTTTGGAGACAAGGAAGGAGCGCACCCCAGCACCCCTGGAACTCAAGTTTTACGTATGGTACCAGGGCAACATTTTCCCCGTGAGGGGAGAGCAAAAAATGGTGCCGGGTATGCTATAAAAGGGGGATAATAAGGGAACCTCATTTCCAATGTGAAACGTGTCCTGACAAACCTGAACTGTGTTTGAATGAATGCTTCAGAATTCATCACACCTCTGTACACTAAACACATCCTGACATTCCCCTACAGAACTCACCCACACCAGCCTGACATACACAACACCACACACACACACACACCAATCTGACATACAATATGTCAGGTTGGTGTGTGGTGTGGTATAGTGTACGTCAGGTTGGTGTGTGTGTTGTAGTGTATGTCAGGTTTTTGTGTGTGTGGTGTATACTACACCACACACACACACACCAACCTGACATATCGTGTACATCAGGTGTTATGAATGAGTCACCGAGGAGGAAAAGCAAAAACAAGCTAAGCCCCAGAAAACCAGAGAGGTTGGTAACTAAGCGGATTGCAGACCCCTAATCCTATCCACACAACTAAGCAGTAGCCGTGGAGCATACCTACAATGATCCGAGATGCCTCGTCACAGCCGAAGAACTAAATAAGCCTAAAGCAAGAAAAGGGGAAATCTAAACTGCCCCAGAGCAGACCCCAAAGCAATAGACAGCCCCCAAACACGTATTGTCGGTGAGACAAGATGAAAACACAAACACAGATAGAAAAATAGGCTGAGCAAATGATGGGGCCCACACTAACTAGAAAGGAAAGAAAAGATGCTGTCTGCAATCACCAACAAAACCCTGCCAAAAAATGTCCAACACTTTCTGATAACAAAAACCCTGAAGTCGCTAGACTTCAATTCCCTATATCAGCACTCTGGTATATTCTGAAGACAGAGCAAAAAGAGACCAATCTGATCAGGGACAAAAAGCAAACTGGCATAAACAGAGACATAAGAATGTAAACCAGACCAAATCTCATGTGAAAAAATAGCAGAGCACACTTAGCTTGAGAAGGCAGGAACAGAAATGGAAACCAGAACCTCAGGGCAGGAAAAAATCACCAGCACAAAATTAGGGAGTCAGCTGTCTTAAATCCAGTCACAGACTCCTGATGTCCAATCACAGTCCTCCTCCTCAGGTGGCAGGTCTCTGCCATTTAGATCAGCTTCATTACCTGCTGTCACCACAAGAGGGAGTCCGGAGGGAGAACTCATGGCTCCTCTGTCAACACAGCCAGCTCCACCACCCTCACCAGAAGCCAGAGGTAAACCAGAAAATGAGTTCACAACATCAGGTTGGTGTGTGTTATAGTGTATGTAAGGGTTTTGTGTGTGTGGTGTATACTACACCACACACCAACCTGACATACACTACACCACACACACCAACCTGACATAGTGTGTCAGGTTGGTGTGTATGGCGTAGTGTACGTCAGATTGGTGTGTGGTGTGGTATAGTGTATGTCAGGTTGGTGTGTGTGTGTTGTAGTGTACGTCAGGTTGTTGTGTGTGGTGTATACTATACCACACACACCAACCTGATGTACACTACACCACACCACACACCAACCTAACATAGCCTACATACATTCCATATGCGACATGCTGTCCGCTAACAATTGGAGCTAATTTTCCATTCAAAAAGTCAAATGGCGTTCCTTCACTTCCAAGCCCTGCCGTACGCCCAAACAGTGGTTTATAGTAGAAACAAAATAGGAGAGAGGAGGGGGCCCTCCTGGTGTGATACCAAGTGGTCAAATAGAGGAGGTTAGGAACAAAGTACACTAACCTGCCGTGGTTATGCTACCGGCATAACCACGTTTGCAGAGCCTGCTGTGCTTATCGTGCATCATTCATTGTCCTGGCTTCCAGGTTCAGAAGCTAGCTGGTCACAAGGGGCGTCACATGATGCTGATGTCACCACAGGTCCTCCGTCTTTCAGGTCTTGCAGGAAGGTTGTAAGTCTGCTGGGTCCGTGCTGCACTAAGCTGCTCACCCAGAAGGGTGTAAAATACAAGGAAAGAGAAGTACCGCTGATTAGGGGGCTCAGACCAAGACATACACTTGATCACCTGATGAAGGCGGATTCACCGCCGAAAAGCTTTGTGAGGACATAATGACCAAGTAAAGAAGTTTCTTTTCCATCCAAATAAGTGTCTGTCTTGGTCTGAACGCCCTAATCAGCCGTACTTCTCTTTCCAAACAGTGGTTTATGACCACATATGAGGTATCATGTACTCAGGAGAAATTGCCCAACAAATTTTAGGATCACATGTGCCCATGTGAAAATGAAAAAATTGAGGCTAAAAGAAAATTTTTGTGAAAAAAAAATAAAGTAATTTATCATTTTTACAGATCAATTTTTGAAGCACCTGAGGGTTCAAAGTGCTCACTATGCATCTAGATAAGTTCCTTGGGGGGTCTAGTTTCCAAAATGGGGTCACATGTGTGGGAGCTCCAATGTTTAGGCACACAGGGGCTCTCCAAACGCGACATGGTGTCCCGCTAACGATTGGAGCTAATTTTCCATTCAAAAAGTCAAATGGCGCTCCTTTCCTTCCTAGCCCTGCCTTGCGCCTAAACAGTGCTTCCCCCCACATATAGGGTTTTGGCGTACTCAGGACAAATTGGACAACAACTTTTTGGGTCCACTTTCTCCTTTTACCCTTAGGAAAATAAAAAAAATTGTTGCTAACAGATCATTTTTGTGACTAAAAAGTTAAATGTTCTTTTTTTCCTTCCATGTTGCTTCAGCTGCTGTGAAACACCTGAAGGGTTAATAAACTTCTTGAATGTGGTTTTGATCAGCTTGAGGGGTGCAGTTTATAGAATGGTGTCACTTTTGGGTATTTTCAGCCATATAGACCCCTCAAACTGACTTCAAATGTGAGGTGGTCCCTAAAAGAATGGCTTTGTAAATTTTGTTGTTGCAAAAATGAGAAATCGCTGGTCAACTTTTAATCCTTATAACTTCCTAACAAAAAAAAATGTTGTTTCCAAAATTATGCTGATGTAAAGTAGACATGTGGGAAATGTTATGTATTACCTATTTTGTGTCACATAACGCTCTGGTTTAACAGAATAAAAATACAAAATTTGAAAATTGCGAAATTTTCAAAATTTTCAAGAAAATTTCTGATTTTTTTCAAAAATAAACCTATAAATTTACCACTAACATGAAGTCCAATATGTCAAGAAAAAGCAATTGCAGAATTGCTAGGATCCGTTAAAGCGTTCCTGAGTTATTACCTCATAAAGGGACACTGGTCAGAATTGCAAAAATTGGCCAGGTCATTAAGGTCAAAATAGGCTGGGTCATGAAGGGGTTAATATAGCCTTAGATACCTTAATTAATTATTTCTCTGCCCTGCACATATGATGTCTGTCCTGCACACATGATGTCTGCCCTGTACATGATGTCTGCCCTGCACATGTGATGTTCGTCCTGCACACATGATGTCTGCCCTGTACATATGATGTTCGCCCTGCACACATGATGTCTGTCCTGCATATATGATGTCCACCCTGTACACATGATGTCTGCCCTGTACACATGATGTCTGCCCTGTACACATGATGTCCGCCCTGTACTCATGATGTCCGCCATGCCCACATGATGTCCGCCCTGCACACATGATGTCCGCCCTGCTCATATGATGTCAGTCCTGCACATGATGTCCACCCTGCACATATGTTGTCCCCCTGCACACATGATGTCTGTCCTGTATATATGATGTTCGCCCTGCACACATGATGTCTGTCCTGCACACATGATGTCAGTCCTGCACACATGATGTCCGCCCTGCACACATGATGTCAGTCCTGCACATATGTTGTCCCCCTGCACACATGATGTCTGTCCTGCATATATGATGTCCACCCTGCACACATGATGTCCGCCCTGCACACATGATGTTAGTCCTGCACATGATGTCCGCCCTGCACATATGTTGTCCCCCTGCACACATGATGTCTGTCCTGAATATATGATGTCCGCCCTGCACACATGATGTCTGTCCTGCACACATGATGTCAGTCCTGCACACATGATGTCCGCCCTGCACACATGATGTCAGTCCTGCACATATGTTGTCCCCCTGCACACATGATGTCTGTCCTGCATATATGATGTCCACCCTGCACACATGATGTCCGCCCTGCACACATGATGTCAGTCCTGCACATGATGTCCGCCCTGCACATATGTTGTCCCCCTGCACACATGATGTCTGTCCTGCATATATGATGTCCGCCCTGCACACATGATGTCTGTCCTGCACACATGATGTCCGCCCTGTACACCTGATGTCAGTCCTGCACATATGTTGTCCCCCTGCACACATGATGTCTGTCCTGCATATATGATGTCCACCCTGCACACATGATGTCCGCCCTGCACACATGATGTCAGTCCTGCACATGATGTCCGCCCTGCACATATGTTGTCCCCCTGCACACATGATGTCTGTCCTGCATATATGATGTCCGCCCTGCACACATGATGTCCGCCCTGCACACATGATGTCAGTCCTGCACACATGATGTCCGCCCTGCACACATGATGTCAGTCCTGCACATATGTTGTCCCCCTGCACACATGATGTCTGTCCTGCATATATGATGTCCACCCTGCACACATGATGTCTGCCCTGCACACATGATGTCAGTCCTGCACATGATGTCCGCCCTGCACATATGTTGTCCCCCTGCACACATGATGTCTGTCCTGCATATATGATGTCTGCCCTGCACACATGATGTCTGTCCTGCATATATGATGTCCGCCCTGCACACATGATGTCTGTCCTGCACACATGATGTCTGTCCTGTACACCTGATGTCAGTCCAGCACATATGTTGTCCCCCTGCACACATTAAGTTTGTCCTGCATATATGATGTCCACCCTGCACACATGATGTCCGCCCTGCACACATGATGTCAGTCCTGCACATATGTTGTCCCCCTGCACACATGATGTCTGTCCTGCATATATGATGTCCACCCTGCACACATGATGTCCGCCCTGCACACATGATGTCAGTCCTGCACATGATGTCCGCCCTGCACATATGTTGTCCCCCTGCACACATGATGTCTGTCCTGAATATATGATGTCCGCCCTGCACACATGATGTCTGTCCTGCACACATGATGTCTGTCCTGCACACATGATGTCCGCCCTGTACACCTGATGTCAGTCCTGCACATATGTTGTCCCCCTGCACACATGAAGTTTGTCCTGCATATATGATGTCCACCCTGCACACATGATGTCCGCCCTGCACATATGTATTTCTATTGTGGTTTCCAGTGTATTAAGAGTGTGGAATAATGAAATGTGCTGTAGTGTTACCCTTGTTGCACTGCCGGGCATGGACTGTGCAGGGATAAAGACAAGGAAACTGGGAATCAGCTTGGGAGTAGGGGTCACCATGAATGTGCAGACAGAGGGTTAATGTGAAATCTGTTTCCTTTCTTGTAAGAATGTGAGAGGAGGACACAGCCTGCAGGGGAGACAAGTAATGACAAACTCTTCCTGCTTTACATGTAACCTTATATGGAAGAAAGCACAGGGGGACAAGGCCTGCAGACTCATCACTGACAGACGCATTCCTCTCTAGATAGCGAGAGCTGGTACTATGTGATCAGTCAGTAGCCATGTCTGACCAGGTACACATCTGGAAACCCAGGAAATACAGCTGGGTGTATATTTTAGAACCTATTCAGTGGTTGTTACAGGATATTCAAAATGTTCTCTCTATGTCATGCATGCTATATTTGGGATGTATTTATAACTAAATAGATCCAAGAAGTATCATTTCTCCTTGCATGACAGGCTAAGCATGTCGAGATGAGGAAACTTAAAGCCGCAATGCTCCTCTGGGAAATATGCTAATTATACAAATTGTCTTTTCAGAGAGGAAGAGGACTAGATCTCTAGTGCCACCTATTGGAAGTAGCAATCCTAAAAGTCAATGTCGACCCTCTAACAAGCCTTGTTACATGACAGGATAAAAGCCAAGTCAGAATCTCAATTTGCATAATTAGCATATTTCACAGAGGAGCATTGCGGCTTTAAGTCTCCTCATCTCGACATGCTTAGCATGTCATTCTCCGCAAGGAGAAATGATACTTCTTGGATATCGGTCAGACGCCTCTCACACAGCCAAACCAGATCTCACACTTTGCACTGACGAGGGGCAGTACCCTGAAGCACAGTGTCTGCAAATTGAGATTCTGGCTTGGCTTTTATCCTAAGTCATGTGAAAAGGCTCATTAAAGGGTTGACATTGACTTCTAGGATTGCTACTTCCAATAGGTGGCACTAGAGTTCTAGTCCTCTTCCTCTCTGAAGAGACAATTTGCATAATTAATTAAATATATACACATAGGAGTAGTGTAGCTACCCGGGGGGAGGGAGGTGCAGTTGCCTCCGGGCCCCACACTCATTGAGGCTAAACTGGAGCTACGCTACACTTGCCTGTATCAGGGTGCACAACTCTGTGGTAGAACAAGGAGAGACAATCTCCCGGCACTGCCGCTCTCAGCCTCGGCAGGATGACGCAATGTCCGAGGAATCGATGCATGCACAGCAAGGCCCCAGAGCGGTGAAATAATCGGGACTGTGGTGTCCTGTGAGTGCACTGGCGACTCGCCCTTTGCATTATTGTTATGCCTTCTTCCACGTATGACGCTGTGTGGAATCCAGCATACGGCTAAACCCTTCATCCACTCCCAGTAAGAAGACTATATGGGTGCTTAAGTCTATGTTTATTAGGGTGATATGAACAACAATGGGAGATGATAACAGATGGTATAGTAGAACACAATAGTAGATGATATCAGAGGTTGTTGTACACAGTTATAAATGATTTCGGAGATTGTTGTACACAATGTGGATGATTCGGGTAAAAACTATAAGAAACAGACAATACAGTATGTCAGTGCTAGCAGATGATATCACAGCAATACACAAGGTGCTATCATTACAGTAAAGCAGTGATACAGAGTGCTATTATATTAGTAGCATGATCAGTAGTATGCATTATACAGAGGCTAAGCAATACAACATACAATGCAGTGAAACAAACTTAGGCTGCTAGTATTGTGCCAACTGAACAGAAAATGCATATACAGTAACTACATGCAGAGCTAGAGCATTACAAGGAACTGAAAATGCATTGGAAATATCATGGGGGGGGGGCTGCATTATGGCTAGCCAACAGAGATGCAAAACATACAGTTGTGGCCAAAAGTATTGACACCCCTGCAATTTTGTCAGATAATACTCAGTTTCTTCCTGAAAATGATTGCAAACACAAATTCTTTGGTATTATTATCTTCATTTAATTTGTCTTAAATGAAAAAACACAAAAAGAATTGTCCTAAAGCCAAATTGGATATAATTCCACACCAAACATAAAAAAGAGGGTGGACAAAAGTATTGGCACTGTTCGAAAAATCACGTGATGCTTCTCTAATTTGTGTAATTAACAGCACCTGTAACTTACCTGTGGCACCTAACAGGTGTTGGCAATAACTAAATCACACTTGCAGCCAGTTGACATGGATTAAAGTTGACTCAACCTCTGTCCTGTGTCCTTGTGTGTACCACATTGAGCATGGAGAAAAGAAAGAAGACCAAAGAACTGTCTGAGGACTTGAGAAACCAAATTGTGAGGAAGCATGAGCAATCTCAAGGCTACAAGTCCATCTCCAAAGACCTGAATGTTCCTGTGTCTACCGCGCGCAGTGTCATCAAGAAGTTTAAAGCCCATGGCACTGTGGCTAACCTCCCTAGATGTGGACAGAAAAGAAAAATTGACAAGAGATTTCAACGCAAGATTGTGTGGATGTTGGATGAAGAACCTTGACTAACATCCAAACAAGTTCAAGATGCCCTGCAGTCCGAGGGTACAACAGTGTCAACTCGCACTATCCATCGGCATCTGAATGAAAAGGGACTGTATGGTAGGAGACCCAGGAAGACCCCACTTCTTACCCCGAGACATAAAGAAGCCAGACTGGAGTTTGCCAAAACTTACCTGAAAAAGCCTAAAACATTTTGGAAGAATGTTCTCTGGTCAGATGAGACAAAAGTAGAGCTTTTTGGGCAAAGGCATCAACATAGAGTTTACAGGAGAAAAAAAGAGGCATTCAAAGAAAAAAAACATGGTCCCTACAGTCAAACATGGCGGAGGTTCCCTGATGTTTTGGGGTTTCTTTGCTGCCTCTGGCACTGGACTGCTTGACAGTGTACATGGCATTATGAAGTCTGAAGACTACCAACAAATTTTGAAGCATAATGTAGGGCCCAGTGTGAGAATGCTGGGTCTCTCCCTCAGAGGTCAGGGGTCTTCCAGCAGGACAATGACCCAAAGCACACTTCAAAAAGCACTAGAAAATGGTTTGAGAGAAAGCACTGGAGACTTCTAAGGTGGCCAGCAATGAGTCCAGAACTGAAGCCCATAGAACACCTGTGGAGAGATCTAAAAATGGCAGTTTGGAGAAGGCACCCTTCAAATATCAGGGACCTGGAGCAGTTTGCCAAAGAAGAATGGTCTAAAATTCCAGCAGAGCATTGTAAGAAACTCATTGATGGTTACCGGAAGCGGTTGGTCGCAGATATTTTGGCTAAAGGTTGTGCAACCAAGTATTAGGCTGAGGGTGCCAGTACTTTTGTCTGGCCCATTTTTGGAGTTTTGTGTGAAATAATCAATGTTTTGCTTTTTGCTTCATTCTCTTTTGTGGTTTTTCATTTAAGACAAATTATATGAAGATAATAATACCAAAAAATTTGTGCTTGCAATAATTTTCAGGAAGAAACTGAGTATTATCTGACAAAATTGCAGGGGTGTCAATACTTTTGGCCACAACTGTATATTACATAAATGCATTAAAACCTCACCGGAATCCGCTTGATATAAGCAGTGATTTTGCAGGGAGCTGGACACGTGTGAGCAGCTCAGGGATCCGAGGGAAAATGGCTACATGCTTCAGCTCTGGAAGATGAAGGGGCGGTTCTGAACAGGCTAACCATTTAAAGGGAAAGGATTCTGAATCCATGAACAGGAAAAAGGGCAGCTATGACATCTAATGGACATAGCTGGAACAGCACTTAAGAAATGTCTTGCTACACATGAATGGGTAGAACAATTATTCTGCCAAGGCTGAGAGCGATAGTGCAGTGGCATCAACACGTTAGGCTGGGTTCACATTAGCGTATTTGTGCGCAGAGTATGTGTTCTGTCTCCGACATAATTCACAACCTTTAACTGTCTATTTTGATAACATACAATGATTGCTGTATCTATACAATGCTCAGTTTTTCCACAGTTAATGTTTAGTGTTCTTGGCTCCATCTACTGGCAAAAGTAATAACTGCCATGTTATTTTATATCACTTTCGTTTTTGTTTTCCCCCCAATCCACAATGAATTCTGGGTAAGTCTGCAAAGCATAATGGTCTATTCCAGCCCCCTTTTCCTATCCAGTCTGCCATTTTCTGTCAAGCCTGCTTCATGTGGACATCTAATTTCTCTACCTCCCCTTGTGTCAGCATCTTCGGTACGTAATCACGCTTCCCTCATTTATTCCTGTCCTAGATCACCTTCCTTAGTTAGTTCTCCCCTGGTTAGCTATTAGCGAAGGAAATCTGTATAATGTATATATGTATTTATATGTACCCATACTGATTGATTGTATTGTATGTTTTGCTTATAGTTTCACCGCACTTCAGTATACCAGCACATTCAATAAAACACAGATTCAACCTACAGTCTTCTTATTGGACCCCCGGTATCGCGGTTTAGCTACCCGTATAAGCTATATGAATCCAGGTTCATTAGTAAGGACGGAATAGTGAAACGATGGCTCCCCAGCTAGTGGAATACAGAGAGAAGAGCTTCCCATCTTGCAGGACTGCAGTGAACAGCAGCTTTCCAGCTTGCGGGGACTCAGAGGTAGAAGAGTCTCACATCCTGCAGAGGCCTGTTGCACAGTGCTATCCGGCTAGTGCAATTCAGGGAAAAGACAGCCCTTCATCCAGCTTGTGGGAACTAGTAAACTGCAGAAATCCATCTAGTGAGATTCAAGTCACCGGCTACACAGAGACTAATACAGCTACAGCAATCTCTGCACAGCCAAGCATCCCTCTAAGACACAATGTCCCACAAATCACACAGGACAAAATCTGCTACATCTGTCTCCTCAAAGACTGTATCTATCAGCAGCGCGGTCGCCATTGCCCGCGCAAATGCGGAAGCTGCCAAAATGCAAGCACGCTATGCTGAAGAAGAGATGCAACTTAAATTAGAGAAAGCACGCCTAGATGATCAAGAGAGAAAGGTGCAGTTAGAGAAGGCAGGTGGGGATGCTGCCTTGGAGAGCCTAGCAGTAAAATGAGAGGCTGCTATGGCACTAGCCGATGCAGAAGCACTAGAAGCCGCACACAACCCTGAGCTGCATAGCCGTAGCAGTGTGTCAAGTCTGAAGTTGCCACTGCAAGATTCACCACAACGTACATCTCAGTATGTTAATGAACTTCCTGGTCCAAACTATAACCAAGATCACGACACATCCAGTGAAACGAGTGAGAGTCATCATGAGGCTCAGCTCTAGGAAAACGAGGAGCAAAGCAACACTGCTAATGTCTACCTTGCCCCTCACCAGGTAACCAACGTGAATCACCTTGCTGACACACCGCATGTCAGACCGAAGCAATATGACACAAGCTGGCGCCACCCTGAGGATACTAACCGGTATGAACGCACCTCACATCACTATCAGGGTGACCCATTACCAGTATACTCTGTGTCAGGAACACCGCACTGCACTTGCTCACTGAGCCAGTGCGTGTGTCCTGAGTAAGACAACCTGTACTCAGAGATACCTGTGGAGCGGGCAGCAGCAGAGAAGATGCGTGCTTCAGACCCACAGGACCTGAAGCATGTGACTGCTGGGGGTGTGGCCTAAACTCCCGAGAGTTAGGAGCTGCAGGAAAACTCCTAGAATGGTAACTACGGAACAAAGTTACTAATAGGCATAGACAGGGAAATAAACCAGATCAGGCCGGGGTCAAAGCACGAGATAGCACAACAATTACCAAAGGGCAAGACAGAACGGATAGTCAAGACGAAGCCAAGAAGTCAGAAACCAGAGAAGCAGATATACAGTACAGAATCAACAGGCAAACTCACAACGGGGGACAGAACCGGATCAGAACCATATAAGCAAGCTATAAGACAACGAACAGGCACACAGGGATCACAACACTCGGCCAAAGGCAAAAGTATAACTGACAGGGATTGGAGTATCTCAGGGCAATAAAAAGCTATGCCTGAACCAAAGAGAGACCACAATAATTAACCCCAGGTGTGCAGGTCAAAGCCTTCACTGAGCTCAAGACATTAACCCCTTAATCATGACACTGCTGACAACTGGTTCACATCAGAACTTGCTAGGATCTTCACACAACGTGATCTGGTTACTAAGGGACTCATGAAATTCACTGACCACGCTGAAGGTTACAGAGCTTGGAAAGCTTCCTTCCAAAATGTTACCAGAGACTTGGGGCTGCAACACCGGCAAGAAATAGACCTCTTGGCCAAATACCTAGGAGAAGAGTCAGTCAAACATCCAGTAAGGATCAGAGACATTAACATAAATCACCCTCAAATTGGTCTCAAAGAGATCTGGAAGAGGCTGGTTGAGTGTTACGGCTCAGCAGAGGTCATAGAGAGAGCCTTGTTCAAAAGAATCGATGACTTTCATAAAATATCTACCAAAGATCTCCCAAAACTTAGAGCGCTAGGTGACCTGCTACAAGAGGTCCTAGTTGCCAAATGTGAAGGTGACCTACCATGACTTGCATACCTTGACACAGCCAAAGGTATTAACCCTATAGTCCAACAGTTGCCTTACAATCTACAGGAGAGGTGGCTCACACATTGTTCCACGTACAAATACAAACACAGTGTTTCATTCCCTCCCTTCTCCGTTTTTGTAGACTTTATACATGAACAAGCTACAATCAGAAATGATCCCAGCTTTGACTTTGCAATGTCATATACTGCACCACCACCAGCTGCAAACCCACTCAGAACATCTGTGGCAGTGCACAAGACTAATGTTTCTTCTCCAAGTTCCAATTACACGTCTGCTGGCCGCTCTCAATCAGAGACAAAGGTACAAGAACCTGACAAGCAGTGCCCGCTCCATCAGAAGCCTCATCCTCTCCTAAAATGCAGAGCCTTCAGAGGAAAATCTATGCCGGATCGCAGAAGCTTCCTGAAAGAGAACAGTATCTGCTACAAGTGCTGCTCATCCACCACTCATCTCGCCAAGGATTGTAAGGTCAGTGTAAAATGCACAGAATGTGGCACCGCAGATCATAACATTGCCCTACACCCTGGCCCAGCTCCATGGAGTGCACAAAACATGCCAGCTGACAGTGAGCATGGTGGGGAGGAAAAGAGCACTGATGCAGCTACGCCAGAGATCACTTCACAATGTACTGAAGTCTGTAAAGGAACAATGGACAGTAGGTCTTGTTCTAAAATATGCCTCGTCAGAGTGTACCCAAAGGGCCATAGAGACAAAGCTGTGAGACTGTATGCTATCTTGGTTGATCAAAGTAATTGATCCCTGGCTAGATCAACATTCTTTGACCTATTCAACATCAAAGGACCAAGCACCCCCTACTCATTAAAGACATGTGCAGGTACCGTGACAACAGTAGGTAGGAAAGCCACTGACTACCAAATTGAGTCCTTAGACGGACAATTCTGTCTGCCACTACCTACAATATTCGAGTGTAACCAGATCCCAGACAATAGATCTGAAATACCTACACCAGATGTGGCAATCCATCATGCTCACTTGAAACGCATAGCACACCTTATACTGGAACTCGACCCTCAGGCACAGATAATACTGCTGTTGGGAAGAAGAGATATCCTGCTGGTTCATAAAGTGAGAAATCATATCAATGGACTCAACAATGCTCCTTATGCCCAAAAGCTTGACCTAGGATCGGTCATAATAGGAAACATATGCTTGGGACGCATGCACGCCCCATCTTCTGTGGCAAGTATGCTAACAAATACATTGGAGAAAAGACGCCCATCTCTGTTTCATCCTTGCAATGATGAGTTCCATGTCAAGAAACTGCCAAACAGCATCCAACTACCTAATCATTTAATAGACTTTACTCATCACAGCAGTGTGGTGTCAGGAAGCTATGAGGATAAGTTGGGGTGCACAAGGTTCCAGAGAACTAAGCAAGACAACCAAGTAGCAATGTCGGTAGAGGATAAGTTGTTCTTAGAGGTAATTGACAAGGGACTCGTAAAAGATGAGACCAACAGCTGGGTTGCACCTCTCCCTTCACAACCCACAGACCACGTCTACCAAACAATAGAGATCAAGCGTTCAAACGTTTCTCCTCTCTCAAACATAATCTGCAGAAGAAACCAGAGATGAAAGATCACTTCTCCTTCATGTCAAAGATATTTGAGAACTGCCATGCAGAACTAGCTCCCACTCTCAAAGACTCTGAAGAATGCTGGTTCATAGCCATGTTTGGAGTATATCATCTTAAGAAACTGGGCCAAATTAGAGTGGTGTTTGACTCCAGTGCTAAGTTTGATGATGTCTCCCTGAATGATGCTCTACTCACAGGACCAGACCTCAATAACAAACTGCTGGGAGTACTTATGCGCTTCCGTAAGGATTCCATCGCCTTCATCGCTTCAAATGTTCCATTGTTTCCTTGTGAGAGAGAAAGACAGGAACTTCCTTAGATTCTTCTGGTACAGAGACAATGATGCTACTAAAGAGGTCACAGAGTACTGCATGAGAGTGCACATCTTTGGCAATAGCCCATCTCCTGCAATCGCCATCTATGGACTCAAAAGGTCAGCTCAAGAAGGAGAAACAGAATATGGATCAGATGTCAGACAATTCATAGAAAAATACTTTTATGTTGATGACTGTCTGAAAGCCATGCCTTCAAATGAGACTGCAATCAGTCTTCTCAGGGGAGCCCAGGAGATGCTTACTTGCTGTAACCTCAGGCTTCACAAAATAGCCTCAAACAGCCAAGAACTCATGAAAGCATTCCCTTCACATGACTTGAGTAACGGTCTCAGAGACCTGGACCTGGGGTCAAAGCCCACACCAATGCAACGAAGCCTTGGGCTTCTCTGGAATCTACAGACACTTTCACCTTTCAGGTCAGCCAGGAAGAAAAGCCTTTCACATGCAGAGGTGTCCTGTCTAACATCAACAGCCTGTACTGTTGTGAGTTCATTTTTCCCTTCACTATTGAGGTCTGATGAACTCCCTCCTCTGGTGAAGGAAGGTAGTGAGGCTGATTATCAGACACCTGGGCAGCTAGATGATGACTGGGTGGCTGGAATTGAGGACTGGATATAAGGCTGCCGACGCCCTTCTTCCTGGCTGGTGATTTTCCTCCTGGATTCTTGGAGACCAGTCTGATTCCTGCATCTCAAAGCTAAGTTTCTCTGCTCTGCTTTGTACTCTTCAGTTTTGTTTTTGTTTTTCCTTGTTTTTTGGGAGTTCTGCCATCCCCGGCCGGGGGTGAGCTGAATTCCATTTTTGTCTCTGATCTGTTGATCTTTTGCTGTGTCTTCAGAATATACCTGAGTGCTGATATAGTCTTTTGAAGCCTAGCGACTTCAGGGCCTGTTTTTCCTATCAGTCGGTTGGCTCATTTTTATAGGGTTTTTGTGGATGGCAGACAGCAGCTTTCCTATCCTGTCCTATGTAGTTAGCTTGGGCCCCATCATTTGCTCAACCTATCTTTCTATCTGTGTTAGTGTTTTCATCTTGCTTCACCGTCACTATATGTTGGGGGCTGCCTATTGCTTTGGGGTCTGCTCTGGGGCAGTTTAGTTTTTCCCCTTTCTGTCTTTAGGCTATATAGTTCTCCGGCTGTGATCGAGGGGTCTAGGGCACCGTAGGAACCCCCCACGGCTACTGCTAGTTGTTGTGGATAGGTTCAGGGGTCTGCAATCCGATAGCTGCCAACCTCTCTGGTTTTTCTGGACTTAGCTGGTATTTTGTTTTTTCCTCCTTCGGTGACTCATCATAACAGAATCACCAGCCCGGTGGTGTTCAACCTAAGTTTCTTCTGGCAATTACTCTGATCTGCTCCCTGTCCACATTTTCCGCCAAGGCTTTTGTGGATTCAGGAGCAGCTCTTAACCTGATGGACTTGGATTTTGCTAAACGTTGTGGATTTCCTATGACACCTCTGCGGACGCCTATCCCTTTGAGGGGTATTGATGCTACTCCTTTGGCAAAGAATAAACCTCAGTTTTGGACCCAGGTGGTAATGCGGGTTGCCCCAGACCATCAAGAAAATTGCAGATTTTTGGTGTTGCATAATTTGCATGATACCATTGTTCTGGGGTTTCCCTGGTTGCAAATCCATAATCCAGTTCTGGATTGGAAATCTTTGTCTGTGGTGAGTTGGGGTTGTCGGTGTGCCCTTAGTGATGCTCCTGTTTTCTCCACCTCTCCCCAGTCGCATGATGTTCCTGACTATTTGGCTGACTTTTATGATGTATTTAGTGAAAATGACTCTGCGTCTTTGCCTCCTCATAGGAGTTATGACTGTGCAATTGAGCTGAACCCGGGGTGTAAATTCCCCAAGGGTCGGCTTTTCAATTTATCTGTACTCGAGCACGAGGCTATGCGATCCTATATTAAGGAGGCATTGGAGAAGGGTCATATTAGACCATCCTCTTCACCCTTAGGTGCTGGGTTTTTTTTTCGTGGCTAAAAAGGATGGTTCATTAAGGCCTTGTATTGACTATCGTGCCCTCAACAAAATTACTGTTAAATATCAGTATCCGTTACCCCTGATTTCTGATCTATTCTCCAGAGTTAAAGGTGCTTGCTGGTTTACCAAGCTTGACCTCAGGGGGGCGTATAATCTTATTCGCATTAAGCATGGGGATGAATGGAAGACGGCGTTTAATACTCCAGAGGGACATTTTTTAGTACCTGGTGATGCCTTTTGGGCTCACTAATGCCCCTTCTGTCTTCCAGTGCTTCATGAACGATATATTCCGAGACTTTGTGGATACATTTTTGATTATCTATCTGGATGATATTTTGATCTTCTCCAAGAATTGGGACACTCATGTGGAACATGTTCGGACTGTGTTCCGGATTTTGAGGGAGAATTCCCTGTATGTCAAGGGATCGAAATGCCTTTTTGGGGTACAGAGGATTTCATTTTTGGGATTTATTTTGTCTCCGTCAACTATTGAAATGGACCCGGCCAAGGTACAGGCCATTTATGATTGGGTTCAGCCAACTTCTTTGAAGGCCCTCCAGAAGTTTTTGGGTTTTGCTAATTTTTATCGGAAATTTATAGCTAATTTTTCTGGTATTGCCAAGCCATTGACGGATTTGACTAGGAAGGGTGCTGATGTGCTGAATTGGTCTCCGGAGGCTGTTTCTTCCTTTCAGGAGCTGGAGCGAAGATTCACTTCTGCTCCGGTTTTGCGGCAACCTGATGTCTCACTCCTGTTTCAGGTGGAGGTGGACGCTTCTGAGATTGGTGCAGGAGTGGTGTTGTCCCAACAAGCGCTTGAATCCTAGACAGGCTAGGTGGGCCTTGTTTTTCACACGTTTTGATTTTGTGGTCCCTTTTCTTCCGGGCACTAAGAATGTCAAGGCAGACGCCCTCTCTAGGAGTTTCCTTGCTGATTCTCCTGTTGTGACTAAGTCTGCTACCATCTTAGGCGAGGGGGTAGTTCTTTCTGCCATCTCGCCCGATTTGAGACGTGCTCTGGAATAGTTTCAGGAGGACAAACCTGAGGGTTGTCCCAGTGGAAAGTTGTATGTTCCTGACCAGTGGAGGAAGAGAGTGATGTCTGAAGTTCATTGCTCTGCATTGGCTGGTCATCCAGGTATTTTTGGTACTAGAGATCTGGTGAGTCGGTCTTTTTGGTGGCCCGCCTTGTCTCATGATGTCAGGAATGTTGTGCAGTCCTGTGGGACTTGCTCCCGGTCTAAACCTTGCTCTCACTCTAGTGGCTTGTTGATTCCTTTGCCGGTGCCCAGGAGGCCATGGACCCATATTTCAATGGATTTTATCTCTGATATGCCTGTCTCTCAGAGAATGACTGTTATTTGGGTGATTTGTGATAGATTCTCTAAGATGGTCCATCTTGTACCACTCCCTAAGTTGCCATCTTCCTCTGAGTTGGTGCCCTTGTTTTTGCAACAGGTGGTTCGCTTGCACGGGATTCCTGAGAACATTGTATCTGACAGAGGAGTTCAGTTTGTGTCTAGATTTTGGAGGACTTTCTGTTCCAAGCTGGGAATTCAGTTGTCCTTCTCCTCTGCGTTTCACCCTCAGACCAATGGGCAGACGGAGAGAACAAACCAGACTTTGGAGTCGTATTTGAGATGTTTTATTTCTGCCGATCAGGATGATTGGGTTTCATTTTTGCCCTTGGCCGAATTTGCTTTAAATAATAGAGCTAGTTCTGCCACTTTGATGTCACCTTTTTTTTGTAACTTTGGTTTTCACCCTCGATTTTCTTCAGGGCAGGTGGAGCCTTCTGCCTGCCCAGGTGTTGACACTGTGGTGGAGAGAATGCTAAGACGGAGACTCCAGTATTTGGTTAAGTGGAAGGGTTATGGTCAGGAGGATAATTCCTGGGTCTCTGCCTCTGATATTCATGCCGAAAGATTGGTGCATGCCTTTCATTGGGCTCACCCGGATCGCCCTGGTGGCATGGATGAGGGTTCGGTGACCCCTCCTCAAGGGGGAGGTATTGTTGTGAGTTAATTTTTCCCTTCACTATTGAGGTCTGATGAACTCCCTCCTCTGGTGAAGGAAGGTAGTGAGGCTGATTATCAGACACCTGGGCAGCTAGATGATGACTGGGTGGCTGGAATTGAGGACTGGATATAAGGCTGCCGACGCCCTTCTTCCTGGCTGGTGATTTTCCTCCTGGATTCTTGGAGACCAGTCTGATTCCTGCATCTCAAAGCTAAGTTTCTCTGCTCTGCTTTGTACTCTTCAGTTTTGTTTTTGTTTTTCCTTGTTTTTTGGGAGTTCTGCCATCCCCGGCCGGGGGTGAGCTGAATTCCATTTTTGTCTCTGATCTGTTGATCTTTTGCTGTGTCTTCAGAATATACCTGAGTGCTGATATAGTCTTTTGAAGCCTAGCGACTTCAGGGCCTGTTTTTCCTATCAGTCGGTTGGCTCATTTTTATAGGGTTTTTGTGGATGGCAGACAGCAGCTTTCCTATCCTGTCCTATGTAGTTAGCTTGGGCCCCATCATTTGCTCAACCTATCTTTCTATCTGTGTTAGTGTTTTCATCTTGCTTCACCGTCATTATATGTTGGGGGCTGCCTATTGCTTTGGGGTCTGCTCTGGGGCAGTTTAGTTTTTCCCCTTTCTGTCTTTAGGCTATATAGTTCTCCGGCTGTGATCGAGGGGTCTAGGGCACCGTAGGAACCCCCCACGGCTACTGCTAGTTGTTGTGGATAGGTTCAGGGGTCTGCAATCCGATAGCTGCCAACCTCTCTGGTTTTTCTGGACTTAGCTGATATTTTGTTTTTTCCTCCTTCGGTGACTCATCATAACAGAATCACCAGCCCGGTGGTGTTCAACCTAAGTTTCTTCTGGCAATTACTCTGATCTGCTCCCTGTCCACATTTTCCGCCAAGGCTTTTGTGGATTCAGGAGCAGCTCTTAACCTGATGGACTTGGATTTTGCTAAACGTTGTGGATTTCCTATGACACCTCTGCGGACGCCTATCCCTTTGAGGGGTATTGATGCTACTCCTTTGGCAAAGAATAAACCTCAGTTGTGGACCCAGGTGGTAATGCGGGTCGCCCCAGACCATCAAGAAAATTGCAGATTTTTGGTGTTGCATAATTTGCATGATACCATTGTTCTGGGGTTTCCCTGGTTGCAAATCCATAATCCAGTTCTGGATTGGAAATCTTTGTCTGTGGTGAGTTGGGGTTGTCGGTGTGCCCTTAGTGATGCTCCTGTTTTCTCCACCTCTCCCCAGTCGCATGATGTTCCTGACTATTTGGCTTACTTTTATGATGTATTTAGTGAAAATGACTCTGCGTCTTTGCCTCCTCATAGGAGTTATGACTGTGCAATTGAGCTGAACCCGGGGTGTAAATTCCCCAAGGGTCGGCTTTTCAATTTATCTGTACCCGAGCACGAGGCTATGCGATCCTATATTAAGGAGGCATTGGAGAAGGGTCATATTAGACCATCCTCTTCACCCTTAGGTGCTGGGTTTTTTTTCGTGGCTAAAAAGGATGGTTCATTAAGGTCTTGTATTGACTATCGTGCCCTCAACAAAATTACTGTTAAATATCAGTATCCGTTACCCCTGATTTCTGATCTATTCTCCAGAGTTAAAGGTGCTTGCTGGTTTACCAAGCTTGACCTCAGGGGGGCGTATAATCTTATTCGCATTAAGCATGGGGATGAATGGAAGATGGCGTTTAATACTCAGGAGGGACATTTTTTAGTACCTGGTGATGCCTTTTGGGC
This sequence comes from Dendrobates tinctorius, assembly GCF_039654945.1. Taxonomy (NCBI): domain Eukaryota; kingdom Metazoa; phylum Chordata; class Amphibia; order Anura; family Dendrobatidae; genus Dendrobates; species Dendrobates tinctorius. The sequence continues at coordinate 11,555,305 of NW_027361680.1, forward strand.
TCACTAATGCCCCTTCTGTCTTCCAGTGCTTCATGAACGATATATTCCGAGGCTTTGTGGATAAATTTTTGATTATCTATCTGGATGATATTTTGATCTTCTCCAAGAATTGGGACACTCATGTGGAACATGTTCGGACTGTGTTCCGGATTTTGAGGGAGAATTCCCTGTATGTCAAGGGATCGAAATGCCTTTTTGGGGTACAGAGGATTTCATTTTTGGGATTTATTTTGTCTCCGTCAACTATTGAAATGGACCCGGCCAAGGTACAGGCCATTTATGATTGGGTTCAGCCAACTTCTTTGAAGGCCCTCCAGAAGTTTTTGGGTTTTGCTAATTTTTATCGGAAATTTATAGCTAATTTTTCTGGTATTGCCAAGCCATTGACGGATTTGACTAGGAAGGGTGCTGATGTGCTGAATTGGTCTCCGGAGGCTGTTTCTTCCTTTCAGGAGCTGAAGTGAAGATTCACTTCTGCTCCGGTTTTGCGGCAACCTGATGTCTCACTCCCGTTTCAGGTGGAGGTGGACGCTTCTGAGATTGGTGCAGGAGTGGTGTTGTCCCAAAAAGATCCTGTGACATCTAATGAATCCTTGTGCTTTCTTTTCCCGAAAGTTCTCTCCATCTGAACGTAACTATGACGTGGGGAATCGGGAACTGTTGGCCATGAAATGGGCATTTGAGGAGTGGAGACATTGGTTGGAGGGAGCCAAACACCAAGTCGTGGTCCTTACTGACCACAAGAATTTGATTTACCTGGAGACGGCCAAGCGCTTGAATCCTAGACAGGCTAGGTGGGCCTTGTTTTTCACACGTTTTGATTTTGTGGTCCCTTTTCTTCCGGGCACTAAGAATGTCAAGGCAGACGCCCTCTCTAGGAGTTTCCTTGCTGATTCTCCTGTTGTGACTAAGTCTGCTACCATCTTAGGCGAGGGGGTAGTTCTTTCTGCCATCTCGCCCGATTTGAGACGTGCTCTGGAAGAGTTTCAGGAGGACAAACCTGAGGGTTGTCCCAGTGAAAAGTTGTATGTTCCTGACCAGTGGAGGAAGAGAGTGATGTCTGAAGTTCATTGCTCTGCATTGGCTGGTCATCCAGGTATTTTTGGTACTAGAGATCTGGTGAGTCGGTCTTTTTGGTGGCCCGCCTTGTCTCGTGATGTCAGGAATTTTGTGCAGTCCTGTGGGACTTGCTCCCGGTCTAAACCTTGTTCTCGCTCTAGTGGGTTGTTGATGCCTTTGCCGGTCCCCAGGAGGCCATGGACCCATATTTCAATGGATTTCTTCTCTGATATGCCTGTCTCTCAGAGAATGACTGTTATTTGGGTGATTTGTGATAGATTCTCTAAGATGGTCCATCTTGTACCACTCCCTAAGTTGCCATCTTCCTCTGAGTTGGTGCCCTTGTTTTTGCAACAGGTGGTTCGCTTGCACGGGATTCCTGAGAACATTGTATCTGACAGAGGAGTTCAGTTTGTGTCTAGATTTTGGAGGACTTTCTGTTCCAAGCTGGGAATTCAGTTGTCCTTCTCCTCTGCGTTTCACCCTCAGACCAATGGGCAGACGGAGAGAACAAACCAGACTTTGGAGTCGTATTTGAGATGTTTTATTTCTGCCGATCAGGATGATTGGGTTTCATTTTTGCCCTTGGCCGAATTTGCTTTAAATAATAGAGCTAGTTCTGCCACTTTGATGTCACCTTTTTTTTGTAACTTTGGTTTTCACCCTCGATTTTCTTCAGGGCAGGTGGAGCCTTCTGCCTGCCCAGGTGTTGACACTGTGGTGGAGAGAATGCACCAGATCTGGGACCAAGTAGTGGATAAGTTGTCTCTCTCCCAGGAAAAGGCCCAGCGGTTTTCCAACTGGCGTAGGACCGTTGGCCCCCAGTTTAAGGTGGGTGATCTGGTTTGGTTGTCATCAAAAAATATCGCTATGAAGGTGGCTTCTCCTAAGTTTAAGCCTAGATTTATTGGACCTTACAAGATTTTGGAGATTATTAATCCGGTCTCTTTTCGGTTGGCTCTTCCTGTCACATTTAAAATTCATAATGTGTTTCATAAGTCCTTGTTGAAGAGGTTTGTTGAACCAGTAGTTCCTGTGGTGGCACCTCCTGACCCTATATTGGTTGAAGGTAACATGGAATATGAGGTAGAGAAGATACTGGATTCCCGTCTGGCTAGACGGAGACTCCAGTATTTGGTTAAGTGGAAGGGTTATGGTCAGGAGGATAATTCCTGGGTCTCTGCCTCTGATATTCATGCCGAAAGATTGGTGCATGCCTTTCATCGGGCTCACCCGGATCGCCCTGGTGGCATGGATGAGGGTTCGGTGACCCCTCCTCAAGGGGGAGGTATTGTTGTGAGTTCATTTTTCCCTTCACTATTGAGGTCTGATGAACTCCCTCCTCTGGTGAAGGAAGGTAGTGAGGCTGATTATCAGACACCTGGGCAGCTAGATGATGACTGGGTGGCTGGAATTGAGGACTGGATATAAGGCTGCCGACGCCCTTCTTCCTGGCTGGTGATTTTCCTGCTGGATTCTTGGAGACCAGTCTGATTCCTGCATCTCAAAGCTAAGTTTTTCTGCTCTGCTTTGTACTCTTCAGTTTTGTTTTTGTTTTTCCTTGTTTTTTGGGAGTTCTGCCATCCCCGGCCGGGGGTGAGCTGAATTCCATTTTTGTCTCTGATCTGTTGATCTTTTGCTCTGTCTTCAGAATATACCTGAGAGCTAATATAGTCTTTTGAAGCCTAGCGACTTCAGGGCCTGTTTTTCCTATCAGTCGGTTGGCTCATTTTTATAGGGTTTTTTCGGATGGCAGACAGCAGCTTTCCTATCCTGTCCTATGTAGTTAGCTTGGGCCCCATCATTTGCTCAACCTATCTTTCTATCTGTGTTAGTGTTTTCATCTTGCTTCACCGTCATTATATGTTGGGGGCTGCCTATTGCTTTGGGGTCTGCTCTGGGGCAGTTTAGTTTTTCCCCTTTCTGTCTTTAGGCTATATAGTTCTCCAGCTGTGATCAAGGGGTCTAGGGCACCGTATGAACCCCCCACGGCTACTGCTAGTTGTTATGGATAGGTTCAGGGGTCTGCAATCCGATAGCTGCCAACCTCTCTGGTTTTTCTGGACTTAGCTGGTATTTTGTTTTTTCCTCCTTCGGTGACTCATCATAACACTGTACGATCCCTTAGGTTTTGCAGCTCCTGTTACTATACGAGGCAAAGCCATACTAAGAGACTTAACCAAGGAGACTTCTGACTGGGATGCACCTCTGCCACCTGATAAGAGAACCCAGTGGGAAGCTTGGAAAAACTCTTTAGCAGCCCTCTCCAAACTGAATGTGCCAAGGCCATACACCCCTGTGCCGTCTACAGAGATACAGAGCCAAAGACTGTACGTATTTGCAGATGCTTCTGTCAAAGCAATTGATGCTGTTGCCTATCTCAAAACTGTGGATTCCAAATGTCAGAGCCACATCGGATTCGTTATGGGGAAGGCCAAACTTGATTCACAACCAGAGCACACCATACCAAGGTTAGAACTTTGTGCTGCTTTCTTAACCGTCAAGTTAGCAGAGTTCATCGCATCCGAGATGGATATCGACCTGGCACAAGCCAAGTTCTACTCAGACAGCAAAGTAGTCCTGGGATACATCTACAATGAAACCAGGCGATTCTACGTTTATGTCAACAACAGAGTGCTATGAATTAGGAGATCAGTTCATCCAAAACAGTGGCATTACATCCCCATGGACCAAAACCATGCAGATCATGCAACTAGAGCAGTTGACACAAGTCGACTAGAGAGCACAACATGGCTCTCGTGACCAAAACTATTGTACACTGAGGAACGTTGTCCAGACACCTTTGAACTTGTGAGAGAGGACTCAGGTGCTGAAATTCACCCTCAGGTGTCTACACTTCATACAAAGACTCCAGCTACTCTCCTCACCCAGAAAACAGGACTATCCAGTGCCCCTCCAGGAGGATTCGATGCTAAGGACCTCTTCAAGCGCCAATGGTGACAGGTACAAAGTCTTGCAAATACATTCTGGGACAGGTGGCGCGAATAATACTTGTCTACCCTACAGCCACGGACAAAGTGGCAATCTACCAGGCCTAATCTTCAGATTGGTGACCTCATCCTTGTTAAAGACTGTCAGGCCCATCGAAACCAGTGGCCACTTGGACTAGTGAAGATTGCAATGTCCGCAAGTTGAACTCAGGATGGCCAAAGGAGATGGACCTAAGACATTCTCCAGACCAGTGACTGAGCTGATCCTATTTGTGATGATCTCAGTGCAGGTTTTGACCTGCATGTCAGGGGTTAATGTCTTGAGTCCAGTGCAGGCTTTGACCTGCACGCCTGGGGTTAATTATTGTGGCCTCTCTTTGGTTCAAGGAGAGCTTCTTATAGCCGTGGTAAACTCCAATCCCCATCAGTTATACGTTTGCCTTTGGCCGAGTGTGGTGACCCCTGTGTGCCTGTGCCTTCTGATTGTCTTCTAGCTTGCTTATATGGTTCTGACCCGGTTCTGTTCCCTGTTGTGAGTTTGTCTCTTGATTCTGTACCGTGTATCTGCTTCTCTGGTTTCTGACTCATTGCCTATGTGCTGACTATTCTCTGATTGCCCCTTTTGTACTGTGCTGCTATCTCTGTGTATGACTCATTGCTTATGTTCTGACTACTCTCTGCTTGTCCATCTGGTACCGCGCCACCCTCTCCGTGTATACCCCCCGTTTTTCTGACCTGAGGATCCCTGTAGTAGAATCCTGCATTCATCTCCAGCAGCAGGACGCTAAGCCCCACCCCCTGTGGTCACATGATCATAGGTCCTTCACTGCTTGCTACCTTCAGCATCCCAGGTCCTGTCTGCCTAAGCTTTCCCTGCAGTATCTGACCCCGGGCCCTCCCGCAGTGTGGGTGAGTCACCCTGTTCAGCCGTGGCAGTTTGCCGGCACTGACAGGACTGTGACACTATTGTTGTCTTCAGAGAACAAGAATGTGACATCCGTTTGATGTCAGACGGGGAGTGTTCTGTCTCCAACATAATTCACAACCTTTAACTGTCTATTTTGAGAACATACAATGATTGCTGTATCTATACAATGCTCAGTGTTTCCATAGTTAATGTTTGTTGCTCTTGGCTCCATCTAGTGGCCAAAGTAATAACTGCAGTGTTATTTTATATCACTTTCGTTTTTGTGTTTTCCCCAAAATCCACAATTGTATTCTGGGTAAGTCTGCAAAGCATCATGGTCTATTCCAGCCCCCTTTTTCTGTCCAGTCTGCCATTTTCTGTCAAGCCTGCTTCATGTGGACATCTCATTTCTCTACCTCCCCTTGTGTCAGCATCATCGGTATGTAATCACGCTTCCCTCATTTATCCCTGTCCTAGATCACCTTCCTTAGTTAGCTCTCCTCTGGTTAGCTATTGGCACAGATAATCTGTATAATGTATATATGTATTTTTATTTACTAATACTGATTGATTGCATTGTATGCTTTGCTTGTAGTTTCACCACACTTCAATATACCATCATGTTCAATAAAACACAGATTCAACCTACAGTCATCTTACTGGACCCCCGGTATAGCGGTTTAGCTACCCATATAAGCGATATGAATGCAGGTTTATTAGTAAGGAGGGAATAGTATGCTTGCTTATAGATCTGCTTGTGTCTTGCGTACCTATCTTTAACATTTGCATCAGTTTGGGTGCGGATGCGTCCGCATGTGTCGTTTTTCCGTGCACGCCGAACGCAACATGTTGCATTTTTTGATCCGTCAAATATGCGCAGGCATGCGAATGCGGATGAGTGTGTCAAAACAACGCATTACTGTCTATTTGAATGCATTGGATATACGGTTCGATACGCATGCGTACTTCAGACTGAATGTCCAGGCACTGATGATTTATCACCTCCCAAATCCCAGGTGTATAAAAGGGGTGTGGACACAGGAAGTCCAGAACTCTTAAGACTGTGGATGGGATATCAAGACTGTATGTAAGTATAGAAGCTTTTAAAATGTCTGTCCGTCTCTCACTGCAGTCTGTACCTATGTTTTGCTTTCTGTTCCTTGTAGACATTGCCGTGCTGGTGTCCTGGATCCCGATTCCGGATTTCTCCAGTCCCGGATTTCTCCAGTCCTGGATTTCTCCTGTCCGGTGGTGTGGTACTGGCCCTCTCAGCTGTTTAATGTAAGTATGAGTGTCTGTATTTTTCAATTACTATGTTGCTCCGCCCAGTTTCACAGTCTTCATCACTTTCTTTCTGTTCCTTGTAGACAGTGTCGTGCTGGTGTCCTGGATTGAGGCCTGTTCTGTATTTCTCCAGTCCTGTATTTCTCCTGTTCTGGATTTACCCTGTTCTGCTGTCCCGGTGTTGTGCAGCCATCTTGGGGTTGTGCTGCCGTCCCAGTGTTGTGCTGCCGTCCCAGTGTTGTGCTGCTGCTCTGGTGCTGTGCTGCTGCCCCAGTTCTGTGCTGCCTGACTGCTGTGCTGTTGGACTACTGACTGTAATGTAGGCGTCCATTGTGTTTTTAATTTCTTTTTTTTCCTTTGGCTTCATTATTGTTGGCTCTAGTTAAAGTTTTCTTATCTGTTCTTTTCTAGTGTTTCACTTGACTGCTGCCTACTCTTCCAACATGTCCTCCAATGAAGACCAGAATGCTTCCCAGAGTGGATATGACAGTGATTATGTAATCACATTTGATATCCTGATTGGTATGTATTGACTGACAATAGACATGTGGTAAATCATATATTTTCTTTACAGGAACCTTCCAGTGCGGAAGAGCAGGAGCAGTCGAGGGGAAATGAATCTTCCCAGGGTCGTCGTGCTAAAGTTCCTGAGGAGGAAAGATGGTGTGTAGTAGTCTTTTCATTATCATAGTTGTAATTGAATTTGGTTTCAGTTTTGTATCTTTAAAAAGAAAAAAAAATACAAGTCATATAGTTTTATTTTATCTATAGGTTCCACAACGTGAGGTAAGCAAACCCATGATTGACAATGACAAGCTCATTCCTCTTGTGCAAGAGCAAGTAACTTTGTGGGACACCCACAATCATCACCATTCCGACTCAGGATTGATTTGATGACACTGGGAAGAAGTGGCTGGCCAGATCGCTGTTAGATAATTGGGACCATGCCACCCCACAAGACAGAGAGAATTTTTTGTAAGTATTGCCATGTGGTCTGATGCGTCTGTTTTCCTGTAAATTTATTTAGTAATTTTTTTATTCTTCCCCAATCACAGTGAAGAAAGTAAAAGTCCGTTGGCGTTCGATGAAGGATCTCTTCAACAAGGATATGAGAGGAGATTCGTGTTCGAAGTGGTGCTGCTCCAAAGGTCTCAAAATATAAATACCATTGTATGCTGTCTTTTCTGAGGCCTGCGGTTGCTCAGTGAACGTGAGTATCTTTTGTGTTGTGTTACTATTATCTGAACTATTTAATTTTTTTTAGTAATGTTTGTAATTTATTTTCCACACAAAACCTGGGGCAGCACCACACAACCAGAATCATCCTCAGATGGAGCAGCCCCTAAACGACCAGCCGTCAAACAGTCCCAATCATCCACCAGCAATAAAGCAACCAGGCAGGCTTCACAGGCGGGGAACAAACAGCCGGTCCATCAGGTTTTCCCCTCTCCCAGCCCTCTGCCACTGGTTTTGTTGGGTCTTCTCGCCAGCGGCAGAGGGCCTGGGAGAGGTCAATCATGCCCGAGTTTATTAATTTAAACTCTATCTTCCAGGATGGGATGAGGACAGTTGTGGAAAGAGTGGACAGTGTGTTCACTCATGTGAACACACTTTTCCAGGAAGTCCACAGATGCCTTGACCGCCTGGAAGCTGACTTTCAGAGACCGGCTGTCATGATCCAGTCCAGAGTTTGTTTTCTGCTTTCTTCTCTTTGGACTGGTCATGCGGGGGATTAATCCCCTCTGCCTTGTTCTGGAGCTGGCTGGGCTATTTCAGTCCTCTGCAGCCTGCGGGCCAGCATCAGCTTTACTGCAAGCTTCCAAGCTAGTGACCCCTGATTACCTGGACTTGTGTATGACCTGGCTTGCTCTATGGACTCCACTTGTGGTATTTCTGTTTCCGATACCACGCTTTCCGACTGGCTTTGACCCTTTGGCTTGTACCCTGACAATGGCTTACGTCTTACATTTCTGATACCACGTTCCTGGTAGGTCCTGACTTCTCGCTCGTCCCTGACTATGCACTTGCTGTCTCCAAATAAGCAAATAATAATAATAATAATAATAAATTTTATTTTTATAGCGCCGACATATTCCGCAGCACTTTACATTTCTGAGGGGATTTGCACAGACAATAGACATTACAGCATAACAATAATCACATACAGTAGATTATAACAAATACCAAGAGGAAAGAGGGCCCTGCTCGCAAGCTTACAGTCTATGAGGAAAGAGGTAGACACAAAAGGTGGGTGGTAACAGTTGCCCTGATTGTATGGACCAGCCATAAGGTTAAGTGTGTAACAGTACAGACACAGAGGGCTAATGGATGCATAAAGCATGTGGGAACATGATGCGGGAAATCTGGTTATAGTAAAACTTTTGGCTGTGCCACACAGGGATAGATTAGGTTAATGTGTTGAGGCGATAGGCCAGTCTGAATAAAAGCGTTTTCAGGGCACGCTTAAAATTGTGGGGATTGGGGACTAATCGCATTGACCTGGGAAGTGCATTCCAAAGAATTGGCGCTGCACGTGTAAAGTCTTGGAGACGGGAGTGGGAGGTTCTGACTATTGAGGATGCTAACCTCAGGTCATCAGCAGAACGGAGGGCGCGGGTAGGGTGGTATACTGAAACAAGGGAGGAGATGTAGGGTGGTGCTGAGCCATGGAGGGCTTTGTGGGTGAGGGTAATAAGTTTATACTGAATTCTGGAGTGGATGGGTAGCCAGTCTAATGACTGGCACAAGGTAGAGGCATCGGTGTAACGATTGGTGAGGAATATGATCCTGGCTGCAGCATTCAAGACAGATTGGAGAGGGGAGAGTTTGGTAAGAGGGAGACCGATTAGAAGAGCGTTACAATAGTCGAGACGAGAATGAATAAGAGAAACAGTAAGAGTTTTTACAGAGTCAAAAGTAAGAAAAGGTCGAATTCTAGAAATGTTTTTGAGGTGCAGATGACAAGAGCGAGCCAGTGATCGAATGTGGGGGGCAAAGGAAAGCTCGGAATCAAGTATGACCCCAAGACAGCGGGCCTGTTGCTGGGGAGTAATAGTGGAACCACACACAGAAATGGCAGTGTCGGGTATAGGTACATTAGTAGAGGGAGGAAACACCAGGAGTTCAGTCTTTGACAGGTTCAGTTTCAGATATAGTGAGGACATGATATTAGACAATATTAGACAATCGCCGGTGTTTTCTAGAAAGGCTGGCGTGATGTCAGGAGAAGAAGCGTATAATTGGGTGTCATCAGCATAGAGATGGTACTGGAAACCAAATCGACTGATTGTTTGACCAATAGGGGCAGTGTACAAGGAGAAGAGGAGGGGGCCTAGAACCGATCCTTGGGGGACCCCAATAGTAAGGGGAAGGTGAGAGGAGGAGGAACCGGCAAAAGATACAGTAAAGGAGCGGTCGGAGAGATAGGAGGAGAACCAGGAGAGAACGGTGTCCTTGCGGCCAATGGAACGGAGCATAGTGAGGAGGAGCTGATGATCCACAGTGTCGAATGCTGCAGAGAGATCCAAATGGATAAAATATAACTTTTAATCAAAAAGCTTTAAAATTAGACAATGACAAACATCAGCCTTGTGACAAAATCAAAACCGAAAAAACCCCCCCACAAAAAATGCACAGACATAGATATAAAAATACCCACAGTATCTTCTTGCCTATGTATTGGGTATAAGGCCTCTTTTCAATAGTATGACATATTTTCAAATGGTTAAAGTATGGACCACTTAGGTGCCTTACTAAAACTCTCATTAAAGCAAGATATTATTGCTGTTACACTCACAAATTTGGACCTCCAAGACTAAAACAACCTCCAATAATAAATGTAATCAATGGTCATTAGCATTGGGTCTCAAAAAAGTGCTTTGTGCATGCATTTGAGCTTTTTACCCCCGCGTGGAGAACTAAGGCTCCACATTGCGCTCAGTGGATCATCATTCACTGTCTCCACATAAGTGCTTAGTGCATACACACAATACCAGCCGATGCTGGGAGCATGAGGCCTATTATATAATCATTCAGATCATGCAGCATAAAAGGGTAGGCAAAAAGAAGTAGAGATCATTACGTATTGGTCACCAAGTAAGAACCATGCTACCTCACTAACTCAGTGAGCATTCAAAGTGACCATTTAAAATACCAATATTCACAATGCCGTGTTAGTACATGCCATCATGGCTCTATAATGTCAGATCTCACCCAGTTTGGAGGAGTCCCATCAGTCCTGTATGTTTACCGAGACAGTGAACCCACACTGTGCTGATGACACGGTATTGCCTCCCTCATGTATTGCGTCTCCTGATGTGTTTTGTCATATTATACTCATAAGGGGAGTCTTTGCAAAATGTCTGGCTGCCTTACTTTTGTCCCCCGCTCTTGTGGTTCAAAATATCTGCTGCTAGGAGTCGCATCAATCGAAACCATGCCCTCGGCACGTGACGCGCTTCCGGTGGGCAGACACCATTGCTTACATCACGTCTGGCCGGCCTATGGAGCGCTCCTGTCACCATGGTGATCAGTGGAGCTTTGAGAAAAAAACTCCATGTTCAGGCACGTCATATCACAGCGTTCACTATCACTGCGCCGTCCACCTCAATTATCATTTATCAGCTAGGAGCCACAATACCAAAGATTGTCGGTCCCTAAATATGCTAAACATAGTGAGCTATACCCAGACAAATCTTAGTGGGCAGTAATAGCTCATATGCCTGCATATAAGGCCCTCTGTGTATGATTCCCATTAACACTGAGGGAAATCCAATATGGCATGATTCAGGGTATCTACCGTCACGATATGTCACCAACCATGTGTAACTGGACCAAGGAAGTTTAACCGCGATAATTCACAAACCAAATAATGATTTTTTAGGATCCTTAAATAATTAGAAAAAAATCACTTTTAGGGAAATCTGCTTTAGGGAAACCTTCTCAGGAGTGGACCTCTGGAGCCATGTAGTGGAAAAACAGGGCGAGCGAACCATGTGATGACCACCCCCTATACAGGGAGTGTTGGGGGCAGACCCAGAAACCCAATCCAACACGGCAAATTTTCCAGGAGTACGGCTCCGAAATATGATTTTATGAAAAAACTAGAGAAGGAAAGGAACAAAAATGAGAAAATGAGGAGGGAATGGGGGTTCTTATTTACAAAAAGGGACCATTATTATGGACAATGTCATTCAATGCTTGGGTAGATTAAATGAAGCAGCAATAAGATAGTTGCTCATTTAAACCATGTGGGTGCATTGTTTTTAATTTAAAGATCCATTTACTTTCTCTTTGGAGTATGACTTTGTCCCAGTCTCCACCTCTCACTGGGGGCATAATCTTATTGATACCAGTAAATGAGATTGCCTAAAGCCCCATTACACATAGCGATATCGCTAGCAATATCGCTGTAACATCACCGATTTTGTGACGTTATAGCGATATTGCTAGCGATATCGCTACATGTGATACTTACCTCCGACCGGCTCCCCCGCTGCTCATCGCTGATCGCGCGAGAACGTCCTTGATCATTTCTCATCGGGCGCTTCTTGCTGGGCTTCCTGTGGCACCGACGAGCGATGCGTGGAGGCGGGCGGAGGACGTCTGGATCGCCGCGTCTGACAGGTAAGTAGCGACCACCGACCCCTGCGATGTCGCTGGTGAGATCTGCCTGTGTGGCAGCTCACTAGCGACCACTTAGCGATGCACCAGCGATCCATATCGTTGTCAGGATCGCTGGTGAATCGCTAAGTGTAACGGTACCCTTAGAGTTACCTTGATGGTGCACGTTCACATGGTTGGCCACTGGAGTGTCTCTTCTGTTTATAATGTCCGGATATGCTCACCCACCCTCTTTTGAAATTCTCTCTTGGTTTTCCCAATGTACTCAATGCCGCACTTACACGTGGCTTTGTATACCACCACACTAGTGCGACAGTTGATAAAATGACATATGGAGTACATTGTGCCCGTCACATTACTCACTAAATTTTTTGACTGTGTAAGGCTAGTTTCACATTAGCGCTTTTGAGCGCAGCGACGGCCTGTGCACGGCCGCCGCTAAGCTCCGCCCCCTGTCGCTCCTCCGCCGGTAGCTCCGCCTACCGGCGCATGACGCTGCATGCGTCCTGCATCCCCTATCTTTATCACTGGGGGCACAGGCCGGGCGCAGTATGCGTTTGGCGGCGCATGCGTCCTTTTCACTGTAGCAGTTTGGTTGCGCTCGGCGCACCGTGAAAAGGACGCATGCGCCGCCAAACGCATACTGCGCACGGCCTGCGCCCCCAGTGATAAAGATAGGGGACGCAGGACGCATGCAGCGTCATGCGCCGGTAGGCGGAGCTACCGGCGGAGGCGCGGCACGGGGCGGAGCTTAGTGGCGGCCGTGCGCAGGCCGTCACTGCGCTCAAGAGCGCTAATGTGAAACTAGCCTAACAGACGCACAGGCCTTACACCTTCCACATCTGAAACAGCCCTTAGGTTGACTCGATAAAAACTTCCCAGTCTCTTTTGCTTGAAAATGACTATGGACCATAGTCAAAAAAATTTTGTGAGTAATGTGACATTTTACAGCCAGAGTTCATTGTCTCCAACAATCCCAGAAAGTATGGACACTCCAATCCGGAAATGAATATGTAGAGGTCTTGGTCTCGCCAGTAGTCAGGAATCTGCGGAACAGAAAATGGAAAAAAAAGTCAGTACATGGCTTTTAGAACAGTAATAATAATGATGTGTTTCTTTTTCAAAATTACATACCTCAGGGTCGCCAACAGACATTCCTCAGCAGGTATTGTATGACGTACTGTAGTTGTGTGTCCTGCCTGGTGGTGGATCCTCGGTCACGTTGCAGTTGAAGTCATTGAAGCTTTGTTCCGACATCCTCTTGTAGTCGTAAAACTTCTCTGGGTTTTCACGCAGCTCGGTGTGCAACGAGTAGTAGGCTCGACGGATCTCTCAAAACTCAATGATGAGGTGTTGCCAATAGCGATGACGACGTCTTCTCCGTCTTTCTCTTCTTCTTTCTTCTTCACAAGCAAAAGCAAAGGCAAAAGACAATTTCAGTGACAAATCAAGATTAAAATTGAAGCTCTCCATGCCAAAATTCATCTTGAAGCTGTATACATCAGCAAAAGACGAGGATTTCATCTGTGCAGGATCTATATAGAGAAATACCGTGAGACACGCCCATTGTGTGTCGCTTGTGTCAAGGAAATTCTACATGGAAAGCATTGTTTGCATACCCAAATTCCCCAGGAAATATCGAACGCATGCGCATAAACAACTCAAACGCATGCAAAAATGCATACAATCGCATGCACATGCAGCTTTTTTTTGCGTCATGCGTAAGCTGATGCGGATAAAAAATGCAGTGTAAGCATGCGTTTTAATGCGTTTTGGCAAGCGTTTACACATGCAGATGAAACGCTGCGCACACATACGCTAATGTGAACCCAGCCTTAGTCTGCCCAGTGGACTCGTCAGGATTATAGGTAAGGTGAGTTACTGAGTATATGACTTTTGTTTTAAATTTTTTGTATGACTGTGGGTGCATCATACATTGAGGTGGACCCTCATACAGTTGGGAGTAGGGCTCTCAGGGCTTCTATAATAATAAATGCGCTAAGCAGCTTCCGGGTTGTAACAACTTCTGTCCAGTTGTAACTGGTGACGTCACCGCACACCTCTTGCCATGTTAACCCTCAACACACCACTCCTCTTCAACACACACCTCCTCAACACCCACTCCTCTCACCTTTCACCATCTCCACTCACGTCCCCCCCTCTTTCACTCCACATACGACCCTTTCTCTCACTCCGTCTCTCATACTCACGCCGTCATCGCCGCTGCTCCACGATCCCTGACAACTTCTTCCGCCGGTGCCATCCTGGATCCAGACGTTGTCCACGCCGGCGACATGTTCTTGCGGCGACGCCATCTTGAGTATCGTGAAATCCCGTGATACTCAAGATGGCGTCGCCGCAAGAACATGTCGCTGGCGTGGACGACGTCGGGATCCAAAATGGCGTCGGCGAAATCTTGCGAGATTTCGCCGACGTCATTTTGGAGCCCGACATCATCCTCGCGAGATTTCGCCGACGCCATTTTGGATCCCGACATCGTCCACGCCGGCAACATGTTCTTGCGGCGACGCCATCTTGAGTATCGCGGGATTTCACGATACTCAAGATGGCGTCGCTGCAAGAACATGTCGCTGGCGTGGACAACGTCTGGATCCAGGATGGCGCCGGCGGAAGAAGATGTCGGGGATCGTGGAGCAGCGGCGATGACGGCGTGAGTATGAGAGACGGAGTGAGAGAAAGGGTCGTATGTGGAGTGAAAGAGTGAGTGGAGATGGTGAAAGGTGAGAGGAGTGTGTGTTGAGGAGGTGTGTGTGTGATGGCAAGAGGTGTGTCACTATCCTCCCGATGCGATAGCATCGGGCCTTAATCTAGTCTAATATAAATGTTGAAGTCCAAGAGCGGAGCATGTAAAAACACAACTTGTATTATACAGTTTATTAGCCCCTTACTAGATGTTGGACCCATCCTTGAGTTCAAAAATAGAATAAAGATAAAGCAGAAAAAAACATATGAACCCAAATAAGCAAAAAATACAACAATCTTTATTTAGTATAAAAATACATACATCACATAGATATTTAAAAGGTGGGAAACCCAAGTAAAGACACCACCACCCACACACCTGCTAATAGGAGATTGCACAGGCTAAAGAAACCCCACTAGTATGCTTACCAACAACAAATAAACTGCGGTAACAAACAGGCGCCAGAATCCAAAAATACAATATCACTAAAGTCGCCGGGAATAGGTACAGTGCCCAAGTGCAAGATAAGATTTACCTCCTGTGGTTGGTGATATCAGTCCCTACGCATGTTTCAGCATTCAGCCTTCTTCTGGGGGTTAACATCACACCGACAGGAGCGTATCTTTATGTAGAGACCCATCCAATCATAAGTCCCCTAACAAATCACTATTTCCTCAGGTATAGTCCCATAGGTTATCCAATTCAGGAGGTCGAGTATATTAACACCCCAAATCCATAGGGACCAATAGATATCCAGAGGGGCGTGTCAAATCTAAAAGGAAGGCGGTATAATTTATTTGTCTAACCAATCCACAAACGGCATCCATTATAAGCCGTCCCACCATGTAACTACTATCGCCCATATAATACACAAAACTAAAAGATCCCATGTATTCAGGGTATCCCGAGGGTGTCACACTATAGCGGCGCATGTCGCGCCGACAGGCGGCCCGAGAGAACCGCACGACGCGGCAAAACGCCGAGCCCCGGGACCAGCCCACGTGACCGGGACACGGCGCCGAATGCCGCATCAAGCGATGCCCCCGAACCACCCGGCGGGCACACAGTGTACACTACGGGCAGCCCGAAAACGTCATCCACCATGAAGAGGAGACCATATGGAGTATTATCTACGCTATAACCACAAGATTCCCACAGTTTTGGCCATATTAACAGGCACCTATTTCTAAGAAGAAAAAGATATATTTATATACAAAGGCTACATAGTGTATACTTTTTAGTAATTGTGGACTCTAAAGTAATAGTCATAGATCAAATAGGGCTTCTGTGGAGGGCCACCATACAGTATGGGAGTTTATTTGGAGGCCATAATATAGTGTAAGGGCTATTGGGGGGCCTATATAAAACTTGGGGACTAATGGGGGCCAACATATAGCGTGATGACTATTGTGGAGACCCTCATACAGTGTGGAAGCTTATATGGGGCCAGCATAAAATGTGTGGGAACTACTGTGAGGACCATCATAAAGTGTGGGGATTACAGAGGGAGCCATCATACAATGTGAGGGCCATTATATAGTTTGGGGGCATCATAAAGTGTGTGGACTACTATGATGGGCATTCATTTCTATTTTTGGGGAGCAGTGAGGATATAATTCTATGTATAGGGGAGCTGTGAGGCTATCATACTGTGTATGGGGAACTGTACACTGGGAGACTCAGAGAATATTATTAAAGAAATTCTCAACTACTAATTTCACCCCCATCCATTAGTCATAACTTTTCATAACACTTTTCTAATATACTTTTATAACCTGTCCTCCTGCTCCTGTAAGCTTCTCTCTGTGGGTCATACATCCTTCCCAGTAGTGTAGCTACCAGGGGGGCAGAGGGTGAGGTCGCCCCGGGCTCACCACTAAGGGGCCCACCCAGAGCTACACTACAGCATGCACAGCCTGCCAACATAGTATGCTCCGTGGCAGAGCAGAGAAACACGATCTCCCTGCACTACTGCTGGCAGAGAGGCAGAGGAACACATGCCCCTCATCCCCAGACGCTGTGTGCCGGCACTGTACTTGTGACAGCTGCCTCCAGTATACTGTAGACAAGCACACATTAGATGTTGAGTGAGCATGTCTGCTGCAAAGAAGTCAGGACTCATGGTGCTGCTTCTATCTTCTATCGTCCATAGAGAAGTAGGACAGAGGACCCAGTGGTGCTGTAAGTAACAGCTCAGACTTCTGCCGGTACCAGCCGGAGGCGTCTGCACTGTGTAGTGAGAAGGTAGCAGGATGCAGCTCCATCCTGATAAGACCCAGCTGGATTCTTGTACTGTATCTGCAGTCTATATCTGAGTCACAGTAGATTTATGGCGGCTGCTTGAACTTTTACGCAGATCATGTCACTGTCAGTGCAAATCACCAGATTGCACTGACAGATGTTGCGTTTCTGTGCATTCGGTGGGCACGTCAAAACGACACATCTGCATACATCTGCATGTCCTGCGTACCCAATGTTAAAGATAGGCACACAGGATCCATGCAGAAGTAGGTGGAGATAAACGGAAGAAGTGAGGACGTAGATGGAGCTTAACGGTGGAAGTACGCAGCCCTCTGCAGCTCAACCGAACGCTAATGTGAACCTAACCTAACTAATACCTATAAGGGAAGCCTTTCCGGCGAATATTTGCCCTTGGTGCAGTTCCCTGACTGACCTGGAGCAAGTGGTGGTGCCAGAGAGCTGATCCCTGAGGGTCCTTCTCTCCCCTCCCCCAAGGTGAGCGAAGTCGACGCCCCCTTCCCCCGTGAGATCCCTCACAGATTGGTGGCAGCGCGATGGGATCGAGATAATAGTGTGCGTGGGATCCCTACTCCCAGACACTAAGGACTTCCAGCAGTAGCTTTTGCTGCTGGGGTCTTAAGATCAGCTCAGCACTAGACAGTCCGAGTGCAAAGTACTGTAGGTGTGTGGGTTCTCAAATTGCAGCTGTGTCCGTGACTGAGGGCTGAAAAGACTGGCTGCAAGCACTCGAAGCCGGACAAAAATGATAGCCGCAGAGCTAGCCTGTAATGCAGAGAATGACTGTACTGGTTTCGAAGAAGGGGTGAACCAGGGGGGTCCCGCCGGCCTCCCCAAGCGTCTCACTGCCAGTGTGCTACACTGCAGGAGAATGCCCTCCTACTGCCCTTCTCCTCAGACAGCTTAGGTCAGAGGCCCTCTTTCAAGCTGCCCTGGAGAGTCTCAAAGTGGGGCGCGAGGAAGCCTCCACAACCCTTCTGAAAGCGGCAGAAAGCCAAGCAGAGTGAAAGCATCAGCTGGAGTTACCCCGGCAGAGTCTCCTACCGCCCATCACAGCACCTCTGGAACCCAAGACAGCCAAGGTCCGAGCTGAGGACTTCCACTTGCTGGAGAAGGACGGAGGTGTCACCTCTGCAACCAACCAAGACACTTCAGGGCCATGTGTCCCCAGTGCCACAAGGCCCGTCCTCATCCCCAAAACTGTCCCCTGTCATGTGTGTGCGTGGGGGTGGAGGGAGGTTCTGTGACAATTACCAGCCCGTCACCGTAAACTACGTCAGTGCTATGGGACTGCGGGACACCGGCTCCTAGATGACCCTCGTGGAGCCTGAGATGGGGAAAAACCCTCGCTGTCTCTGGAATTGGAGGGGTCGATCCGGCGCTGCCCGTCACCAGGGTTCATCTGGACTGGGGCGCTGGGAGGAGAATGAGGGAGGTGGGAGTGTCGGCGAATATTCCCACCAGTGTTTTACTTGGGACATATTTGGGGCGGCTAGTGTCACAGTATGTGGCTACTGAGACCCCAAGTCCTGATTCCCCACTGTGTCTTGATTTGTCTACTGCTAATAATGTTGTAGGTGTGTTGCCTGTTCCCTCTGCGTCAAGAGGGGATGTGGGAGCTGAGAGTCACTCCTGTGCTGACAGGTCACATGCAGCGCGCGCAGATGAGATGTATCCAGAAGACATAGGAAGGTGTGAGATTTCCCCCAGGTGTGATGAGACAGTGTGCTCTGGAGGGAGAGGTGGGGGGCAGGTAGCTGCAGTGCCAGAACCAGAGATGGTAGGAGGGGCTGCCGCAGGGATTGAAGGGCCCCGAGATGAGTCCAAACTGCTGGGTTCTGCGCAGCTGCAGGAAGGGGAGCGTGCCACTGGGGTTGGGGCTGTCACAGGAGAGGTGGAGCTTCCAGGTAAAGCCCCAGGGCAGGAGGTCCCCACACCCGGGATGCCAGGAGACCAGGTTGGTCCAACTGACTTGGTGACTTGTGTGAAAGCCGAAGGGAGGCAGGCACTACCCAGGGTTACAGAGTCGTGGCTGCTGTCACCAGGAGTGGGAGTCCTGGAGCCTAAGGAGCCTCACGGAGGTCTGACAGCCTTCCCCCTTCCGACCAAGTGGTGACTGAGCCAGAGGGAGGCCTGGAGATGGGTCTCGGGGAACTGACAGAAGACATGGCAGTTTCGTTCATTCTGACCACGTCTAGTCAGGCGTTTCAGGCAGCACTGGAAGCCGATGACAGCCTAAAGGCCCTTAAGGAGAAAGCAGCACAGCCTTTCACAAACTCAGACCTTGAGTGGGTGGTCTGGGACCAGGGACAGCTGTACCAGGTATCAGTTCAGCAAGAGTCACCAGAGGCGTGTCCTAGGGACCAACAGTTAGTGGTACCCTATCCGTTCCAGGCAGAGTTGTTGCGGATCGCACATGAGGTTCCGATGGCCGGACACTTAGGGATCGCTAATACCAAGGCCAGGCTAGCACAGCATTTCTACTGGCCTAAAATGTGGATCAATGTGGCTGCCTACTGCCGTTTGTGTGACACTGAGAGTGGGGTAGGCGGGGTAGCGCCCCAAAGCCCCACTGGTGCCATTGCCCATCTTTGACGGGCCTTTCTGGAGGGTGGCTGTGGATCTCATTAGACCGCTGTCCGCTCCCAGCTGCTCCGGGAAACGCTACATACTAACGGTAGTGGATTATGCCACCCGCTACCCAGAAGCTGTAGCCTTGTCGGCCACTCGGGCCAACAAGATGGCCACCGCTTTACTGGAGATTTTCTCCAGAGTGGGATTTCTGTTATGAATGGGTCACCGAGGAGAAAAAAACACAACAAGCTAAGTCACAAAAAACCAGAGTGGTTGGTAACTATGCAGATTGCAGATCCCTGATCTTACAACACAACTAGCAGTAGCCGTGGAGCGTGCCTACGATGTTCCTAGATGCCTCGTCACGACCGGAGGACTAGATAAGCCTAAAGCAAGAAAAGGGAAAACTAACTGCCCCAGAGCAGACCCCAAAGGAATAGATAGCCCCCACACATGTATTGACGGTGAAACAAGATGAAGGCACAAACACAGGCAGGAAAATAGGCTGAGCAAATGATGGGGCCCAAACTAACTAGACAGGAAAGGAAAGGAAAGACACTGTCTGCAACCTGCAAAAAACCCTACAAAAATCATGTCCAACACTTCTGATAGCAAAATTAACCCTGAAGTCACTAGAGTTCTCCCACTATATCAGCACTCTGAAATATTCTGAGACAGAGCAAAAAGAGACCGAACTAGTAAGGGACAAAAAGACAATTGGCAAAATACTGATAAATAAGAGTGGAAATTCAGCACAGCCCCCAGCAGGGGCTGGCTGACCACACCAAAAACCTGAATAGACCAACAAAATCAAGTGTGAACATTAGCAGAAAAACTTAGCTTTAGATGACTGGAACAGAGCTGAAAACCAAGAGCTGACAAGCCAGAAGGAATCACCAGCAACTGAATAGGGCGTCGGCTGTCTTAAATCCAATATGAGACTCCTGAGAGCCAATCGTCATCCTCATTCTCAGGTGGCAGATTTCCACCGATCAAATCAGCCTCTCTACCTCCTGTTACCACCAGAGGGAGTCTGGAAGGAGAACTCACAACTGGTGAACCAGAGAATGAACTCACAACAGATTTCCCTAGGAAATGCTCACCGACCGAGGGACCTAGTTGATGGCGTCCCTTTGTAATCAAATACAGGTGCAATATCTGGTGGCAGATGCTTAGGATGTTGGTTGACTCCCATGGGAACGACTGGGAATGGTACCTCCCACACCTACTATTTGACTATCGGGAGGCTCCACAGGCCTCAGCGAGGTTCGCTGTTATGAGCTCATTTTCTCCTTCACCTTTGATGTTCGATGAACTCCCTCTGCTGGTGAAAGGAGGTAGTGAAATTGATTTGGATGGGAAGAACCTGTCATCTGAACAGGTGGAGTGTGATTGGACATTCGGAATCTCTGAGTGGATATAAGGCCGCCGACGCCCTGCTGGGTTGCTGGTGATCCTCTCTGCTCTGAGCTCTGGCCTCCAGTTTAGTGCTGTCTACTAAAGCTAAGAGTTGCTCTGCTATTGTTCCATGAGATTTTGTCTGTTTACTTAGTGTTTGTGTTCAGCCAGCCCTGGTTGGGACTGGCTGAACTCCATTTTTGTCTGTGATCAGTTGATCTCTTTGCTCTGTTTTCAGAATATACCTGAGTGCTGATAAAGTGATTTTGAAGTCTAGCGACTTCAGGGCCTTTTCTATCAGACGTGTTGGACATTATTTTTGGCAGGGTTTTTGCGTGATGGCAGACAGTTGCTTTTCTTTCCTGTCCTATGTAGTTAGTGAGGACCCCATAATTTGCTCAGCCTGTCTTTCTGTCTGTGTTTGTGTTTTCATCTGTTTTCACCATCAATACATGTTGGGGGCTGTCTATTGCTTTGGGGTCTGCTCTGGGGCAGTTTAGATTTCCCCTTTCTTTCTTTAGGTTTATTTAGTTCTCCAGCTGTGAACGAGGTGTCTAGGACCACCGTAGGAACACCCCATGGCTACTGTTAGTTGTGAATAGGATCAGGGGTCTGCAATCCGCTAGCTTCCAACCTCTCCGGTTTTCTGGACCTAGCTTGTATTTTTGTTTTTTCCTCCTCCGGTGACTCATTCATAACAGTTCGCCCCCTTCGAGCTCGTGTATGGGTGGCGTGTACGAGGGCCCCTTGCTCTAGTGAAAGAGGCATGGGAAGGAGACTTGGCCACCCCTGGAGTGTTGGTCATTGAGTACGTTGTGCGCTTCCAGGACAAAATGACGGCCTTGTTGCGGCTGGCGCAGGACAATATGGCCCAGGCTCAGGTTGACCTGAAGCGCTGGTATGACCAGAATGCTTGTGAAAGGACCTACCAGGTGGGTTAGAAAGTGTGGGTACTGGTCCCCGTACCACAGGACAAGCTTCAGGCAGCCTGTGATGGGCCATACCTCATGCACCAGCAGCTCACATACCTGGTCACCCTAGACCATGCCCATGGAAGGAGAAAGGCCTTCCATGATAACATGATGAAGGCCGATCATGAGCGGGAGGCCTGCTCAACTGTGCAACTTTCCTGAGAAAGGAGAGGCCAAAACCCTCCTGGATCTGCTCACCCAAGCCAAGGCGGGTGGATCCATTGAGGACGTAGAGGTTCGCCACTAGCTCACCGAGGACCAACTGTTCCAGATGGCGGATACTTTATGCCCCTTCCAGGAGCTGTTCAGCAGCCTTCCCGGAAGGACCGAGTAGGCTGTCCATCACATGGACACTGGGGATCACCCCCCCGAGCAGGTGGTCAGCATATCGGGTCTCTCTTGAGGTGCAGCAGCAGATGCACCAGGAGATTGACGAGATGCTGAAGCTGGGGGTGATCCAGGCATCCAACAGCGCGTGGGCGTCACCTGTAGTCCTTGTCCCCAAAAAGGACCGAACAACCCGGTTCTGTGTGGACTACCGGGGTCTCAACAATGTCACAGTCACCGATGCATTTCCTATACCACGCATCGCTGATCTGCTCGATCAGTTGGCCGGGGCTAAGTACCTGACCATCATGGATCTGAGCCGGGGATATTGGCAGATCCCTCTGACCCACGAGGCCCAGGAGCACTCTGCCTTTATAACCCTATTTGGACTGTACGAGTCTACCGTGATGTCATTCAGCATGAAGAATGCCCCTGACACTTTTCAGCGAATGGTCAACATGCTGCTCCAAGGACTTGAAGGGTACGTGGTTGCATACCTGGATGATATTGCCATCTTCAGTCCCACATGGGAGGATAACCTAGAGCATCTGACGCAGGTGCTTAGGCGGATTCACCGGGCAGGTTTGACCATCAATCCGGAAAAGTGCAAACTGGGCATGAGCGAGGTCATCTACCTGGTTCACTGGATAGGCGGGGGGGTGCTGAAGCCAGAACCCGGGAAAGTGGATGACATCACATTCTGGTCCACCCCCAGAACCAAGAAACAGGTGATGTCCTTCCTGGGGACCGCTGTGTACTATAGGAGGTTTGTCCCACACTATAGTACCCTGGTCAAGCCCCTGACGGACCTCACCAAGGAGAAGCTGCCTCTTGTGGTAGACTGGTCCGTCGCCTGCGAGACCGCTTTTCAGGCACCCAAGACCGCTCTCTCCAGCTCCCCAGTACTATAAGATGCTGACTTTGTGTGGCCGTTTGTAGTACTGACCAATGCCAGTGACTTTGGCCTTGGTGCCATGCTCAGCCAGGTCAACGCAGCAGGCCATTAGCATCTCATTCTGTATCTAGGCAGGAAGCTATTGCCGAGAGAGGTGGCCTATTCCACGATGGAAAAGGAGTGCCTGGCAATTGTGTGGGCCATGCAGCATCTGCAACCATATGTGTATGGGCATCCCTTCATCGTGGAGACGAACCACAACCCCCTCAACTGGTTGCACACGGTCTCCGGGATTAATGGGAGGTTGCTGCGTTGGAGCTCCAGCAGTAGCACTTCTCCATTCGCCACAAAAGGGGCCGTGACCATGGCAACCCTGACGGGCTATTTTGACAAAGAGAGATTGCGGGAGTGCGCTCGGGGGAACACAGGAATGTGATGCCCCCTAGCACCCTCTAAAGCAGGGAGGTGTGAGGGACAAAGTACAAGTCTCTCCTCTCCTGAAATGTGCCCCCACCCTTGCATCCCCCAAGGTCATAAAAAGCCATACAATGTTTATCTTTAATTAAAAAGCTAGAAACAAACCCTTTGAAGCGCTTGACACAATGATGTGAAATCTTCTGCAGCTGCAACCAGCTCTCTTTTGTCTGAAAAACATGGAAACCCCATGGTACAACAAGTCACAGCAAGCTCTGAGGTATTGAATCTGGAAAATGACCTATAATAACAGAATGCGATATCTCTGAGACTAGCCGAGCATATAATCCGAATTGGCGTTCCTTTCCCCATGCGCCCATATTTAGCCACCTGTAGCACTCTGGATTATGGAGTTATAAAGCATAACTAATAGGAATTACATACAGTAGGCATATTTCAAGACAGATAAGCTCGCAATCCAAACGTCAAGGATCCCCATATTTTGCGAGTCCCTGTGCTGCCCTAAGCTTTTATCAATCGAGGTCTGCTGCATCCTGCTAGTGCATCAGTCGGTTTGGTGAGTCTACCTTTCACATGTAAGCTTTTTTGAATTTTTTCTTATGTTAGCTGTTCAGATTTCGTGTTAGGGACTCACAAAATCTGTGGATCCTTGACATTTGGATTGCGAGCTTATCTGTCTTGGCCAAAATAGTAGCTAATACCCCATGTCTTTTTATCTTTTTGCACTTTTTATCATTTTTGCAGGATGCAGCTGGGCCTCTTTATATTGACTTGGTTTGTTTCTGTGTGATGCATGTATACAGTGCAGAATACCCCACCTGCTAATACTATGGGCGTAATCAATAGGCTGTTCAGACACTTTGCACAACACTGTGTGACTGATGTCCTATGCAAGCCTTATCTGTGTGCATTTTTCCCACTAGGCAGCCAGCTCCTCTTTTTCTTTTGGTTACTGGCTGTCTTCATCAGTGGGTTGCACCTGTGCTGCCCTAAGCATTTATCAATGGAGGTCTGCTGCATCCTGCTAGTTCATCAGTCAGGGTTTGGTGAGTCTACTTTACAAATTGCTGTGTGCAATTATTGTATTTGTTTAACAAACTAATAAACTATGTGAGAAATGTTATTTGTTCTGATTACTGTGTGTTTAATGTAACATATAATTGTCATTTGTAATGAAACAACACATATTAACAATTAACCAAGGATTTTTATGTGGTTTAAAACACATGTATTTTTCCAATTGTGGATAAAAAAACTAACAATTGCAAATCAGATAATCTGTAGCTTATTTACAAATCCACATAATCGTCATGACTGGGGAAAGATTAGTCACTGGGATTTTCAGTGCTTCCACGTTCTGGGCTGGAGGAGTGTGTGGCCATTTGAACTCTATGCATGTGGCTGGTGTGTGGGTGTTTGACGAGGTGTTGATGTCAAAATTGAAGGTGTAACAGGTGGAGATGGGGGATAAGATTGGGTTTCAATAGAGTCACCTAAAAAGGTAGGGGGCACATTTTGTTGGTGATGTAAAGTAGTTTCAGAGTCAGCAATGTGGCTGACATATGATTGGGAATAACTATTGTTCTCACCTCTTGGCAGACGGGTGTGCGGGACAAATGTGCTCACAACAGGTGTCTGCTGCCTTGATGGCAGAGTGTAGGGCTGTGGATGACCAAAATTTCCACCACTACTATCACCCACAGACATGATGGAAGACATGTTTTCATATTGTTGACTGTAGGTGCTGGTGGGGGCAGACATTTGCCCATAACGATGGCTCGAGGCATGGACTGGAGGGACAGATGATGGAGCATACATTTGCCCATAATGATGGCTGGAGGCACGGGCTTGAGGGACAGATGAAGGAGGAGACATTTGCCCATAATGATGGCTGGAGCCAGGGGCTGCAGGGACAGACGAAGGAGCATATATTTGCCCATAATGATGGCTGGAGGCTTGGGCAGGAGGAACCAAAAAAGGACCAGACATTTGTGGATAAGGATGTCTGGAGGCAGGAGGTGGAGGCACAAAAGAGGGTGCAGGCATCTGCTGAGATTGTTGGTTTGCTGTTAGAGGTTCGGCCCCTGAAGATTGTGTACCAACATCTTGTCAATTTGTGATGTTGGGATCAGATGGCATCTGTATTGGATGCTGGCCAGCTCGCCCCTGTTGAATTGGCCCTAGCACCTGGTTTGGTTCCTGTTCTCCCTGGCTTGCATCAAGGAGGGTCAATATTCCAGCCCGTACCCATACCTGCCGTTTTTCAGGAACCTTGGCTAGGCAGGGAGAGAGGGACCTACAAAACCGCTCTACAGAATTTTCTAGTGTCAGGGAATTGATAATGCCTAAAACTCGAGCATCAATGAGCTTAGGCAACATACATGTGTCTTCAAGTCACCTGCTTTGTCTATCTTGAAGAGTATGTGCAAAATCCCAAGGTATAGTTAATGTTGCTGCTGCCTGTGGTGCTGGAGCTGCTGCTTGGGATGTTGCTTGTCTCGTTTGTTGTGTGTTTCCTTTACCAGTATCAGTGGAGGGTTCACCAGCATCAGACACCTGTTCAGGCTGTGTTGGTGGAGTTGGGTCACCTGGGAGTTCTGTCTCAGATGCTGAAGTACATGGAACTGATCTGTCCGCTGTGGCCGAATCATCTGAGTGATCCAGATTGTCATCAGTCCTAGGAGCAAACACATTGTCCCATGAACATATTGTTTGGGGAAAACATTACACCAAAAAACTATTTAAATTGTGCTCTTGTGAAAACATATGAAGCTAGGTATAGATGTGGCACCCCAGGAGTCCGGTTGCCACAGTGGCATTGCCTCCCTCACAGGGGGGTGATGACATTCCTTGAAGCAAGGAGGGTTTCCATGACAGATATAACTTACATCCAACACTTTTCCTGACTCCAGACCAGAAGGGGAAGCTCTAAACCGTTTTCAGAGGTTTCTCTATTAGTTCTGTCCTGGAAGAGGGGGAAGTCAGTCAGTGTCTGGAACTGAGAGAGACAGAGTCTGAGTAAAGAGAGGAGAGAGGAGAAGTGAAAGAAAACCTGGGAAGTGGAGCTGTGACCAAGCTCATCCCAGAATACAGCACTAGAAGCCGGACGCCGGAGTTCGTGGCTGATGGGTACAATATTCTCAGCAGCTAAATCCGGAGGGTAGGGGATTGCAGGTCTCCTGGACTAGCAAACACTTGACGGCACAGCAGCAGACCTGAGCCAAGAGTCACCATAGAGGAGCGACACATGCAATTGGCTCAAGCTGCCTGCCATACGGGCAAGTACTTCAGAACAATAAGGAACAGAGGACTGAGCATAGCTTTAGGCAGCAAGGACCTCAGAGGGCAGTGCAGTAAGGAGGCCTTAAAACCCATCTAGCTTAGTGGATCCTAAGTTGCTTCCAGGCTCCCCGGACCTCCATTGCCATCTGTAACTAGTGCCCTGGCCTGCACTTCAAACCGTGAGTAAAAGTGTGGAAACTGCACTCTGCTGTGTCCTCTGAGTTATTTACTGTGCCATTCACCCTGCACTACATCCATCATCATCATCTTTAACAATATAAATGCCCTGTGACTAAGCCCTACCTGTGGAGAGCTGTAGCAACTCTGCTGCATCACCCTCAGCCCCAGAGATCTCTTTAACCCCTTTCTGACATCAGATGTACTATCCCGTCCATGTGACCCGGGCCCCTATGCCCATGGACGGGATAGTACGTCAAGCGCGATCAGCGGCACCCACTTGGTGAGCGCCGCTGATGGCGGCCAGGTGTCAGCTGATTTTCACAGCTGACACCCGGCACAATGTGTTAGGGGCGGTCCGTGACACGTTAACCCCTTGCACACCACGAACAAACATGATCGCGGTGTACCGGGGGTCAAAGGGAAGCATCGGCAGGGAGGGAACTCCCTCCGTGCTTCCCTGAGCCCCCACAGCAGCGCAATGTGCAGGGGGCTCCTTCCCTGCAGGCCCCCGAATCCAAGATGGCGACGGGGGCCTGCAGGGAGCTGACTTCCTCAGTGCCTGCAAAGCGCAGGCATGAGGAAGTTTGCAGCAGTGCCTGTGGCAGATCGCTGATCTGTCACAGTAATCTGTGATGTGACAGATCAGTGATCTGTCACAGGACAGTGATGTCCCACCTGGGACTATGTAGTAAGGTAAAAAAAGGGTTAAAATAATTTAAAAAAAATTGCCAAATAAATTAGAAAAAAAAAAAATATTCCCCCAATAAATCCAATTTTTGGAAATAAAAAAAAACAATAAAAGTACACATAATTGGTATCGCCGCATCTGTAACGACCTGCCCTATGAAACTGTCCCCTTAGTTAACCCCTTTAGTGAACCCCTTAAAAAATAAAAATAAAAAACGAAGCAAAAAATAATGATTTATTATCATACCGCCAAGCAAAAAGTGCAATAACGCGCGATCAAAAAGACGCATATAAATATCCATGGTACCGCTGAAAACATCATCTTGTCCCGCAAAAAACGAGCTGCCAATGTAGCATCATCAGCGAAAAAATAAAAAAGTTATAGCTCGCAGAATAAAACGATGCAAAAATAATTATTTTTTATATAAAATAGTTTTCATTGCATAAAACCGACAAAACATAAAAAAAACCTAAATGAGGTATCGCTGTAACCGTACTGACCCGAAGAATAAAACCGCTTTATCAATTTTACCGCACGCGGAATGGTGTAAACGCACCCCCCCAAAAGAAATTAATTAAACGCTGGTTTTTGTTCATTATGCGTCCCAAAAATCGGAATAAAAAGCGATCAAAAAATGTCACATGCTCGAAAATGGTACCAATAAAAACATCAACTCATCCCGCAAAAAATAAGACCTCACTTGACTCGGTGGGTCAAAATATGGAAAAATTATAGCTCTCAATATGTGGTGATGCAAAAACTATTTTTACAATAAAAAGCGTCTTTTAGCGTATGACAGCTGCCAAACATAAAAACCCGCTATAAATAGTTAATCACCCCCCCGTTATCACCCCCTTAGTTAGGGAAAAATAATAAAATTAAAAGAAAATGTATTTATTTCCATTTTCCCGTTAGGGCTAGGGCTAGGGTTAGGGTTAGGGCTAGGGTTAGGGCTGAGATTAGGGTTAGGGGTGTGTTGGCGTTAGGGTTGGAGTTAGAATTAGGGGGTTTCCACTGTTTGGGCACATCAGGGGCTCTCCAAATGCAACATGGCGTCTGATCTCAATTCCAGCCAATTCTGAGTTGAAAAAGTCAAATGGTGCTCCTTCCCTTCCAAGCTCTGCCATGCGCCCAGTGTTTTACCCCCACATGTAGGGTATCAGCCTACTCAGGACAAATTGCAAAACAACTTTTGGGGTCAAATTTCTCCTGTTACCCTTAGGAAAATAAAAAATTAGGGGCAAAAATATCATTTTTGTGGAAAAAAATTATTTTTTTATTTTCACGCCCGGGCGTTATAAACTTCTGTGAAGCACTTGGGGGTTCAAAGTGCTCACCACACATCTAGATAAGTTCCGTAGGGGGTCTAGTGTCCAAAATGGGGACACTTGTGGGGAGTTTCAATAGTTTAGGTACATCAGGGGCTCTCCAAACACACATGACACCCGCAGACCATTCCATCAAAGTCTGCATTCCAAAACGTCACTACTTCCCTTCTGAGCCCCGATGTGTGCCCATACAGTAGTTTTCTCCCACACATGGGGTATCAGCGTACTCAGGACAAATTGGTCAACAACTTTTGGGGTCCAATTTCTCCTGGTACCCTTGGGAAAATAAAAAAAATGGTGACTAAAAGATCATGTTTGTGGAAAAAATAAGAATTTTTTATTTTCACGCCCGGGCGTTATAAACTTCTGTGAAGCACTGGGGGGTTCAAAGTGCTCACCACACATCTAGATAAGTTCCTTGGGGGGTCTAGTTTCCAAAATGGTGTCATTTGTGGGGGGTTTCCACTGTTTTGGTACATCAGGGGTTTTCCAATCGCGACATGGTGTTCGATCTCAATTCCAGCCAAAAACGTCAAATGGCGCTGCTTCCCTTCCGAGCTCTGCCATGTGCCCAAATAGTGGTTTACCCCCACATGTGGGGTATCAGCGTACTCAGGACAAATTGCACAATAACTTTTATGGTCCTGTTACCCTTGGGAAAATAAAAATTGGGGGTGAAAAGATCATTTTTGTGGAAAAAATATGATTTTTTAATTGTACCGCTGTACGTTATAAACTTCTGTGAAGCCCTTGTGGGTTCAAAGTTCTCACCACATATCTAGATAAGTTCCTTGGGGGGTCTAGTTTCCAAAATGGGGTCACTTGTGGGGGGTTTCCACTGTTTACGTGCATCAGGGGCACTCCAAATGTGACATGGCATCCAATCTGAATTCCAGACAATTTTGCATTAAAAAAGTCAAACGGCGCTCCTTCCCTTCTGAGCTCTGCCATGCGCCGAAACAGTGGTTCCCCCCACATATCAGGTATCAACGTACTCAGGACAAATTGCACAATAACTTTTGCAGTCCAATTTCTCCTGTTACCCTTGGTAAAATAAAAAAATTGAACCTGAAGTATTTTTTTTGTGAAAAAAGTTAGATGTTCATTTTTTTTTTAAATATTCAAAAAATTCCTGTGACAAACCTAAAGGGTTAATAAACTTCTTGAATGTGGTTTTGAGCACCTTAAGGGGTGCAGTTTTAATAATGGTGTCGCTTTTGGGTATTTTCTATCATATAGACCCCTCAAAGTGGCTTCAAATGTGATGTGGTCCGTAAAAATAAAATGGTGTTGCAAAAATGAGAAATAGCTGGTCAATTTTTAACCCTTATAACTTCCTAACGAAAAAAAAAAAAAAATTGGGGTTCCAAAATTGTGCTGATGTAAAGTAAACATGTGGGAAATGTTACTTATCAAGTTTTTTGTGTTTCGTATCTCTGTGATTTAAGGGCATAAAAATTCAAAGTTGGAAAATTGCAAAATTTTCGCCAAATTTCCATTTTTTTCACAAATAAACGCAAGTTATTTGAATGAAATTTTACCACTATCATGAAGTACAATATGTCACGAGAAAAGAATGTCAGAATCACCGGGATCCATGGAAGCGTTCCAGAGTTATGACCTCATAAAGGGACAGTGGTCAGAATTGTAAAAATTGGCCCGGTTATGAACATGCAAACCACCCTTGGGGGTGAAGGGGTTAAGCAGTGTCGGCCATCCCTAGCCGAGTACAACAGGTGACATCGCAAATCATCTCTTATAAACTTTATTTCCCCTTTAATCATCATTTTTCATTGTTCACCCAGGGCCACGGACCGCTTCACTGCTGCTGTGACACATCCCTTTAAGAACCGGCCCGGTAGCGAGTATCCCCCACGTCCCTGGCGAGCACTCCATACACCATGGGGCTATTGAAAAATTGAACATATACACGTGTATGCGTTAAAACACAAATGTATTTATGTAAGCTATGTATTGGTCAACAAATTTAGTTTCTAATTTACATTTACATAAAATTAAATTTCTTAAAATACACTGTTGTTAGGCAAAATATACTGAGTCATTTACAGATTTAGCTCCAGGATTAGCCTGAGAAATGCTAAGTTGCGGTAGTAAATATATCGTCGATTTTTGGAAGCACCTGATATGGAGGGGCGGGGATTAAATTCCCGTCTGAACTAGTCACTTACAGAGCGCCAACCAAATCAACTGTTGGGAAAGTGTGAAAGCAACAAAAATGTCACATAAAGCCAAAGACGAAAACTTTATTTAAAGAACAACACAATAGGTTCAGCTATATTCTAGTTCAAAAGTTAGTTTGTTAGGATCATGATGCCTGGTAAAAAACAACATATGAAGAAACCTTTTTTTCCCTTGCCATTAGGACTAAGAAGTGTGTGACCACTTTCATCCATGGTGTCATCCAAAAATTTCATGTCTGGGCACCATGACCATTTTTCAAAACCATTTCTACAAACATAGACTGCATGACTTGGGCTGTGAAAACAAAAAGCAAAAACACAAATATCCTGAACTAAAAAGTAAAAAATGTATACTGCAAATAATGCATAAAGGTAATAATAATAAGGGTATTTAGTAAACATAATTTTGATCAAAATAATGTACAAGCCATCCCGCCACGTCACGGCAACCCTTGTGGGACAGTCCCTACTCTAGTATTTAAAACCTTTTCACTTGCCAAGTGGCGTGAATGTGAACAAGGGTCGAGCGGCTGAACCACTAGTAACAGTGTAGGCCAGACTGGATGGCTTTCCCAGCTCAGAAAGAGGGCGGTCACACCCATATATGCACTGAATGCACAATGAAATGAATAAAAAACAAATCTGAACTGAGAATAGTAAGTTAATGTGTATGCACAATGTAAGCGCATATCAACACATGACCATTAACCAGAGAAAACAAAAAGCAAAAACACAAATATCCTGAACTAAAAAGTAAAAAATGTATGCTGCAAATAATGCATAAAGGTAATAATAATAAGGGTATTTAGTAAACATAATTTTGATCAAAATAATGTACAAGCCATCCCGCCACGTCACGGCAACCCTTGTGGGACAGTCCCTACTCTAGTATTTAAAACCTTCTCACTTGCCAAGTGGCGTGAATGTGAACAAGGGTCGAGCGGCTGAACCACTAGTAACAGTGTAGGCCAGACTGGATGGCTTTCCCAGCTCAGAAAGAGGGCGGTCACACCCATATATGCACTGAATGCACAATGAAATGAATAAAAAACAAATCTGAACTGAGAAGAGTAAGTTATTTTGATCAAAATTATGTTTACTAAATACCCTTATTATTATTACCTTTATGCATTATTTGCAGTATACATTTTTTACTTTTTAGTTCAGGATATTTGTGTTTTTGCTTTTTGTTTTCTCTGGTTAATGGTCATGTGTTGATATGCGCTTACATTGTGCATACACATTAACTTACTATTCTCAGTTCAGATTTGTTTTTTATTCATTTCATTGTGCATTCAGTGCATATATGGGTGTGACCGCCCTCTTTCTGAGCTGGGAAAGCCATCCAGTCTGGCCTACACTGTTACTAGTGGTTCAGCCGCTCGACCCTTGTTCACATTCACGCCACTTGGCAAGTGAGAAGGTTTTAAATACTAGAGTAGGGACTGTCCCACAAGGGTTGCCGTGACGTGGCGGGATGGCTTGTACATTATTTTGATCAAAATTTTGTTTACTAAATACCCTTATTATTATTACCTTTATGCATTATTTGCAGTATACATTTTTTACTTTTTAGTTCAGGATATTTGTGTTTTTGCTTTTTGTTTTCTCTGGTTAATGGTCATGTGTTGATATGCGCTTACATTGTGCATACACATTAACTTACTATTCTCAGTTCAGATTTGTTTTTTATTCATTTCATTGTGCATTCAGTGCATATATGGGTGTGACCGCCCTCTTTCTGAGCTGGGAAAGCCATCCAGTCTGGCCTACACTGTTACTAGTGGTTCAGCCGCTCGACCCTTGTTCACATTCACGCCACTTGGCAAGTGAGAAGGTTTTAAATACTAGAGTAGGGACTGTCCCACAAGGGTTGCCGTGACGTGGCGGGATGGCTTGTACATTATTTTGATCAAAATTATGTTTACTAAATACCCTTATTATTATTACCTTTATGCATTATTTGCAGTATACATTTTTTACTTTTTAGTTCAGGATATTTGTGTTTTTGCTTTTTGTTTTCTCTGGTTAATGGTCATGTGTTGATATGCGCTTACATTGTGCATACACATTAACTTACTATTCTCAGTTCAGATTTGTTTTTTATTCATTTCATTGTGCATTCAGTGCATATATGGGTGTGACCGCCCTCTTTCTGAGCTGGGAAAGCCATCCAGTCTGGCCTACACTGTTACTAGTGGTTCAGCCGCTCGACCCTTGTTCACATTCACGCCACTTGGCAAGTGAGAAGGTTTTAAATACTAGAGTAGGGACTGTCCCACAAGGGTTGCCGTGACGTGGCGGGATGGCTTGTACATTATTTTGATCAAAATTATGTTTACTAAATACCCTTATTATTATTACCTTTATGCATTATTTGCAGTATACATTTTTTACTTTTTAGTTCAGGATATTTGTGTTTTTGCTTTTTGTTTTCTCTGGTTAATGGTCATGTGTTGATATGCGCTTACATTGTGCATACACATTAACTTACTATTCTCAGTTCAGATTTGTTTTTTATTCATTTCATTGTGCATTCAGTGCATATATGGGTGTGACCGCCCTCTTTCTGAGCTGGGAAAGCCATCCAGTCTGGCCTACACTGTTACTAGTGGTTCAGCCGCTCGACCCTTGTTCACATTCATGCCACTTGGCAAGTGAGAAGGTTTTAAATACTAGAGTAGGGACTGTCCCACAAGGGTTGCCGTGACGTGGCGGGATGGCTTGTACATTATTTTGATCAAAATTATGTTTACTAAATACCCTTATTATTACCTTTATGCATTATTTGCAGTATACATTTTTTACTTTTTAGTTCAGGATATTTGTGTTTTTGCTTTTTGTTTTCTCTGGTTAATGGTCATGTGTTGATATGCGCTTACATTGTGCATACACATTAACTTACTATTCTCAGTTCAGATTTGTTTTTTATTCATTTCATTGTGCATTCAGTGCATATATGGGTGTGACCGCCCTCTTTCTGAGCTGGGAAAGCCATCCAGTCTGGCCTACACTGTTACTAGTGGTTCAGCCGCTCGACCCTTGTTCACATTCACGCCACTTGGCAAGTGAGAAGGTTTTAAATACTAGAGTAGGGACTGTCCCACAAGGGTTGCCGTGACGTGGCGGGATGGCTTGTACATTATTTTGATCAAAATTATGTTTACTAAATACCCTTATTATTATTACCTTTATGCATTATTTGCAGTATACATTTTTTACTTTTTAGTTCAGGATATTTGTGTTTTTGCTTTTTGTTTTCTCTGGTTAATGGTCATGTGTTGATATGCGCTTACATTGTGCATACACATTAACTTACTATTCTCAGTTCAGATTTGTTTTTTATTCATTTCATTGTGCATTCAGTGCATATATGGGTGTGACCGCCCTCTTTCTGAGCTGGGAAAGCCATCCAGTCTGGCCTACACTGTTACTAGTGGTTCAGCCGCTCGACCCTTGTTCACATTCACGCCACTTGGCAAGTGAGAAGGTTTTAAATACTAGAGTAGGGACTGTCCCACAAGGGTTGCCGTGACGTGGTGGGATGGCTTGTACATTATTTTGATCAAAATTATGTTTACTAAATACCCTTATTATTATTACCTTTATGCATTATTTGCAGTATACATTTTTTACTTTTTAGTTCAGGATATTTGTGTTTTTGCTTTTTGTTTTCTCTGGTTAATGGTCATGTGTTGATATGCGCTTACATTGTGCATACACATTAACTTACTATTCTCAGTTCAGATTTGTTTTTTATTCATTTCATTGTGCATTCAGTGCATATATGGGTGTGACCGCCCTCTTTCTGAGCTGGGAAAGCCATCCAGTCTGGCCTACACTGTTACTAGTGGTTCAGCCGCTCGACCCTTGTTCACATTCATGCCACTTGGCAAGTGAGAAGGTTTTAAATACTAGAGTAGGGACTGTCCCACAAGGGTTGCCGTGACGTGGCGGGATGGCTTGTACATTATTTTGATCAAAATTATGTTTACTAAATACCCTTATTATTACCTTTATGCATTATTTGCAGTATACATTTTTTACTTTTTAGTTCAGGATATTTGTGTTTTTGCTTTTTGTTTTCTCTGGTTAATGGTCATGTGTTGATATGCGCTTACATTGTGCATACACATTAACTTACTATTCTCAGTTCAGATTTGTTTTTTATGACTTGGGCTGTGTAGAACAACACAAACATTCCCACAATTAACAATGTCCATTAGCCATATGTAAGGCCTTGCCTTGTGGAACAAATTTTGTGTGGTGATTAGAGTTGAGCTAAACAGGTCGGTCAGATTCAAAAATCGCCGACTTTCACCAAAGTCGGCTTTCGCCGATCGAAACCCGACCCTAGCATGAGTTCGCCGATCAGCGCGCCAAAGTCGCGTTTCAAATGATGCTTTCAGCGCCTTTTCTCACCCAGTAATGGAGGACGCACACTGTGGGCAACGCGATGACATGCGCAGCGGCCAGCACCATCTTAGAGAAGGGCATTGAAGTGATTGGCTGGCTTTGTGTGGCGTCACAGTGGGTGCAAAAGGCTGTGAACGCCGACCGCCATCTTACTTCTGCCGATCTTACAAAAAGGAGAGGTGCTGCTGCTGATTCTGAACAGGGAGAGCGTTAGGCAGGGAAGAAGAAAAAAAAACTGCTTCTGCTGATAGCGCTTTTCACTGTACAGTTAGTGTGCAGTGAAAGGGGAGGATTTTTGTGTGCAGCAGCGCTGGTGGTGATTAGGCTGCCTTTTAAGGCTACCTGCTAGCTGCATTGCTGTGTGCACACTGCTGTTCAAACTGCTTTTTTCAAAGCACTCCAAGTTTTATTATTTTGTCCTGGTGAGTTACTGAGCATTCATTTTTTCACACACCGTCTAGCGGTGTACGCTCCTCACACACTACCGTGTACTGGCTGGTATCACAGACAAATAGAAGCTATCTGGGTGTGACTCTGTAAGAAAAAGCCAAGGAGTTTGTCCGTTTTTCCAGACCTACACCTTAGAGTTGTGTCCGTTTTTCAAACAGTTTCGTATATCTGCTGTTTGATTATGGTCAAAACTTGACAGAGACAGCGTGTGTCAGTCTGTATACAAATACACGGAGCTTGACAATTTTCCATACAGACACCGTCTAGCGGTGTATGCTCCTCACACACTACAGTGTACCAGCTGGTATCAAAGACAAATAGAAGCTATCTGGGAGTGACTCTGGAAGAAAGAGCCGAGGAGTTTGTCCATTTTTCCAGACCTACACCTTAGAGTCGTGTCCGTTTTTCAAACAGTTTCATATATCTGCTGTTTGATTATGGTCAAAACTAGACAGAGACAGCTTGTGTCAGTCCGTATACAAATACACGGAGCTTGTCAATTTTCCATACACACACCATACAGCGGTGTACGCTCCTCACACACTACCGTGTACCGCCTTCTAGAATGGACAAATAGAAGCTACCTGTGTGTGACTCTGGAAAAAAAAGCTGAGGAGTTTTTCCATTTTTCCAGACCTACACCTTAGAGTCCTGTCCATTTTTCAAACAGTTTTGTATATCTGCTGTTTGATTATGGTCAAAAATAGACAGACAGCGTGTCAGTCCGTATACAAATACATGGAGCTTGACAATTTTACACACACACATCGTATAGAGCTGTCCGATTCTCCAACAGTATTGTATATCTGCCGTTCGCATTACAGTCACTTTTATACCTAGTCAGCGTGTGTGTTTGACACTCAGTAAATACATATACGGAGATTGTCAGTTGCACAAAAATCATATACAGCTGTACACTTCTGATACAGTTCCGTATATCTGCTTGTTGGATTGCGGTCCAATACATTCTGTGAGAGCGTCTGTGACTAACATAATATAAAGTATACGTTGATTTAATTTGTTTAATACACCTTACACAGCTGGACGCTCCTCATACAGTATCATCTCTCTGCTGGTATTTTTGGTACATTTTCCCAAACATGAGGAAGTATGGTGGAAGAGGCCGCTGACATGGGCAGGGGGGCACAGCTGGTACTGATGGTAGTGGTGCATCGGCTGGTTCTGGCAAAAGCACAATAGCAGCTAAGGCAGGAGGTGTTGAGCCTGCGTCATCCTCTGGCCCAAGAAGGCCTGTAAGGATGCCTTTTCTTGGAGTAGGAAAACCGCTTTTAAAGCCGGAGCATCAGGAACAGGTTTTGGCGTACATTGCCGAAACAGCCACCAGCTCTATTGCCTCCTCTTCTGAACGGTCGAAACCTGCAAGCACGGAGTCGTCAGTGCAGAGTTCTGGTCATAAAAACCCCTTTACTTGTGTCCTTCACCCCCACCAAAAGTTAAGGATGCGGAAGCCCACACTTCAGATTACTCTATGGAGCTCTTTTCACATACCATGCCTGGGTTATCCAGTCAAATCCTGAATTCCCCAGTCCAAGATGAATCTTACATAGAGTGCACTGATGCACAGCCACTGCTAGATGATTCTGCTGGTACATTGACCCACAGCACTACATTGCCCTCACAGGCTATTGAACCACCACAATCTGACCCTGATGAAACCCAGGTGCCCCTTCCCGCATGCTATACCACCTTACACGGTGACACAGAGGAAGGTAAAGAGGAAGGTGCAGATGACTTTGAAGAGGAGGTAATGGATGACCCAGTTCTGGACCTGGTTTGTCATCCATTGGGGGAGGAAGGTGGCGCTGGCAATAGTTCAGATAAGGATCCGCAGCAGGCATTGACATCGCAGCAGCGGTTATCTAGCAGGCCCGTAGCTGTCCTAAAACGTGGAACAAAAACTAAAAGAGTTGCAGGACAGCTTGATCAGACGGTCAACTTAGCACAGCGTGCAAGGCTAGAAAATGTTTACCATAGTAGGAAGAGTGCAGTGTGGCACTTCTTTGTCCAAAATCCTACTGATGAGGCAAAGGTTACCTGTAAGAAGTGCGGAAGGACCTTTAGCCGAGGTAAACAACTCAGAAATTTGAATACCAGTTGCATGCTTAGACATTTAATCAACATGCACTTGCAAGCATGGACGGACTACAAAACCTCAGGTAGCACTTGTGCACCTGCTCCCACTGAAGGTAGCCAA
This sequence comes from Dendrobates tinctorius, assembly GCF_039654945.1. Taxonomy (NCBI): domain Eukaryota; kingdom Metazoa; phylum Chordata; class Amphibia; order Anura; family Dendrobatidae; genus Dendrobates; species Dendrobates tinctorius. The sequence continues at coordinate 11,593,451 of NW_027361680.1, forward strand.
CAACACTCCATCGCTACCCCCACTGTAAGACCACCGCCACCATTAAGCACACCACCAGCACTAAATGTGGAGGTGTCGCAAGGCCAAAGCACTCAGAGAATCACAATGGTTTTGCAGCACAACACTGAATCTAGGCCATCACCACCAACCCCCTCTCACTCCATCCGGTCCACCGCTATTTCCCCCATATGCAGCTCTCCAGTCCAGCTCACCCTACCAGACACTCTGAGTAGGACAAGAAAGTACTCATCCTCTCACCCGCGTACAATGTGTTTGAAAGCCTAAATTGTCAAACTAATCCCATTAGAGATGATGCCCTACTGTTTGGCTGAAAGCGAAGCTTTCCGCGACCTCATGGCCTACGCTGTCCCACGCTATGACCTACCCAGTCGGCACTTTTCTCGAAAAGCCATCCCTGCCCTCGAAAAACCGCATTGTCCATGCACTAAAACAGTCAGTGAGTGGAAAGGTGCACCTCACAACAGATGCATGGACCAGTAGGCATGGCCAGGGCCGTTACGTGTTCATCACTGCACACTGGGTTAATGTGGTGGATGCAGGCTCCACTGGGGACAGCGGCGGTGGAACAGTGCTGCCTAGCCCATGGTACAGGAAATAGTTGGCTGTAGGCTTTCTGATATGAATGAGTCACCGTAGGAGGCAAAAACAGAAATACTAGCTAAGTCCAGAAAACCAGAGAAGTTGGCAGCTATCGGATTGCAGACCCCTGAACCTAACAACAACAACTAGCAGTAGCCGTGGGGGGTTCCTACGGTGCCCAAGACCCCTCGATCACAGCCAGAGAACTACATAGCCTAAAGACAGAAAGGGAAATCTAAACTGCCCCAGAGCAGACCTCAAAGAAATAGGCAGCCCCCAACATATAATGACGGTGAAGCAAGATGAAAAAACACTAACACAGATAGAAAGATAGGCTGAGCAAATGATGGGGCCAAAGCTAACTAATAGGACAGAATAGAAAAGCTGCTGTCTGCAAACCGCCAAAACCCTCTCAAAAACAAGAGCCAACAGACTGATAGGGAAAAAAGCCCTGAAGACGCTAGGCTTCAAAAAACTATATCAGTACTCAGGTATTATCTGAAGACAGAGCAAAAAGGAATTCAGCTCACCCAGCAGGGAAAGGCAGAAATCCAGAAAAACAAGGCAAAATAAAACCAAAACACAAATGCAAAAAGAAGAGCAAAAAACTTAGCTTTTGAGGAGCAGGAATCAGACTGGTCTCCAAGACTCCCTCAGAGTAATCACCCGCAAGGCAGAAGGGTGTCGGCTGCCTTATATCCAGTCAGCAATCCCAGTCACCCAGTCATCATCATTCTGCTCAGGTGCTTTGTAATCAGCCTCACTACCTTCCTTCACCAGAAGAGGGCGTTCATCAGACCTCAATGGTGAAGGGGAAAATGAACTCACAACAGTACCTCTCCCTTGAGGAGGGGTCACCGAACCCTCATCCACGCCACCAGGGCGATCAGGGTGAGCCCGATGAAAGGCACGCACCAATCTTTTGGCATGAATATCAGAGGCAGAGACCCAGGAATTATCCTCCTGACCATCACCCTTCCACTTAACCAAATACTGGAGTCTCCGTCTAGCCAGACGGGAATCCAGTATCTTCTCTACCTCATATTCCATGTTACCTTCAACTAATACAGGGTCCGGAGGTGCCACCACAGGAACAACTGGTTCAACAAACCTCTTCAACAAGGACTTATGAAACACATTATGGACTTTAAATGTGACAGGAAGAGCCAAACGAAAAGAGACCGGATTAATAATCTCCAAAATCTTGTAAGGTCCAATAAATCTAGGCTTAAACTTAGGAGAAGCCACCTTCATAGCGATATTTTTTGATGATAACCAAACCATATCACCAACCTTAAACTGGGGACCAATGGTCCTATGTCGGTTGGAAAACCGCTGGGCCTTTTCCTGGGAGAGAGATAACTTATCCACCACTTGGTCCCAGATCTGGTGCATTCTCTCCACCACAGTGTCAACACCTGGGCAGGCAGAAGGCTCCACCTGCCCTGAAGAAAATCGAGGATGAAACCCAAAGTTACAAAAAAAGGTGACATCAAAGTGGCAGAACTAGCTCTATTATTTAAAGCAAATTCGGCCAAGGGCAAAAATCAAACCCAATCATCCTGATCAGCGGAAATAAAACATCTCAAATACGACTCCAAGGTCTGGTTTGTTCTCTCTGTCTGCCCATTGGTCTGAGGGTGAAAAGCAGAGGAGAAGGACAACTGAATTCCCAGCTTGGAACAGAAAGTCCTCCAAAATCTAGACACAAATTGAACTCCTCTGCCAGATACAATGTTCTCAGGAATCCCGTGCAAGTGAACCACCTGTTGCAAAAACAGGGGCACCAACTCAGAGGAAGATGGCAACTTAGGGAGTGGTACAAGATGAACCATCTTAGAGAACCTATCACAAATCACCCAAATAACAGTCATTCTCTGAGAGACAGGCATATCAGAGAAGAAATCCATTGAAATATGGGTCCATGGCCTCCTGGGGACCGGCAAAGGCATCAACAACCCACTAGAGCGAGAACAAGGTTTAGACCGGGAGCAAGTCCCACAGGACTGCACAAAATTCCTGACATCACGAGACAAGGCGGGCCACCAAAAAGACCGACTCACCAGATCTCTAGTACCAAAAATACCTGGATGACCAGCCAATGCAGAGCAATGAACTTCAGACATCACTCTCTTCTTCCACTGGTCAGGAACATACAACTTTCCACTAGGACAACGCTCAGGTTTGTCCTCCTGGAACCCTTCCAGAGCACGTCTCAAATCGGGCGAGATGGCAGAAAGAACTACCCCTTCGCCTAAGATGGTAGCAGGCTTGGTCACCACAGGAGAATCAGCAAAGAAGCTCCTAGAGAGGGCATCTGCCTTGACATTCTTAGTGCCAGGAAGAAAAGAGACCACAAAATCAAAACGTGTAAAAAACAAGGCCCACCTAGCCTGTCTAGGGTTCAAGCGTTTGGCCGACTCCAGGTAAATCAAATTCTTGTGGTCAGTGAGGACCACGACTTGGTGTTTAGCTCCCTCCAACCAATGTCTCCACTCCTCAAATGCCCATTTCATGGCTAACAGTTCCCGATTCCCCACATCATAGTTATGTTCAGATGGAGAGAACTTTCGGGAAAAGAAAGCACAGGGATTCATTTTAGATGTTACAGGATCCTTTTGGGACAAAACAGCTCCTGCACCAGTCTCAGAAGCGTCCACCTCTACCTGGAACGGGAGTGAGACATCAGGTTGCCCCAAAACCGGGTCAGAAGTGAATCTTCGCTTCAGCTCCTGAAAGGAAGAAACAGCCTCCGGAGACCAATTCAACACATCAGCACCCTTTTTAGTCAGATCAGTCAATGGCTTGGCAATACTAGAAAATTTTGCTATAAATTTCCGATAAAAATTAGCAAAACCCAAAAACTTCTGGAGGACCTTCAAAGAAGTGGGCTGAACCCAATCATAAATGGCCTGTACCTTGGCCGGGGCCATTTCAATAGTTGACGGAGACAAAATAAATCCAAAAATTGAAATCCTCTGTACCCCAAAAAGGCATTTCGATCCTTTGACACACAGGGAATTCTCCCTCAAGATCCGGAACACAGTCCGAACATGTTCCACATGAGAATCCCAATCCTTGGAGAAGATCAAAATATCATCCAGATAGATAACACAGGTCAACGAAAAAAAATTTTTTTTCTGGTGTCCAAAATATTTTAATGAATTTGGGGTATTTTTGGGGTGCTGATTCTGAATATGTCATCAGTTTTGCCAGATTGGCTCAAGTTTTTGAGATTTTTGGTATCTTATTTATAGCACTTGTTGGTAAATGCGACGCATCATCTCATTAATTTCTTTGGATTAGTACTTGAACTGAGCAGTTCTCAATATAGTTTTGTGTTAATTAGTGTTCTAAAAGTTTGTTCATAGCTTGATTTTTGCACTAACTTTATGTTGTTGTCTGTTTTCCAGTGAAAAGCATGAACTCATCATGAAGAAGTTGTCTTAACGATCCAGACTCATTCTGTTACATTTGTGGTGAATATACACTGCCAAAACATAGAAGAAACATAACACACTTCGTAAAAAAAGTGTATTTTGCCTATTTTGGGGTTATGCTTGGGGACCAAGACAAGTTTTGGGCACCACACATAGTGTGCAAAGCATGTATCGAATTATTACGAAAATGGAGCAAAGGACAAAGAAAAAGCTTCAAATTTGGTGTTCCAATGGTGTGGAGAGAGCCAAAAAATCATCATGATGACTGTTATTTATGGTAAACACAGGTACAGGCACATCTTCACAATGAGGGACAGGCCTTCTTGCAGATTCCATGTTACTCCCATTTTCGTTTCTTATGCTTATTGAATCCTTGCACTTGCACTGCACAGAAATAACAGTCATCATGATGATTTTTTGGCTCTCTCCACACCATTGGAACACCAAATTTGAAGCTTTTTCTTTGTCCTTTGCTCCATTTTCGTAATAATTCGATACATGCTTTGCACACTATGTGTGGTGCCCAAAACTTGTCTTGGTCCCCAAGCATAACCCCAAAATAGGCAAAATACACTTTTTTTACGAAGTGTGTTATGTTTCTTCTATGTTTTGGCAGTGTATATTCACCACAAATGTAACAGAATGAGTCTGGATCGTTAAGACAACTTCTTCATGATGAGTTCATGCTTTTCACTGGAAAACAGACAACAACATAAAGTTAGTGCAAAAATCAAGCTATGAACAAACTTTTAGAACACTAATTAACACAAAACTATATTGAGAACTGCTCAGTTCAAGTACTAATCCAAAGAAATTAATGAGATGATGCGTCGCATTTACCAACAAGTGCTATAAATAAGATACCAAAAATCTCAAAAACTTGAGCCAATCTGGCAAAACTGATGACATATTCAGAATCAGCACCCCAAAAATACCCTAAATTCGATGAAATATCTTTGGCACCAAAAATGCTGTTGACCAGTAATCAAAAATTTATCCACAAAGTCTCGGAAAATGTCGTTCATGAAGCACTGGAAGACAGAAGGGGCATTAGTGAGCCCAAAAGGCATCACCAGGTACTCAAAATGTCCCTCCGGAGTATTAAACGCTGTCTTCCATTCATCCCCATGCTTAATGCAGATAAGATTATACGCCCCCCTGAGGTCAAGCTTGGTAAACCAGCAAGCACCTTTAACTCTGGAGAATAGATCCGAAATCAGGGGTAACGGATACTGATATTTAATAGTAATTTTGTTGAGGGCACGATAATCAATACAAGGCCTTAATGAACCATCCTTTTTGGCCACGAAAAAAGAACGGCACCTAAGGGTGAGGAGGATCGTCTAATATGACCCTTCTCCAACGCCTCCTTAATATAGGATCGCATAGCCTCGTACTCGGGTACAGATAAATTGAAGAGCCGACCCTTAGGAAATTTACACCCCGGGCTCAGTTCAATTGCACAGCCATAACTCCTATGAGGAGGCAAAGACGCAGACTCATTCTCACTAAATACATCATAAAAGTCCGCCAAATAGTCAGGAACATCATGCGACTGAGGAGAGGTGGAAAAAAACGGAGCCTCACTAAGGGCACACCGACAACCCCAACTCACCACAGACACAGATTTCCAATCCAAAACTGGATTATGAATTTGCAACCAGGGAAACCCCACAACAATGGTATCATGCAAATTATGCAACACCAAAAATCTGCAATTTTCTTGATGGTCTGGAGCGACCCGCATTACCACCTGGGTCCAAAACTGAGGTTTATTTTTCGCCAAAGGAGTAGCATCAATCCCCCTCAAAGGGATAGGCGTCCGCAGAGGTGTCATCGGAAATCCACAACGTTTAGCAAAATCCAAGTCCATTAGATTCAGGGCTGCTCCCGAATCCACAAAAGCCTTGGCGGAAAATGTGGACAGGGGGCAGATCAGAGTAATTCCCAGAAGAAACTTAGGTTGAACACCACCCACAGAAAACGTGTGTTCACAACGTTTCTCTCGTTTAGGACAGACAGAAATAATATGCGAGGCATCTCCACAAAAAAAACACAGCTTATTACGCCTTCTGAACTCCTGACGTTGCTCCCTGGACAAAACTCTCACATTGCATAGGTTCAGACACTTGTTCAACAGGTGGCAACACCTCTCGTGCAGTCCTGCTTTCACATAAACGCCGATCAACCTGAATGGCTAATGACATAGAATCGTCAAGACCAGAGGGAACAGGAAATCCCACCATAGTATCTTTTACGGCTTCTGACAAACCCTTCCGAAAGAGAGCTGCCAAGGCATTATCATTCCAGGTAGTAAGGACCGCCCACTTTCGGAATTTTTGACAGTACAATTCTGCAGAATGTTGACCCTGGCTCAATGCCAACAGGGTCTTTTCAGCCTGATCAATAGCATTAGGTTCATCATACAACAACCCCAAGGCTTGAAAAAATGCGTTCACATTAGTCAGAATAGGATCATCTGGTTTCAAAGAAAAAGCCCAATCCTGGGGATCGCCACGCAGCAAAGAGATGACAATTTTAACCTGCTGCGCGGAGCTCCCTGACGAGTTAGGCTTCAAGGCAAAAAATAATTTACAATTATTTTTGAAATTCAAAAATTAAGACCGATCCCCAAAAAACACATCAGGAGTAGGGATCTTTGGTTCAGCAGCATGTGAATAAGCAAGGTAGGCAGAAATTTCCCGCACTTCCGCAGCGAGCTGCTCCACACGATCAGACAATTGCTTTTTCTCCATTGAGAGAAAAAAAAAATTCCCCCTACGGCCTCAGAGATATAGACGAAAAAATATAAACACCTTTTTTTTTTCAATTCTTTCCTGCTATTGAGTACCCTAGAATCTGCGGTATGGCGGGTGATTCTGTTATGAATGAGTCACCGTAGGAGGCAAAAACAGAAATACTAGCTAAGTCCAGAAAACCAGAGAGGTTGGCAGCTATCGGATTGCAGACCCCTGAACCTAACAACAACAACTAGCAGTAGCCGTGGGGGGTTCCTACGGTGCCCTAGACCCCTCGATCACAGCCGGAGAACTACATAGCCTAAAGACAGAAAGGGAAATCTTAACTGCCCCAGAGCAGACCCCAAAGCAATAGGCAGCCCCCAACATATAATGACGGTGAAGCAAGATGAAAAAACACTCACAGATAGAAAGATAGGCTGAGCAAATGATGGGGCCAAAGCTAACTAAATAGGACAGAATAGAAAAGCTGCTGTCTGCAATCCGCCAAAACCCTCTCAAAAACAAGAGCCAACAGACTGATAGGGAAAAAAGCCCTGAAGACGCTAGGCTTCAAAAAGACTATATCAGTACTCAGGTATTATCTGAAGACAGAGCAAAAAGGAATTCAGCTCACCTGGCAGGGAAAGGCAGAAATCCAGAAAAACAAGGCAAAACAAAACCAAAACACAAATGCAAAAAGTAGAGCAGAAAACTTAGCTTTTGAGGAGCAGGAATCAGACTGGTCTCCAAGAATCCCTCAGAGTAATCACCCGCAAGGCAGAAGGGCGTCGGCTGCCTTATATTCAGTCAGCAATCCCAGTCACCCAGTCATCATCATTCTGCTAAGGTGCTTTGTAATCAGCCTCACAACCTTCCTTCACCAGAAGAGGGAGTTCATCAGACCTCAATGGTGAAGGGGAAAATGAACTCACAACAGCTTTCGCTCCTCCTCCTCCTCGTCTATCAGCGAAAGCTTGTCCACAGAGCGCAGTCGCACGAGCACTACATCCACAGCTGGCAGTGTTGCACACGAGGTGTCCCACTATCGAACAGCTAGTGGTAAGCGTCAACAGGCTGTGTTAAAGATGATGTCTTTGGGTGACAACAGACACACCACGGAGGTACTGGCCGACTACTTGCAGTGACAAACAGAGTCATGGCTGGGCAGTCTACATCTCGAGGCAGGCAAGGTAGTCAGTGATTACGGCAGTAATTTTGTGGCAGCCATAGCCCGTGCAAAACTCACACACATACCTTGCCTGGCTCACACTTTGAACCTGGTGGTGCAGTGCTTCCTTAATAATTATCCAGAGTTAATATCCCTGCTCTCTAAGGTGCGAAGACTGTGCTCACACATCCGTCGCTCGGCCGTACACTCCAGTCGTATGCAGAAGCTGCAGCGATTGCTCCACCTCCCCAAGCACCGCCTAATCATAGACGTTGCTACAAGGTGGAACTCCACCCTGCACATGGTTGAGAGGCTGTGCGAGCAGAGGCCGGCTGTAATGCATTTGTGGGAGGATACACGGGCAGGCAGTTTGAGGGAAGACATGGAATTGTCGGGTGTGCAGTGGTCAAAGCTGAAAGACCTCTGTAAAGTCCTTCAGTGTTTTGAGGAATGCACATGGCTGGTAAGCGCAGACGACGCCATCATAAGCATGAGCATCCCACTTATGCATCTGCTCATGCAAAGTTTGACGCACCTTAAGGATAAGGCGTCTGCAGCGGAGGAGGAGGAGGGAAGCCTTCTTGATGACAGTCAGCCATTGTCTGGTCAGGGAACTGGGCTGGATGAAGTGGAGGAAGAAGAGGAAGTGGAGGAGGATGAGGGGGATGATTATTTTGGGCAGGAGGATGTTTCTCAGGGGGCAAGAGAAAATGTTGGCGTTCCAAGGTCAGGTACAGTGTTTGTGCCTGACTGTAGGGATGTGGATTTGCCAGAAACTGCTCCTCCACCCACCACGGGCAGTGCATCATTGACACCTGGAACATTGGCCCACATGTGCGATTATGCCTTGCAGATCCTAAAAAGAGACCCCCGTATTGCCAAAATGATGAGGGATGACGACTACTGACTGGCCAGCATCCTCGATCCGCGCTACAAAGGCAAATTACACAACATCATGCCACAGGAGAGCTTAGAGATAATATTGGCAAACAAACAAGCAACTCTGGTAAACCATTTGTTTGAGGCTTTCCCAGCACACAGCAGCGGTGCTGGTTCTCCCACGAGCCGTAGTGGGCACAATGGAAGAGGTGTTCGTGGTGCACACAGCAGAAGTGGCGATGGAGTGGAGACAGGGGTTTAATGACTATGTTGAGGAATGATTTCTCAAGTACCGCTCACACGACTGCTAATACTGCATCGATTAAAAGTGCCAGGAGGCAGCAGTTGTCAACTATGGTTGCACACTACTTTTCCTCCCACATCGATGTTCTCCCTCACAGGTCATTCCCCTTTGACTATTGGGCCTCTAAACTTGACGCCTGACCTGAATTGACACAATATGCCTTACAGGCGCTCGCTTGCCCTGCTGCTAGTGTGTTATCTGAAAGAGTCTTCAGTGCCGCTGGATCAATCCTGACAGAAAAAAGGACCCGTCTGTCGACCCAAAATGTTGGTGATCTAACCTTCATTAAAATGAACCATGCATGGGTTTCAAATGATTTTGTCCCACCTTCCCCTGATGACACATAGTTTACCAGAAAAGTGCCTCGGTTTTTTCCTCCTCTTCCTCAGACTTGCCCAATTACGCCCTTTGCAGCAGCTGAATGTCCAGCCAACACATGAACATATGCCATTTTTAAACCTCCCTAACTGGGCTGCCCACCCCTCCCCCAATGGCTGGGGTCAAGACCTGGTGCACCCGGGCAAGTGCCGTTGCTCTGAACAGGTGGATGGGCCCACTGATGGCCGACGGCAATGGCACAGGGCCCCTCATAGTACAATACAGTGTCTCAGACGGTGAGAGGGCCCACTCGCCGTCAGACACAACAGCGTACTATGAGGGGTCCTGTGCCAGTACCGTCGACCATGATTATGCCCCCCTGCTTGGTCATGGCCACAGCACTTGCAAGTTGCAATACTTACCTCTCCCTGCTCCACCGCTGTGTAGTCTGGGCAGTTAAATCCTTCACAGGGACGGCCACTAAAAATTTGATGTATTGACCAATGATGGTTAAGATGTAGCTATGGCCTGTCCTGCTGGCCTCTACCTTCAGATGATCAATGGCTACCATTTGAAATGGATGTCAACTTACAAGCGGATGCAGTGGTGGTTTATGATCACCTTTCACAGTTGTGATAGTCACAGACGCTTGACATTCCTGCCACATTTTTCAATGTTTCCTCTCATGCCAATCCAATAGAATCGCCTACGGCCTGTGGCTTCTGTCTTTTGCACTCCAAAATGACCAGACACATCATGATAGTCAGTGAGGACCATGGGTACATCTCTCCCTGTGATCACAATTTGATGGAGACGAGTAACGGTGATGTGATCCACGCTACTGCGATAAAGCAATCCTTTCTTCACAAAGAACCTTTTTCGCTTTCTCCACAGACACAGTAATTGAGGGTCTGCATCGCCTCTGCAACGTCTACAGGGAGGTTTTCCCGTGATGAGTAATTCCAAAATTTCTGCTAACCCTCGACTTTGCGTCTATACTTGTATCCGTGTAGTTTCCAGTAGCGGAGATTCTGGACTGGCTTACTGAGATTTAAATATATATGAAAATTTAAAAGTACCACAACACTGTATACTGGTGTAAGCTATGAATACCTTCCCTTTTTCTACTTTTTTAATTCTGGTGTAATACATAGTGAGCCTGTGAGTGTCTGTGTCTGACTCCGGAAGTATAGACGGAAATTTAACCCTAGACTGGACACACCTGGTATGTGCTGATACAGTACCTTGTTTCAAAAATTTGTATTAAGGTATCATCTGTAGGATAACCAATTGTGGGGGGGGACCCTCCTCTTGCCACAGACAAATACGAGACTGAGACAGAGTTTGTATTGAACAGGTTCGCTTTTAGTGCCCATCCTTCTGTCGACAACAGCAATTCACCACAGTCATTTCACATTTCTCTGTACACAGGTACCTTCACTTTCTTTGTATCTATAATCGTGGCATCCTCTGTGGCTCTTCCACTGTGGCTGGCCTAGGCCCAACCATCACAGCGCTGCACCAGTCTGAGCACACCGTCCATATGATAGCCCCAGGCAGTCTTCGTCTGCAGCTACCGTCCTCTGGGCCACCCCCCTGTGACCGCCTCAACTGTCAGTCCTCTCTGGAGCCTTTCCACTGTCTCTATTTCTTCAGCAGAACTTCCTCTTTACTGCTCTCCCTTCGCTGACTGACTCTTCCAGAACCTTCCCTCAGCCTTTTATACTTCCAGTTCTGTAATTCCGCCCACCATCACCTAACAGTTTCTCTGACCAATGTCAGTTATTCAGTCCCACTCCTACACTCTCCACTGCCCTCCAATGTGCAAGCTAAAGCACTGCACCCTTTCTGTTTATCTTAGCAGTTTTACACCTACACTGTGCTACACCTCTGCTTCTCACCACAGACTGGTTTGTCTGTCAGTCCACCTTCCCTACATCATCCATAGTGAGTGAGCGTGTGTGGGTTACGCCTTCTATATATACGGTGAATCGGAGAAATACATTTTTACACTATACTCGATACAGCTTGTATCTTGTTATACAGTACCTTTGTTTGACATTTAGCATTATGGTCAAATCCATACGTCTGAGAGTGAATACGGGACTATTTATATGGAGATTTCAATTGCACCCTAAAAAATATATACTTGCTATCTTGTTATCCAGGACCTTTTTTACAACACTTTTTATTATGGTCAAAACCAAACTGAGTGAGCGTCTGAGGTTGACTACGGAAATATATACCGATATTTTCAATTTGGCCAACACTGTATACAGCAGAACGCTTCTGATACAGTAACCTTTTTAGTTATTTAGATTCTGAGAAACCAGAGAAAATGGAGTCTAGGCTAGTTAGCAAAAAAGTAATCAAATTTTTATTGGTCATATAAAATGACATGTGATGTCAATATATGCAAAAAAACACACACTGAACACAGTATATAAGTAAGCAGACAATATGGAAAAAAAAGAGTAATTATATAATTAAAAGTGACCTCAAAACCCTAGAACGTGGCATGAATAGCCTGGAATCACGCTGGGTGCATGGGGGATAACGCAGGTATATATGTACTGCCACTAGTCATAGTAGTCTTAGTGGACAAAATAGTCCCAAATATAAAGAGCATGATGCTATACCGCAGGTGCCGGGATTCCTCCAATTGTAATCAATATCATAAATAGACAAAAATCGATAATACTGGAGTAATATAGGGGGCACCGGACACTGCGGCATGTGAAGGGACTAAGGGTCCATAAATAGTAGAAAATGTATGAGGCAGAACAGTTGAAAGAGATGTATCAACCAAATTACGTTGCTGATGTATAGTTACCCGTCATGTTGCCAAGCGTGAAGGCAGGAGGAGAAACCCCAACGCACGTTTCGATGTGTGAATCTTCCTCAGGGGGCGTGGCTTTAATGTGCCTGGGTTCCCATTTAAATACCCTACTAGTTTACAAGGTGACCAATAAAAATGTAATGAAGCGCATAAATGTTAATGCGTCCGCCCATACACATCACACATAATCCCAAATCGAATGTGCCAGCCAATCAACAGAGGCAAAAACTACACCTCCACCAATGATATGCTTAGGCGTCAGCGCTGCCAAGCAGGAAGTGAGGGCGTTACCCTCTACTTCTGCCAGTAGAGTGCACACTCATCACTTCCGCCCTTAGTATGGGGCGGTGAGTGACAGTATTAGGGGCGGACATTGACTCCATACCGCTGGTGAACCCACACGTCACTACCGCTCTGCTGCTGCGTCACGTGGGGCGGCCGGCGCCTAGCCGTCACCAGGCAACGCAGACACGCAAGAGCCGGAGGGGACGCACTAAGAACATCCAGCAGTAGGACGCATTAAGAGCATCGCATTGTGAGGGGAACATGTAGTCATGGCAACATTGAAAGGATTGCTTACAGGGAAAGGCGGTGATGTGGGAAATATATCGTAAAAATTTGACATGAGGGCAAATCTATCCAAACGTGGGCAGATGTAATCTAACATGAGATGAATGTAATGAGGCAAAAATAATGACAATATTGCCTTGAAACAGACATGGAATAAAGAAATATGCAACAATATATCTACATTGTTGTTAAAATACATGCAAAAACGTGTATACAAATATACAGATAAAGTGCATTGATATATGCACATGTGGCACCAATAAGTTATACAAATAAGAATAACCTACAGAGCAGAGAGGGCCAAGCGGTACTATCTACGCAGACATAGTATTAACTGTTAGAACCTCGCTAAATTACGAAGTCCATGCAATATTCAGGCCGAGCCAACTTTGCATGATGCAAATGTTTCCTTGGTGCCATATTGTCCATTTGTCTCAAATTGACATCTCATCCACAGATCTTGGTGACACTGGTATTGCAAAAAATGTAGGGACATCAAATGGGATAACCTGAATAAGGCTGAAGATGTTGGTCACTAAAGAGAACAAAATACAGACAGTAAACAACAAACAAAGGATATAAAAACCAACACAGATGAATAAAAGCCAAACTAAAATGGTGATGGGAGGTAGAACGGCAAACCTCATAAGACAGAGAAGAGAATAGAGCCCACAATGATGAAAAACGAACAAGAGGGGTTAGTCCAAAACATTCATAGGAAAGAGGCAAAGCCCTGTGATTCGTTTAGACCATGAGGGGACATTGTCCCTAGAATGGTGATCCACCTACACTCTTTTTGTGCTAGTAGGCGTTGTATATCGCCACCTCGTATTCCAATATGAATGTGTTGAATGCCCCTAACCATGAATGATTTAGGGCTACATTGGTGGAATTGTTTGTAGTGCTTAGGTATGGTCTTTAAGGTCGAGAGGTCTGTGACGGCAGCTGCTGCCATAATGTCACGAACGTGTTCCCTTGTGCGGGTACGAAGTTGGCGAGAAGTAAGGCCTATATGGATTTTCTGACAGCCACAAGTGGCATAATATATCACCTGTGTTGTAGTACAGGTGATATATTGTTTTATTGAGAATTGCTGAGAACCATCGGCAGATATAAAAGTACTAGTACGCATGATGTTCTTACAGGCCACACAGTTCCCACATGGGAAACATCCTTGTGGTGGGCCCGTTGAATTAAAGGGATTTTTTATCCGTGGGGCATAATAACTATGCACAAGGGCATCCGACAAATTATGACCCCTTCTGGCTGTCATGAGTGGCCTTTCAGACAAGAGGGGTGCCAAAGATAAATCCGTTTTTAGAATATTCCAATGCCGTTGTAGGCACTGCCGCATGGTCGACCATTCTCCATTGAATTTGGAGATGAACCTGATTTGGTCCTCAGATTGTTTGTGTGTCCTATTGATGGAATGCAAGATGGACGTCTGTTGACTCTTCTTTGCCCTCATATATCCATATTTTACACTCCTATTGCTATAGCCGCGTATCTTAAATCTACTTTTGAGATCTCTTGCTTGATTTTCAAATCTTAGATCAGAAGAGCATACTCTTCTCAATCTTAGGAATTGTCCTGTGGGAATTGCCCTAACAGTGGCCCCTGGATGGCAAGAGCTGGCATGCAATAGTGCATTCACCGAGGTGGGCTTACGATATATATCAGTTTGCAACTGTAGATATTCATCTACCAAGATCTTAATATCTAAAAAGTCCACCTCGGTCTTGCTATAGGTGTACGTCAATTTGATGTTGTAAGGGTTTTGATTTAAACTTTCCATGAACCCATATAGTTGTTGTTCCGTGCCCTGCCAGACCATGAACACGTCATCTATATATCTTAGCCAGCACTGCACATGGTCAGCGGCCTGCGCGCCCTCCCCCCAAAGACTTCCCTCTCCCAGTAACCTAAGAAGAGGTTGGCGAAGGAAGGCGCACAGGCCGCACCCATTGCAGTGCCGCACTGCTGCAGATAAAAGCGTTCTCTGAACACAAAAAAATTGTGAGTCAATATATAGTCAAGAAGTTCTAAGACAAGATCACAAAGTAATCCCTCACAATTGCTGTTCTGCAAATAAAAACGACAGGCATTGAGGCCATCCTGATGGTGAATACATGTGTACAGAGATTCTATATCCGCAGTCACTAAGTACATATCACGGTCAAGAGTCATACCATCAATTCTAGCCAGGACGTCCATTGTGTCCCGAGTATAAGAGGGCAGTGCTTCAACCAATGGTTTTAGATAATAATCAATGAATTTACATATTGGTTCACACAGCCCCCCTATGGCTGACACAATGGGATGTCCCGGTGGCTCCACAGCATTTTTGTGGATTTTGGGCACAAAATATATAGTGGGTATCTTTGGAAATCTAGTAAATAATCCATTTAAAATTTTCTTAGGGATTATACCCTTCTCAAAGGCTTCATTCAGGATCACTTCCAATTCTGCTGAAAAAGCTCTTAGTGGACTATGTTCAAGTCTGAGGTAAGTCTTTTTATCCCTCAGCTGCCTATGTGCCTCTTTTTCGTACATATCCTGCGGCCAGATCACTATATTTCCCCCCTTGTCCGCTGGCTTTATAACCACATCCTCAAGAGATTGTAGTTCCCTGAGGGCCATGCGTTGTGAAGCTGTTAAGTTGTCCCTCCTTCGTTTGAAGGAGGGACAAAATCCCTTTAATTCAACGGGCCCACCACAAGGATGTTTCCCATGTGGGAACTGTGTGGCCTGTAAGAACATCATGCGTACTAATACTTTTATATCTGCCGATGGTTCTCAGCAATTCTCAATAAAACAATATATCACCTGTACTACAACACAGGTGATATATTATGCCACTTGTGGCTGTCAGAAAATCTATATAGGCCTTACTTCTCGCCAACTTCGTACCCGCACAAGGGAACACGTTCGTGACATTATGGCAGCAGCTGCCGTCACAGACCTCTCGACCTTAAAGACCATACCTAAGCACTACAAACAATTCCACCAATGTAGCCCTAAATCATTCATGGTTAGGGGCATTCAACACATTCATATTGGAATACGAGGTGGCGATATACAACGCCTACTAGCACAAAAAGAGTGTAGGTGGATCACCATTCTAGGGACAATGTCCCCTCATGGTCTAAACGAATCACAGGGCTTTGCCTCTTTCCTATGAATGTTTTGGACTAACCCCTCTTGTTCGTTTTTCATTATTGTGGGCTCTATTCTCTTCTCTATCTTATGAGGTTTGTCGTTCTACCTCCCATCACCATTTTAGTTTGGCTTTTATTCATCTGTGTTGGTTTTTATATCCTTTGTTTGTTGTTTACTGTCTGTATTTTGTTCTCTTTAGTGACCAACATCTTCAGCCTTATTCAGGTTATCCCATTTGATGTCCCTACATTTTTTGCAATACCAGTGTCACCAAGATCTGTGGATGAGATGTCAATTTGAGACAAACGGACAATATGGCACCAAGGAAACATTTGCATCATGCAAAGTTGGCTCGGCCTGAATATTGCATGGACTTCGTAATTTAGCAAGGTTCTAACAGTTAATACTATGTCTGCGTAGATAGTACCGCTTGGCCCTCTCTGCTCTGTAGGTTATTCTTATTTGTATAACTTATTGGTGCCACATGTGCATGTGCATATATCAATGCACTTTATCTGTATATTTGTATACACGATTTTGCATGTATTTTAACAGCGATGTAGATATATTGTTGCATATTTCTTTATTCCATGTCTGTTTCAAGGCAATATTGTCATTATTTTTGCCTCATTACATTCATCTCATGTTAGATTACATCTGCCCACGTTTGGATAGATTTGCCCTCATGTCAAATTTTTACGATATATTTCCCACATCACCGCCTTTCCCTGTAAGCAATCCTTTCAATGTTGCCATGACTACATGTTCCCCTCACAATGCGATGCTCTTAATGCGTCCTACTGCTGGATGTTCTTAGTGCGTCCCCTCCGGCTCTTGCGTGTCTGCGTCGCCTGGTGACGGCTAGGCGCCGGCCGCCCCACGTGACGCAGCAGCAGAGCGGTAGTGACGTGTGGGTTCACCAGCGGTATGGAGTCAATGTCCGCCCCTAATACTGTCACTCACCGCCCCATACTAAGGGCGGAAGTGATGAGTGTGCACTCTACTGGCAGAAGTAGAGGGTAACGCCCTCACTTCCTGCTTGGCAGCGCTGACGCCCAAGCATATCATTGGTGGAGGTGTAGTTTTCGCCTCTGTTGATTGGCTGGCACATTCGATTTGGGATTATGTGTGATGTGTATGGGCGGATGCATTAACCTTTATGCGCTTCATTACATTTTTATTGGTCACCTTGTAAACTAGTAGGGTATTTAAATGGGAACCCAGGCACATTAAAGCCACGCCCCCTGAGGAAGATTCACACATCGAAACGTGCGTTGGGGTTTCTCCTCCTGCCTTCACACTTGGCAACATGATGGGTAACTATACATCAGCAACGTAATTTGGTTGATACATCTCTTTCAACTGTTCTGCCTCATACATTTTCTACTATTTATGGACCCTTAGTCCCTTCACATGCCGCAGTGTCCGGTGCCCCCCTATATTACTCCAGTATTATCGATTTTTGTCTATTTATGATATTGATTACAATTGGAGGAATCCCGGCACCTGCGGTATAGCATCATGCTCTTTATATTTGGGACTATTTTGTCCGCTAAGACTACTATGACTAGTGGCAGTACATATATACTGCGTTATCCCCCATGCACCCAGCGTGATTCCAGGATATTCATGCCACGTTCTAGGGTTTTGAGGTCACTTTTAATTATATAATTACTCTTTTTTTTTTCCATATTGTCTGCTTACTTATATACTGTGTTCAGTGTGTGTTTTTTTGCATATATTGACATCACATGTCATTTTATATGACCAATAAAAATTTGATTAATTTTTGGTAACTAGCCTAGACTCCATTTTCTCCGGTTTCTTATGATCTATTTATGAGTCATTGTTGCTATGCACTCTTTATATTAGTAATGTGGTAATTACGCCATCTATAACTAATCATATTATGATTTGGACAATTGTCCTATTATCTGTATTTTCTGTGTTTTTCACAGCTATTGTCTCCAAAAATTCTATGGACTATAAAGCACGTGAGCAGACGTGGTTGACACGTATTAATGAGGTTTTTAGTGACCAACCCAAAGTATCAGTGGCAAGTGGTGGTAAGGACATACAGGAGTTGACCAAGAGGCTTAAGAGCCTACTTAACAAACGAACAAGAATTTGGTGGAATCGTGCATTTTTGACTAAATATATAGAGAGAGGTTTGGTGCCGAGAGGTCTGCATGTCCAAGTGTTCCCTTCCTTTGAGGTAGAGGATATAGTGTTCAGACATAAATGGGAAGATCTAGCGAATAACTGTTCCAGGGGGTTCATGGAACTCTTGGCGACCCAGAATAAGGAATCAATAGATGCATTGGATATGGAGATAGAGGATATCCAAAAGAAATTAAAACAGGAATTATCTGATGGTGAATTACAGTTAATCCACCAAGAGATTGACAACGAATTCCAGAAGTGGGAAAAAGAAATCTGTGCTAACAAGACTATGAAACTTCAGAGAGACGCTAATGATAAGCAATCTAATACAATGTACAGGTGGAATCGACGACAATGTCGTTTCAATAATCATCCTAGAAAGAGATCTACCTCTGTCACCTCTTATGCCTCCAGTGAAGAATCCTCCAAGTCTAGATCAGCTGTAAACTCTCAAATTGCTAACCTGCCTCCCAATAGGGATACGCAGTCAGTAAAACTGAAATTTGCACTTCCTAATAAACAGGATAAGAGAGACAAGAAAAACAACTTAGAGGTAATCAACCTGTCTAAACATGTTCTCACTACAGTTCAACTTGAGGTTTTATCAAAGGGTCTTACTTTTTCTCCCACTAATTCATATGATTCCTTCACAGCCATAAAAGACCTACACTTATTCTCGAGAAAATTGATTCTTAAGAAGTTATATGCCAAAAGAGGTAGTGACTAGAGTTGAGCGACTTTTGTTTTTTTAGGGTCGCGTTTCGTTTCGTGAAACCCGACTTTTCCAAAAGTCGGGTCGAGCAAGATCGTCCGATTATAGGGAAAAGTCGGGGTCGTCCCGAAACACGAAACCCAATGTAAGTCAATGGGGAATAAAAGTCGGCAGTGAGAGGAGGACAGGAAACACACCAACAGTGCCCATTTGAATGCCAAAAGCATCAATTCTTCTTACTTAAGCTTGTCAACCTTAATTAACTTCATAATACAAGTTCCGCACTGAAAAATGGGGGTTATTTGGCTACAGTTGTGGGGGGGGGGGCTGGCTCCAGGTTTTCATGTGCCCTGGGCGAAAGAGCGCCCCTTTAACACATACCACAACTCATCATGCTCCGATACGGCAGAGAAATAGCGGTATAGTACAATGAAAAATACTTCACTTTTTACATCTCATGACGAGGCCCATCTATTTCTCCATACAGAATCATTGGTCCCATATAATGTTTGAAACAGTATATGATGAGCTCCACATAATGCTACAGTATATGTTGGTCCCCATGGATGAAGCTCCACTGTCTTATGGGCCCAAATAATGCTCCAAACATAATGGGCCCCATTTCTAATGCTCTAGTGTATAATGGGCCCTGTAAATGCTGCTCCAGTGTCTGATGTCCACCTTTGGAATGTTCCAGTGTATGGTGGGCCCCATCTATCATTCTCCAGAGTATAGTGCTCCCCAAAAATTGCTGTCCCAACATTGAAAACAATCAAATAAGTCTCCTCGCTAGGGAATCCCTGTACTTGTCTGGACTCCTCGTCGTCCCCATCTTCCATCTCACTGCACAGTATTTCAACTTTGCAAGTGCTGTGATCCTGAGCAAGCAGGGGGGGCCCACTCGTTGGCGACGGCACTGGCACAGGGCCCCTGATAGTACGGTGGTGTGTCTGATGGCGGGAGGGCCGAACCTGCACTTTCATCTGCAGCTTCCTCTTTGTCACCGTGTAAGATGGAACTGTATATGGGAAGGGTAACCTGAGTTTCATCAGGGTCAGATTCAGGCCGTGTAGCGTGCGAGGGGAATGTAGTGGTCTGGGTCAATGTACCAGCAGATTCATCGAGCAGTGGCTGGGCATCAGTGCACTTGTGTCGCCCCCAGGAGTACGGTCGCCACAGTGGCATTACCTTCTTCCTAGGGAGTGTGATGTCATGCTTGGGAGCAATGAACAATCTCTCTAGCAGGTTAACTGATTGGGCGGCGTTATTCCCACGAGTCATGACCCTCCAAACAGCGTTCATGAAGGCAAAGTGTTTGTTTTACGTGGGCAGTATGGTTGCAAAGCTGAACCTTAAAGGAATGTCCAGAAGGGCACCACCTGGGAAACCTCAACCATGCCAGCTACAGAACAGATGCACACATTGCAAGCTTAATTCCGTTAACGAACGAGACTCCGTCATGCCCCGCGGTCCGAGTCCGGCTTACTAGAGGGACACGTGAGGCTCTGGCACATGAGATTGGCCAATAACTGGTGTGTCATGCCCTTACATGTCCGTGGCTGCATGTGCGCTACACTGAAAAGGCCAGCGTTTGTCGCTTACAGGTGCAGATAACCCGCTGAACAACGTTAGTGATGGGGATCACTGATTACAATTATTACCCGCGAACAATGATTTCCCAGTAAGTGCAGGTCAACCGCAGTTCCGGAATTAGGCCTAACCGTCATTCCTGAAAAAATGAAAAACTTACGTGTTCAAACCACAGGTGCTGTAGCTTGCTTAACAGCTCGCCAGCCGTTCTCACGCCCAGTATGGATTACACGTGATTGCACAAAGGTGAGAAACGGTACCGTATCCCCAGATAACATGTATGGATAGCGTACACATTCAAAATATATGTCTATACATCAGGAGGCAGGCTCAGACGGTGTTAGGCCCAGTATGGATTGCACGTGATTGCACAAAGGTTAGAAAGGGTACCGTATCCCCAGATAACATGTATGGACAGCGTACACATTCAAAATATATGTCTATACATCAGGAGGCAGGCTCAGACGGTGTTAGGCCCAGTATGGATTGCACGTGATTGCACAAAGGTGAGAAAGGGTACCATATCCCCAGATAACATGTATGGATAGCGTACACATTCAAAATATATGTCTATACATCAGGAGGCAGGCTCAGACGGTGTTAGGCCCAGTATGGATTGCACGTGATTGCACAAAGGTGAGAAAGGGTACCGTATCCCCAGATAACATGTATGGATAGTGTACACATTCAAAATATATGTCTATACATCAGGAGGCAGGCTCAGACGGTGTTAGGCCCAGTATGGATTGCACGTGATTGCACAAAGGTGAGAAAGGGTACCGTATCCCCAGATAACATGTATGGATAGCGTACACATTCAAAATATATGTCTATACATCAGGAGGCAGGCTCAAACGGTGTCAGGCACAGTATGGATTTGACGGCCCAGACTACACAGCGGAGGAGCAGGGAGAGGTAAAGATTGCAAATGCTGGGGCCCTGCCCAAGCAAGGGGGGCCCACTCGTGGGTGTCGGTACTGGCACTGGGCCCCTCATAGTACGGCGGTGTGTCTGACGGCGGGTGTGCACCACCACCGTCAGAGACACTTGATTGCACTATGAGGGACCCTGTGCCAGTGCCCGCGCCCAAGAGTCGGCCTACCCACCTGTCCAGGGCAACGGCACTCGCACGGTGTCGTGCGCTAGGTGGTGACCCCGGCCATGGGGGGGGGAGGCAGCACAGTTAGGGAGTTTTAGAAAGTGGCATATGTTGATGTTGGACATTCAGCTGATGCAAAAGGTGAAATAGGTCAAGTCCCAGGAAGAGGTGGACCAAAGCAAGCCATTTTTCTGTCACCCTATGTGTCATCAGGGGAAGGTGGGACAAAATCCTTGGAAACCCATGCGTGGTTCATTTTAATGAAGGTTAGTTCATCCACATTTTGGGTTGACAGACGGGTCCTTTTTTCTGTCAGGATTGATCCAGCTGCACTGAAGACTCTTTCCGATAGCACACTTGCAGCTGGGCAAGCGAGCTCCTGTAAGGCATATTGTGCCAATTCAGGCCAGGTGTCCAGTTTAGCGGCCCAATAGTCAAAGGGGAATGACCTGTGTGGGAGAACATCGATATGGGAGGAAAAGTAGTTTGTAACCATAGTTGACAACTGCTGTTTCCATCGATGCAGTATTACCAGTTGTGTGAGCGGTACTTGAAAAATCAGTCCACAACATTGTCATGAAACCCCTGTCTCCAATGCCACTTCTGCTGTGTGCACCACGAACAAATCTGCCAAGCTGACCCCGGCCCGTACGGCTCGTGTGAGAACCATCACCGCTGCTGTGTGCTGGGAATGCCTCAAGCAACCGATTTACCAGAGTTGCTTGTTTATTAGCCAATATTAGGTCAAGGTTCTCCTGTGGCATGATGTTTTGTAATTTGCCTTTATAGCGTGGATCCAGGATGCTGGCCAACCAGTAGTCGTCATCGTTCATCATTTTGGCAATGCGGGGGTCCTTTTTTAGGATCTGCAAGGCATAATCTGACATGTGGGCCAATGTTCCTGGTGTCAATGATGCACTGCGAGTGCTGGTTGGAGGAGCACTTACTGGCAAATCCACATCCCTCCAGTCACGCACAAACCCTGTACCAGACCTTGCCACGCCAACATTTTCACTTGCCCCACGAGATGCATTATCCTCCCCTAAGTAATCATCCCCATCATCCTCCTCCTCCTCTTCTTCCTCCACCTCGTCCAGGAGAGGTCCCTGAGCAGACAATGGCTGAATGTCATCAAGGATTCCCTCCTCCTCTTCCTCCTCATCAACATTGGCTGCAGAAGCCTGCTCCTTAAGGTGCGTCAAAGTTTGCATGAGCAGATGCATAAGTGGGATGCTCATGCTTAGGATGGCGTCGTCTGCGCTTACCAGCCGTGTGCATTCCTCAAAACACTGAAGGACTTTACAGAGGTCTTTCAGCTTCGACCACTGCACACCTGTCAACTCCATGTCTGCTCTCAAAGTGCCTGGCCGTGTATCCTCCCACAAATGCATTATGGCCTGCCTCTGCTCGCACAGCCGCTCCTCCATGTGCAGGGTGGAGTTCCACCTTGTTGCAATGTCGATAATGAGGCGGTGGTTGGGAAGGTGGAGCAATCGCTGCAGCTTCTGCATACGAACGGAGTGTACAGGCGACCGGCGGATGTGCGCGCACAGTCTTCGCACCTTCTGGAGCAGGGCTGTTATCTCCGGATAATTTTTGAGGAAGCACTGCACCACCAGGTTCAAGGTGTGAGCCAAGCAAGGTATGTGGCTGAGTTTTGAAAGGGCTATGGCTGCCACAAAATTACGGCCGTTATCACTAACTACCTTGCCTGCCTCAAGATGTACACTGCCCAGCCATGACTCAGTTTGTCGCTTCAAGTACTCGGCCAGCACCTCGGCGGTGTGTCTGTCGCCCAAACACATCATCTGCAACACAGCCTGCTGAAGCTTTCCACTAGCTGCTCGATAGGGGGACACCTCGTGTGCAATAGTGGCAGCTGCAGATGGAGTGCTCGTACGACTGCGCTCTGTGGACGAGCTTTCGCTTCTGGAGGAGGAGGAGGAGGAGGGTCGAACGCCTACAGCCAACTGTTTCCTATACCGTGGGCTAGGCAGCACTGTCCCACCACCGCTGTCCCCTGTGGACCCTGCATCCACCACATTAACCCAGTGCACAGTGATGGACACGTAACGGCCCTGGCCATGCCGACTGGACCATGCATCAGTTGTGAGGTGCACCTTTCCGCTCACTGACTGCTTGAGTGCATGGACAATGCGGTCTTTCACATGATGGTGGAGGGCTGGGATGGCTTTGCGAGAGAAGAAGTGGTGACTGGGTAGGTCATAGCGTGGTACTGCATAGGCCATGAGTTCGCGGAAAGCTGCGCTTTCCACCAACCGAAAGGGCATCATCTCAAACGAGATTAGTTTGGCAATGTGGGCGTTCAAACCCAGTGTACACGGATGAGAGACTGAGTACTTTCTTGACCTACTCATAGTGTCTGGGAGGGTGAGCTGGACTTGAGAGCTGCATATGGTGGAAGTAGCGGTGGACAGGGCGGACTGAGAGAGGGTTGATGATGGTGATGGAGTTGGTGTTCTTTCTGATGGCCTAGAATCAGTCTTTCGTTGATATAACAGTGGGATTCCCTGACTGCTGTGGCCTTGCAACAACACCTCAACATTTGCTGCTGTGCTAACCGGTGGGCTTACAGTGGGGGAAACAATGTAGCGTTGCTGACTACCTTCGTTGTGATCAGTTGCACATGTGGCACTTGAGGTTTGGTGTTGTGTCCACGCTTGCAAGTGCATGGTGTTTAAATGTCTAAGCATGCAACTGGTATTCAAATTTTTCAGATTTTTCCCTCGGCTAAAGGTCTTTGCGCACTTCTTACAGATAACCTTGGCCTGATCATGAGGATTTTGTTCAAAAAAGTGCCACACTGCACTCTTCCTACTTTGGCAGACATTTTGCGGCCTAGGACCCTGTGATCTTTTGAACCTCTGGACAAGCTGTCCAGCAACTCTTTTGATTTTTGGAACCTGTCTTTGGAGTGCTCCGGGCCTGCCAGATAACAGCTGTTGTGATGTCGATGTCTGCTGTGGATGCTCCTCATCTGAGCTATTGGAAGCAGCACCCTCTTCCCCCAATGGATGCCAATCTGGGTCAACAACTGGGTCATCCATCACCTCCTCTTCAATGTCATGTGCACCTTCCTCTGTGTCACCGTGTATGGTGGTATAGTGTGCGGGAAGGGGCACCTGAGTCTCATCAGGGTCAGAATCTGGCTCTGTACACTGCGAGGACAATGTAGTGCTCTGAGTGAATGTACCAGCAGAATCATCCATCAGCGGCTGTGCATCAGTGCACTCCATGTCAGATTCATCTTGGCCTGGGTAATTCACCATTTGACTTGATAATCCAGGCATGGTATGTGAAAACAGCTCCATGGAGTAATCAGTAGTATGGCCTGCGTCATCCTTCAATCTTGGTTGGGGTGAAGGACACAAGGAAAGGTGTGGTTCATGAACATGAGCCTCCAATGATGACTCAGTGCTTTTACTTTTTACAACTGAAGAAGAGGAGGCGATAGAGCTGGAGGCTGAGTCAGCAATGTAAGACAAAACTTTTTCCTGATGCTCTGGCTTTAAAAGCGGTTTGCCAACTCCTAGAAAACTAAGCCTTCGAAGCCTTATGGAGCCAGACGATGATGCAGGCTCAACACCTCCTGCATTCGGTCCTATTTTGCTTTTGCCACTACCATCAGATCCACCACCAACACCATCATTACCAGCTGCCAACCCCCGCCCAATTCCACGGCCTCTTCCACCAGCCTTCCTCATTTTTGGTAGAAATGTAGACAAAATCCAACAAACTATATAGTAATGTAAAACAAGGTATAAGGTGTCTATAGGACAGGGGAGATTTTGCTCGATGGCACAGCTGTGACCAAAGTGACTAGAGGATAAGTGAGATTTTGAATTTCTGCAGACACTTGTGGACACTGGACACTTTTGGATTGTGTGAGGCCCACTGAATTTCTGAGCTCTATGTCACAGGCTCGATGGCACAGCTGTGACCAAAGTGACTAGAGGATAAGTGAGATTTTGAATTTCTGCTCACACTAGTGGACACTGGACACTTTTGGATTGTGTGAGGCCCACTGAATATCTGAGCGCTATGTCACAGGCTCGATGGCACAGCTGTGACCAAAGTGACTAGAGGATAAGGGAGATTTTGAATTTCTGCAGACACTTGTGGACACTGGACACTTTTGGATTGTGTGAGGCCCACTGAATATCACAGCGCTATGTCACAGGCAGAAATTGGCTAGTGTATCACAAACTACAAGGTGTATGTAGAATTGGGCAGAGTAGGAATCTCCCTAGAGTGCAGGTCTGTAAGAACGTAACATGTCCTCGACTTATTCTCACAGAGTGACACAGATAGCTTCACTGGGGCTGTGATAACAGCCGTTACACGGTTCTGTGTGAGGAGCGTACACCGCTGTATGGTGTGAAAAAAATGCATGCTCAGTACCTCAGCAGGACAAAAAAAAAAAATTGGGATTGCTTTTAAAAAAGCAGTTTGCAGCTCAGTACCTCAGCAGGACAAAAAAAAAAAAATTGGGATTGCTTTTAAAAAAGCAGTTTTCAGAGCAGTGGGTAAACAGCAATGCAGCTGTCAGGAAGCCTTAGAAGGCAGCCCAACAACCAACACCACTGATACACCACAATATAGCCTCCCCTTGCACTGCACACACAGTGACTGGTGTGTTGTACAGGCACAATCGCTAGCAGCAGAAGCAGTTTTTTTTTCTTCTTCCCTGCCTAACACTCTCCCTACAGAATCAGCAGCAACCTCTCCCCATACTAAGATCGGCAGAAGTAAGATGGCGGTCGGCGTGCACGCCCTTTTATACCCCCTGTGACGCCTACCAAAGCAAGCCAATCACTTGCATGCCCTTCTGAAAGATGGTGGTGACCCGTGCCTATGTCATCACATTGCCCACAGTGTCCGTGGATCCTGATTGGCTGAAAAAGAGCGCAAAACAAACTTTTGAAACGCGACTTTGGCGCGTAAGTCGCCGACCTCGTGGCCGACCTCATCCTAGGGTCGGGTTTCGTTTCATGAAACCCGACTTTGCCAAAAGTCGGCGACTTTTGAAATTTTTCGACCCGTTTCGCTCAACTCTAGTAGTGACCAACTACAAATCAATCATACGGAGGAGGAGGCACTGCAGGCTTTAGAAGATTTACTTAATGAGCAAGATATGGTGCCTAAAGGTATGTTTCCACGGTCAATTTATCCACGTTCCACTAGGTTTCCCCCCTTGTCCCTATGCCCTGCGGTCGACATCTTCACTAGAATGGTTGTGGAGGATTTCAAACAAATCTCCCACAAACGAAGGAGGGACAACTTAACAGCTTCACAACGCATGGCCCTCAGGGAACTACAATTTCTTGAGGATGTGGTTATAAAGCCAGCGGACAAGGGGGGAAATATAGTGATCTGGCCGCAGGATATGTACGAAAAAGAGGCATATAGGCAGCTGAGGGATAAAAAGACTTACCTCAGACTTGAACATAGTCCACTAAGAGCTTTTTCAGCAGAATTGGAAGTGATCCTGAATGAAGCCTTTGAGAAGGGTATAATCCCTAAGAAAATTTTAGATGGATTATTTACTAGATTTCCAAAGATACCCACTATATATTTTGTGCCCAAAATCCACAAAAATGCTGTGGAGCCCCCGGGACGTCCCATTGTGTCAGGCATAGGGGGGCTGTGTGAACCAATATGTAAATTCATTGATTATTATCTAAAACCATTAGTTGAAGCACTGCCCTCTTATGCTCGGGACACAATGGACGTCCTGGCTAGAATTGATGGTATGACTCTTGACCGTGATATGTGTTCTGCGGATACAGAATCTCTGTACACATGTATTCACCATCAGGACGGCCTCAATGCCTGTTGTTTTTATTTACAGAACAGCAATTGTGAGGGATTACTTTGTGATCTTGTCTTAGAACTTCTTGACTATATATTGACTCACAATTTTTTTGTGTTCAGAGAACGCTTTTATCTGCAGCAGTGCGGCACTGCAATGGGTGCGGCCTGTGCGCCTTCCTTCGTCAACCTCTTCTTAGGTTACTGGGAGAGGGAGGTCTTTGGGGGGGAGGGCGCGCAGGCCGCTGACCATGTGCAGTGCTGGCTAAGATATATAGATGACGTGTTCATGGTCTGGCAGGGCACGGAACAACAACTATATGGGTTCATGGAAAGTTTAAATCAAAACCCTTACAACATCAAATTGACGTACACCTATAGCAAGACCGAGGTGGACTTTTTAGATATTAAGATCTTGGTAGATGAATATCTACAGTTGCAAACTGATATATATCGTAAGCCCACCTCGGTGAATGCACTATTGCATGCCAGCTCTTGCCATCCAGGGGCCACTGTTGGGGCAATTCACACAGGACAATTCCTAAGATTGAGAAGAGTATGCTCTTCTGATCTAAGATTTAAAAATCAAGCAAGAGATCTCAAAAGTAGATTTAAGATACGCGGCTATAGCAATAGGAGTTTAAAATATGGATATATGAGGGCAAAGAAGAGTCAACGGACATCCCTCTTGCATTCCATCAATAGGACACACAAACAATCTGAGGACCAAATCAGGTTCATCTCCAAATTCAATGGAGAATGGTCGACCATGCGGCAGTGCCTACAACGGCATTGGAATATTCTAAAAATGGATTTATCTTTGGCACCCCTCTTGTCTGAAAGGCCACTCATGACAGCCAGAAGGGGTCATAATTTGTCGGATGCCCTTGTGCATAGTTATTATGCCCCACGGATAAAAAATCCCTTTAATTCAACGGGCCCACCACAAGGATGTTTCCCATGTGGGAACTGTGTGGCCTGTAAGAACATCATGCGTACTAATACTTTTATATCTGCCGATGGTTCTCAGCAATTCTCAATAAAACAATATATCACCTGTACTACAACACAGGTGATATATTATGCCACTTGTGGCTGTCAGAAAATCCATATAGGCCTTACTTCTCGCCAACTTCGTACCCGCACAAGGGAACACGTTCATGACATTATGGCAGCAGCTGCCGTCACAGACCTCTCGACCTTAAAGACCATACCTAAGCACTACAAACAATTCCACCAACGTAGCCCTAAATCATTCATGGTTAGGGGCATTCAACACATTCATATTGGAATACGAGGTGGCGATATACAACGCCTACTAGCACAAAAAGAGTGTAGGTGGATCACCATTCTAGGGACAATGTCCCCTCATGGTCTAAACGAATCACAGGGCTTTGCCTCTTTCCTATGAATGTTTTGGACTAACCCCTCTTGTTCGTTTTTCATTATTGTGGTCTCTATTCTCTTCTCTGTCTTATGAGGTTTGTCGTTCTACCTCCCATCACCATTTTAGTTTGGCTTTTATTCATCTGTGTTGGTTTTTATATCCTTTGTTTGTTGTTTACTGTCTGTATTTTGTTCTCTTTAGTGACCAACATCTTCAGCCTTATTCAGGTTATCCCATTTGATGTCCCTACATTTTTTGCAATACCAGTGTCACCAAGATCTGTGGATGAGATGTCAATTTGAGACAAACGGACAATATGGCACCAAGGAAACATTTGCATCATGCAAAGTTGGCTCGGCCTGAATATTGCATGGACTTCGTAATTTAGCGAGGTTCTAACAGTTAATACTATGTCTGCGTAGATAGTACCGCTTGGCCCTCTCTGCTCTGTAGGTTATTCTTATTTGTATAACTTATTGGTGCCTCATATGTATGTGCATATATCAATGCACTTTATCTGTATATTTGTATACACGTTTTTGCATGTATTTTAGCAACGATGTAGATATATTGTTGCATATTTCTTTATTCCATGTCCGTTTCAAGGCAATATTGTCATTATTTTTGCCTCATTACATTCATCTCATGTTAGATTACATCTGCCCACTTTTGGATAGATTTGCCGTCATGTCAAATTTTTACGATATATTTCCCACATCACGGCCTTTCCCTGTAAGCAATCCTTTCAATGTTGCCATGACTACATGTTCCCCTCACAATGCGAAGCTCTTAATGCATCCTACTGCTGGATGTTCTTAGTGCGTCCCCTCCGGCTCTTGCGTGTCTGCGTCGCCTGGTGACGGCTAGGCGCCGGCCGCCCCACGTGACGCAGCAGCAGAGCGGTAGTGACGTGTGGGTTCACCAGCGGTATGGAGTCAATGTCCGCCCCTAATACTGTCACTCACCGCCCCATACTAAGGGAGGAAGTGATGAGTGTGCACTCTACTGGCAGAAGTAGAGGGTAACGCCCTCACTTCCTGCTTGGCAGCGCTGACGCCTAAGCATATCATTGGTGGAGGTGTAGTTTTCGCCTCTGTTGATTAGCTGGCACATTCGATTTGGGATTATGTGTGATGTGTATGGGCGGACGCATTAACATTTATGCTCTTCATTACATTTTTATTGGTCACCTTGTAAACTAGTAGGGTATTTAAATGGGAACCCAGGCACATTAAAGCCACGCCCCCTGAGGAAGATTCACACATCGAAACGTGCGTTGGGGTTTCTCCTCCTGCCTTCACGCTTGGCAACATGACGGGTAACTATACATCAGCAACGTAATTTGGTTGATACATCTCTTTCAACTGTTCTGCCTCATACATTTTCTACTATTTATGGACCCTTAGTCCCTTCACATGCCGCAGTGTCCGGTGCCCCCCTATATTACTCCAGTATTATCGATTTTTGTCTATTTATGATATTGATTACAATTGGAGGAATCCCGGCACCTGCGGTATAGCATCATGCTCTTTATATTTGGGACTATTTTGTCCACTAAGACTACTATGACTAGTGGCAGTACATATATACCTGCGTTATCCCCCATGCACCCAGCGTGATTCCAGGATATTCATGCCACGTTCTAGGGTTGTGAGGTCACTTTTAATTATATAATTACTCTTTTTTTTTTTTTCCATATTGTCTGCTTACTTATATACTGTGTTCAGTGTGTGTTTTTTTGCATATATTGACATCACATGTCATTTTATATGACCAATAAAAATTTGATTACTTTTTTGCTAACTAGCCTAGACTCCATTTTCTCCGGTTTCTTATGATCTATTTATGAGTCGTTGTTGCTATGCACTCTTTATATTAGTAATGTGGTAATTACGCCATCTATAACTAATCATATTATGATTTGGAGAATTGTCCTATTATCTATTTAGATTCTGGTGTAATCCATAATGAGCCTGTAAATGTCTGTCTGTCTGTTACTCCGGCAATATATTTGGAGCTTTAAGATTACCCCAACACTGTATACAGCTGTACGCTTGTGTTACATAACCCATTTACAGCTTTTCATAATCTTGTGTAATCCATACTGACCTGTGAGTATTTGTGTATGCCTCATGAAATATATACGGAGATTTACTGTTATCCATAGACTGTATAGAGCTGTACGCTTTTGATACAGTACCATATACCTGCTGGTATTTTGGGTCCATTTTCCAAAATATGAGTAGGTATGGTGGAAGAGGACGCGTGTTGTGAGTTCATTCTCTGGTTCACCAGTTGTGAGTTCTCCTTCCAGACTCCCTCTGGTGGTAACAGGAGGTAGAGAGGCTGATTTGATCGGTCGAGATCTGCCACCTGTGAATGAGGATGACGATTGGATCTCAGGAGTCTCAGATTGGATTTAAGACAGCCGACGCCCTATTCAGTTGCTGGTGATTCCTCTTGCTTGTCAGCTCTTGGTTTTCAGCTCTGTTCCAGTCATCTAAAGCTAAGTTTTTCTGCTAATGTTCACACTTGATTTTGTTGGTCTATTCAGGTTTTTGGTGTGGTCAGCCAGCCCCTGCTGGGGGCTGTGCTGAATTTCCACTCTTATTTATCAGTATTTTGCCAATTGGCTTTTTGTCCCTTACTAGTTCGGTCTCTTTTTGCTCTATCTCAGAATATTTCAGAGTGCTGATATAGTGGGAGAAGTCTAGTGACTTCAGGGTTAATTTTGCTATCAGAATTGTTGGACATGATTTTTGTAGGGTTTTTTGCAGGTTGCAGACAGTGTCTTTCCTTTCCTGTCTAGTTAGTTTGGGCCCCATCATTTGCTCAGCCTATTTTCCTGCCTGTGTTTTTGCCTTCATCTTATTTCACCGTCAATACATGTGTGGGGGCTATCAATTCCTTTGGGGCCTGCTCTGGGGCAGTTAGTGTTAGGGTTTTAGGTAGGAACCCGAGAGTGGACCCTCTGGGTCGTGGCTCCAGAGCCCTCAAGGGCGAGCGGACCAGGTGATGACCACCCCCTATACAGGGAGTGTTAGGGGCAAGCCCAAGGGGGATGGAAGCATGACAGCCGGAACCAAAGGGACGACCCGGGGAGTATACAAGAGAGAAGATTAGAGTGCAGGAGAGCATACGAGGGATCGTATGGACCCGAGGCAGGAGGAGACAGATTGAGGGAACCGGAATGGATCAGGACGAGGCAGAGACCAATAGTTGAAATAGAAGGGGGACCCCAGGAGATTAGGAGACACAGGACCTAGGGGTACTGGCA
The DNA here is from genome assembly GCF_039654945.1 of Dendrobates tinctorius. Classification (NCBI taxonomy): domain Eukaryota; kingdom Metazoa; phylum Chordata; class Amphibia; order Anura; family Dendrobatidae; genus Dendrobates; species Dendrobates tinctorius. The sequence goes on from NW_027361680.1 coordinate 11,625,529, forward strand.
GTACACAGGATAAAGGGAAGAGGCACAATACACAGGAGACAGACAACTACGGAGGCAGCGGTACAGGTGAGGAACAGGCACGGTAGTAATACAGGATGGCTAGTGGAGGGACAGGAGAGGGAGATAGGACGAGAGAACGGAGGAGGGAGCAATAGCAGGGAGGCACCGGACAGGGATGCCAGGCGGAAGCAGGGCAGAGAGCAGAACCACAGCACAGAGGGTGCGCAGGGACCTGAGAGTCGGGGGTGACGCTGAGCATGGAATGCCCAGCGCCACGGACAATGACAAATAGGCGTCTTACCTGCCAAGATGCCAAGCAGAAATACCTGGTGGGCGCCGCCATGATGGGGCGGAGCCACCGGGTCACGTGCTCCCAGGATGCCTGGCGACCGGGGAGGAGCGAGCGCGCGTGCGCGGACCTCTGACGCGCTGTGACCCTGCAATGCCAGACAGGGAACGGTGTGACAGTGAACTGGGACGGTGCTGGGAGGAGGAGGTCCCCAGGTGAGAGTCGGGAGGTGTAACAGTACCCCCTCTCTTACTCCCCTCCTTCTTAAGGCGGGACAGAAACCTTTTCATGATATGAGGGGCGTTGATGTTCTCCCGGGGCTCCCATGACCTCTCCTCAGGACCGAACCCATTCCAATCAATAAGGAAAAAGGTCCTACCCTTGACGGTCTTCTTCGCCAAGATGTCCTTGACATCAAAGATGTCCTCAGCGGTGCTAGATTGAGGAGCGTGGGACGAAGCTGGGTGAAAGCGATTAAACACTGTAGGTTTGAGGAGCGAGACGTGGAAGGAATTGGGAATCTGCAGAGAGCCAGGTAGTTTTAACTTATAGGCCACGTCATTGATGCGACTCAAAACTTCAAGGGGACCAATATAACGCGGACCCAACTTATAAGAGGGAATCTTAAGTCGGATGAAGCGCGAGGATAGCCAGACCCTATCGCCCGGATGATAAGGGGGGGCGTCAAGGCGTTTCTTGTCGGCGTATCTCTTCATCCGATCCTTAGCTCTCTCAAGGGCCCCTTTTGTCTCCTCCCAAATTTTAGAGAATTCTGAGGACAAGGAGTCCGCCGCCGGCACGCCCGAGGCGGGGGAAACGGGAAGGGGAATGCCCGGATGCTGCCCAAAGACCACAAAAAAGGGAGACTTGGAAGAGTTTTCATTGGGGTGATTGTTGTGGGCGAATTCGGCCCAAGGAAGCAGCGAGACCCAATTGCTCTGGTGTGCATTAGAAAAATGCCGAAGGTAGGAGGTTAACACTTGATTGACTCGCTCCACTTGGCCGTTGGATTGTGGGTGGTAGGCAGAGGAGAGATCCAGGGTTACTTTCATTAAGCCGCAGAGGGCTCTCCAAAAACGAGAGGTGAACTGAACACCACGGTCTGACACGATATGCTGGGGAAAACCATGAAGTCGGAAAATATGGTGCAAGAAGATCTTCGCCAACTCAGGAGCAGAAGGCAGACCAGGCAGAGGGATGAAATGGGCCATTTTGGAAAAACAATCCACCACCACCAAAATGACGGTACAGCCGGAAGACGGAGGCAGATCCGTGACAAAATCCATGGCGATATGGCTCCAAGGGACCGAAGGTACAGGCAACGGATGTAAGAGACCAGAGGGTAACTGTCTTGGGACTTTGTTTCGGGCGCAGGAAGACAAGAAGCGGTGAACTCTAAGACGTCCTGGCGGAGCGAGGGCCACCAATAACGGCGGGAGATGAGGGATAGCGTCTTCTTGGCTCCAGCATGCCCGGCGACTTTAGAGGAGTGTCCCCAACGCAGAACCCTTACTTTGTCATGGTCCAATACCAAGGTCTTGCCAGGTGGTGGATTGACCAGACTTAGGGGAGCTAGGGTGACGATCCTAGCTGGATCGATGATGTGGGCAGGACTCTCCTCTTCATCGGTAGGAAGAAATTACCTCGATAAAGCGTCTGCTTTAGTATTCTTATTACCCGGCCAAAAGTGGAGCTCGAAGTCAAAGCGTCCAAAGAATAAGGACCATCTGGCTTGCCGAGGGTTGAGCCTTTGAGCAGACTGCACGTAGGCCAAATTCTTGTGGTCGGTAAATATGGTGAAGGGATGGACGGCTCCTTCGAGAAGGTAATGCCATTCCTCTAAAGCCAGTTTTATTGCAAGTAGTTCCTTGTCCCCAATGGAATAATTGCATTCGGGAGGAGAAAAGGCTTTAGAGAAGAATCCACATGTGACAGTCCGACCAGTGGAGGTTCTTTGCAGAAGAACTGCTCCTGCTCCAACAGATGATGCGTCGACCTCGAGAATGAAGGGCCTATCGGCATCCGGACGGTGGAGAACAGGCGCTGTAGAGAATTCCTTCTTCAGTGTTTGGAAGGCGTCCTCTGCCTCAGGGGACCAGAGGTGGGGATTTGCCCCTTTGCGTACAAGAGCAGAGATAGGCTTGGTTAAGGTGGAGAAATGAGGGATGAATTGCCTATAGTAATTGGCAAAGCCGAGGAAGCGTTGAATGGCTTTAAGTCCAAGGGGACGAGGCCAGTTCAGGACAGCGGACACTTTCTCGGGATCCATCTTCAGACCAGACTTCAAGATGATGTAACCTAGAAAAGGCAGGGATGGTTGCTCAAAGACGCATTTCTCCAACTTGGCAAAAAGGTGGTTCTCTCTTAGACGTTGTAACACTTGCCGTACGTCTTGCCGATGGGTAGAGAGATCCGGAGAAAAGACTAGGATGTCGTCTAGATAAACCACGACACAGGAGTGGAGGAGATCCCGAAAAATATCGTTGACGAGCTCCTGAAATACTGCTGGTGCATTACAGAGGCCAAAAGGCATAACAAGGTACTCATAGTGACTGTCACGAGTGTTGAACGCGGTCTTCCACTCATCCCCAGCGCGAATTCGGACCAAGTTATAGGCTCCTCGAAGATCAAGTTTGGTAAATATTTGTGCTCCCCTCAGGCGATTAAAGAGTTCGGGGATGAGGGGCAACGGGTACTTGTTCTTTATTGTGATGCTGTTTAAACCTCTGTAGTCGATGCACGGACGGAGCGAGCCGTCCTTCTTCTTGACAAAAAAGAAGCCCGCGCCCGCAGGAGAGGAAGACTTTCGTATGAAACCCTTGGCCAAATTCTCTTGAGCGTACTCCGACATGGCTTGCGTCTCTGCCGGCGAGATCGGATAAATCCTACCCCTCGGAGGGATGGCTCCAGGGATGAGATCGATGGGGCAATCATAGGGTCGGTGCGGCGGGAGATTCTCGGCTTCCTTCTTGTTAAAGACATCCGAAAAAGAACTGTAAGCGATGGGCAACCCAGGGGAGATGGAAAGGAAACGGGAACCACCCACGGGACGCACCGGCAGCAGACACCTCGCCCCACAGTACTCCCCCCAGCGCAAAATACTGCCCTTATGCCAGTCCAAGGTAGGCTCGTGTGCCCGTAACCAGGGAAGGCCAAGAAGAATAGGATGAGAGATGCCCGCTAAGACATAAAAGGCGATTCTCTCCTTGTGCAAGGCCCCTACCTGGAGTTCTACCTCGTGAGTGACTAGGATAATGGCCTCTTGAAGGGGTTTTCCGTCCACAGAAGCGAGGATCCGGGGAGTCTCTAAAGTCTTAATCGGGACCGAAAATTTAAGGACCTCCTCGAGCCTAATAAAGTTTCCTGCTGCGCTCGAATCCACATAGGCTGCCAAAGAAAAACGTTTACCACCAACGTGCAACAAGATGGACAGAGTGAGGGGTAGGGAGGTATCACACACACCTAGGGAGGCCTCTCTTACCTGACCTAGGCGGAGGAGTTTTCCGGACCGAGGACAGGGCGGTCCACAGATGGTTGGGGAAAAACGGGGAAGCCTCCTCTCATTAGCACGTTCTTGGAATCGTAGATCGATACGCGTGGACAGCGAAATCAGATCTTTTAAGGCAGTGGGGGTATCGCGACCAGCCAACTCATCCTTAATTCGAACCGCGAGGCCTTGCCAGAAGGCCCCTACGAATGCTTCGTTGTTCCATCCCAAATCAGAGGACAGGGTACGAAATCGGATTGCGTACTGACCCACGGTTTGGGACCCCTGGTGAAGGTTAAATAAAGATTCCGTGGTAGAGGCCAGACGGCCCGGCTCGTCGAACACTCGACGAAACGTCTCAAAAAAGGTACTTAGCTGGGAGACCACAGGATCGTCCCGCTCCCAGAGAGGGTTAACCCATGCCAAAGCGTCTCCCTCAAGGTGGGAGACAATAAAAGCCACCTTGGCCCGCTCAGTGGGATATTGCTGAGGCAGGAGTTCAAAGTGGATGCGGCACTGGTTCAGGAAACCCCTACACAACTTGGGGTCCCCGTTGTAACGAGGTGGCTTAGCCAGGCGGGGCGGTGGGTGAAGAGCCAAAGCTGGGTCGGGAGATGCGGCGGCCGACTGCAGGGAGAGTAAGCGGTCGTCTACAGAGGCCAAATAGCTGAGGATATGGGTCTGGGTATCTCTCTGCTGAACCAGCTCTTGCTGCAGTCCTGCCAATTGGGGGGTGTTCCCAGGATCGGAGGCCTGGAGCGCGGAGAGACGGGAGTCCATAGATTTCATGAAAGCCATGATACGGGTTTGATTCTCCCGCAAGTAGACTACCTCTTTCTGAGCCGCAGCGGCTCCAGCGGGGTCCATGGCCTGTTTGTTCTGTTAGGGTTCTAGGTAGGAACCCGAGAGTGGACCCTCTGGGTCGTGGCTCCAGAGCCCCCTAGGGCGAGCGAACCAGGTGATGACCACCCCCTATACAGGGAGTGTTAGGGGCAAGCCCAAGGGGGATGGAAGCATGACAGCCGGAACCAAAGGGACGACCCGGGGAGTATACAAGAGAGAAGATTAGAGTGCAGGAGAGCATACGAGGGATCGTATGGACCCGAGGCAGGAGGAGACAGATTGAGGGAACCGGAATGGATCAGGACGAGGCAGAGACCAATAGCTGAAATAGAAGGGGGACCCCAGGAGATTAGGAGACACAGGACCTAGGGGTACTGGCAGTACACAGGATAAAGGGAAGAGGCACAATACACAGGAGACAGAAAACTACGGAGGCAGCGGTACAGGTGAGGAACAGGCACGGTAGTAATACAGGATGGCTAGTGGAGGGACAGGAGAGGGAGGTAGGATGAGAGAACGGAGGAGGGAGCAATAGCGGGGAGACACCGGACAGGGATGCCAGGTCGGAAGCAGGGCAGAGAGCAGAAGCGCAGCACAGAGAGTGAGCAGGGACCTGAGAGTCGGGGGTGACGCTGAGCATGGAATGCCCAGCGCCATGGACAATGACAAACAGGCGTCTTACCTGCCAAGATGCCAAGCAGAAATACCAGGTGGGCGCCGCCATGATGGGGCAGAGCCACTGGGTCACGTGCTCCCAGGATGCCTGGCGACCGGGGAGGAGCGAGCGCGCGTGCGCGGACCTCTGACGCGCTGTGACCCTGCAATGCCAGACAGGGAACGGTGTGACAGTGAACTGGGACGGTGCTGGGAGGAGGAGGTCCCCAGGTGAGAGTCGGGAGGTGTAACAGTACCCCCTCTCTTACTCCCCTCCTTCTTAAGGCGGGACAGAAACCTTTTCATGATATGAGGGGCGTTGATGTTCTCCCGGGGCTCCCATGACCTCTCCTCAGGACCGAACCCATTCCAATCAATAAGGAAAAAGGTCCTACCCTTGACGGTCTTCTTCGCCAAGATGTCCTTGACATCAAAGATGTCCTCAGCGGTGCTAGATTGAGGAGCGTGGGACGAAGCTGGGTGAAAGCGATTAAACACTGTAGGTTTGAGGAGCGAGACGTGGAAGGAATTGGGAATCTGCAGAGAGCCAGGTAGTTTTAACTTATAGGCCACGTCATTGATGCGACTCAAAACTTCAAGGGGACCAATATAACGCGGGCCCAACTTATAAGAGGGAATCTTAAGTCGGATGAAGCGCGAGGATAGCCAGACCCTATCGCCCGGATGATAAGGGGGGGCGTCAAGGCGTTTCTTGTCGGCGTATCTCTTCATCCGATCCTTAGCTCTCTCAAGGGCCCCTTTTGTCTCCTCCCAAATTTTAGAGAATTCTGAGGACAAGGAGTCCGCCGCCGGCACGCCCGAGGCGGGGGAAACGGGAAGGGGAATGCCCGGATGCTGCCCAAAGACCACAAAAAAGGGAGACTTGGAAGAGTTTTCATTGGGGTGATTGTTGTGGGCGAATTCGGCCCAAGGAAGCAGCGAGACCCAATTGCTCTGGTGTGCATTAGAAAAATGCCGAAGGTAGGAGGTTAACACTTGATTGACTCGCTCCACTTGGCCGTTGGATTGTGGGTGGTAGGCAGAGGAGAGATCCAGGGTTACTTTCATTAAGCCGCAGAGGGCTCTCCAAAAACGAGAGGTGAACTGAACACCACGGTCTGACACGATATGCTGGGGAAAACCATGAAGTCGGAAAATATGGTGCAAGAAGATCTTCGCCAACTCAGGAGCAGAAGGCAGACCAGGCAGAGGGATGAAATGGGCCATTTTGGAAAAACAATCCACCACCACCAAAATGACGGTACAGCCGGAAGACGGAGGCAGATCCGTGACAAAATCCATGGCGATATGGCTCCAAGGGACCGAAGGTACAGGCAACGGATGTAAGAGACCAGACGGTAACTGTCTTGGGACTTTGTTTCGGGCGCAGGAAGAGCAAGAAGCGGTGAACTCTAAGACGTCCTGGCGGAGCGAGGGCCACCAATAACGGCGGGAGATGAGGGATAGCGTCTTCTTGGCTCCAGCATGCCCGGCGACTTTAGAGGAGTGTCCCCAACGCAGAACCCTTACTTTGTCATGGTCCAATACCAAGGTCTTGCCAGGTGGTGGATTGACCAGACTTAGGGGAGCTAGGGTGACGATCCTAGCTGGATCGATGATGTGGGCAGGACTCTCCTCTTCATCGGTAGGAAGAAATTACCTCGATAAAGCGTCTGCTTTAGTATTCTTATTACCCGGCCAAAAGTGGAGCTCGAAGTCAAAGCGTCCAAAGAATAAGGACCATCTGGCTTGCCGAGGGTTGAGCCTTTGAGCAGACTGCACGTAGGCCAAATTCTTGTGGTCGGTAAATATGGTGAAGGGATGGACGGCTCCTTCGAGAAGGTAATGCCATTCCTCTAAAGCCAGTTTTATTGCAAGTAGTTCCTTGTCCCCAATGGAATAATTGCATTCGGGAGGAGAAAAGGCTTTAGAGAAGAATCCACATGTGACAGTCCGACCAGTGGAGGTTCTTTGCAGAAGAACTGCTCCTGCTCCAACAGATGATGCGTCGACCTCGAGAATGAAGGGCCTATCGGCATCCGGACGGTGGAGAACAGGCGCTGTAGAGAATTCCTTCTTCAGTGTTTGGAAGGCGTCCTCTGCCTCAGGGGACCAGAGGTGGGGATTTGCCCCTTTGCGTACAAGAGCAGAGATAGGCTTGGTTAAGGTGGAGAAATGAGGGATGAATTGCCTATAGTAATTGGCAAAGCCGAGGAAGCGTTGAATGGCTTTAAGTCCAAGGGGACGAGGCCAGTTCAGGACAGCGGACACTTTCTCGGGATCCATCTTCAGACCAGACTTCAAGATGATGTAACCTAGAAAAGGCAGGGATGGTTGCTCAAAGACGCATTTCTCCAACTTGGCAAAAAGGTGGTTCTCTCTTAGACGTTGTAACACTTGCCGTACGTCTTGCCGATGGGTAGAGAGATCCGGAGAAAAGACTAGGATGTCGTCTAGATAAACCACGACACAGGAGTGGAGGAGATCCCGAAAAATATCGTTGACGAGCTCCTGAAATACTGCTGGTGCATTACAGAGGCCAAAAGGCATAACAAGGTACTCATAGTGACTGTCACGAGTGTTGAACGCGGTCTTCCACTCATCCCCAGCGCGAATTCGGACCAAGTTATAGGCTCCTCGAAGATCAAGTTTGGTAAATATTTGTGCTCCCCTCAGGCGATTAAAGAGTTCGGGGATGAGGGGCAACGGGTACTTGTTCTTTATTGTGATGCTGTTTAAACCTCTGTAGTCGATGCACGGACGGAGCGAGCCGTCCTTCTTCTTGACAAAAAAGAAGCCCGCGCCCGCAGGAGAGGAAGACTTTCGTATGAAACCCTTGGCCAAATTCTCTTGAGCGTACTCCGACATGGCTTGCGTCTCTGCCGGCGAGATCGGATAAATCCTACCCCTCGGAGGGATGGCTCCAGGGATGAGATCGATGGGGCAATCATAGGGTCGGTGCGGCGGGAGATTCTCGGCTTCCTTCTTGTTAAAGACATCCGAAAAAGAACTGTAAGCGATGGGCAACCCAGGGGAGATGGAAAGGAAACGGGAACCACCCATGGGACGCACCGGCAGCAGACACCTCGCCCCACAGTACTCCCCCCAGCGCAAAATACTGCCCTTATGCCAGTCCAAGGTAGGCTCGTGTGCCCGTAACCAGGGAAGGCCAAGAAGAATAGGATGAGAGATGCCCGCTAAGACATAAAAGGCGATTCTCTCCTTGTGCAAGGCCCCTACCTGGAGTTCTACCTCGTGAGTGACTAGGATAATGGCCTCTTGAAGGGGTTTTCCGTCCACAGAAGCGAGGATCCGGGGAGTCTCTAAAGTCTTAATCGGGACCGAAAATTTAAGGACCTCCTCGAGCCTAATAAAGTTTCCTGCTGCGCTCGAATCCACATAGGCTGCCAAAGAAAAACGTTTACCACCAACGTGCAACAAGATGGACAGAGTGAGGGGTAGGGAGGTATCACACACACCTAGGGAGGCCTCTCTTACCTGACCTAGGCGGAGGAGTTTTCCGGACCGAGGACAGGGCGGTCCACAGATGGTTGGGGAAAAACGGGGAAGCCTCCTCTCATTAGCACGTTCTTGGAATCGTAGATCGATACGCGTGGACAGCGAAATCAGATCTTTTAAGGCAGTGGGGGTATCGCGACCAGCCAACTCATCCTTAATTCGAACCGCGAGGCCTTGCCAGAAGGCCCCTACGAATGCTTCGTTGTTCCATCCCAAATCAGAGGACAGGGTACGAAATCGGATTGCGTACTGACCCACGGTTTGGGACCCCTGGTGAAGGTTAAATAAAGATTCCGTGGTAGAGGCCAGACGGCCCGGCTCGTCGAACACTCGACGAAACGTCTCAAAAAAGGTACTTAGCTGGGAGACCACAGGATCGTCCCGCTCCCAGAGAGGGTTAACCCATGCCAAAGCGTCTCCCTCAAGGTGGGAGACAATAAAAGCCACCTTGGCCCGCTCAGTGGGATATTGCTGAGGCAGGAGTTCAAAGTGGATGCGGCACTGGTTCAGGAAACCCCTACACAACTTGGGGTCCCCGTTGTAACGAGGTGGCTTAGCCAGGCGGGGCGGTGGGTGAAGAGCCAAAGCTGGGTCGGGAGATGCGGCGGCCGACTGCAGGGAGAGTAAGCGGTCGTCTACAGAGGCCAAATAGCTGAGGATATGGGTCTGGGTATCTCTCTGCTGAACCAGCTCTTGCTGCAGTCCTGCCAATTGGGGGGTGTTCCCAGGATCGGAGGCCTGGAGCGCGGAGAGACGGGAGTCCATAGATTTCATGAAAGCCATGATACGGGTTTGATTCTCCCGCAAGTAGACTACCTCTTTCTGAGCCGCAGCGGCTCCAGCGGGGTCCATGGCCTGTTTGTTCTGTTAGGGTTCTAGGTAGGAACCCGAGAGTGGACCCTCTGGGTCGTGGCTCCAGAGCCCCCTAGGGCGAGCGAACCAGGTGATGACCACCCCCTATACAGGGAGTGTTAGGGGCAAGCCCAAGGGGGATGGAACCACGACAGCCGGAACCAAAGGGACGACCCGGGGAGTATACAGGAGAGAAGATCAGAGTGCAGGAGAGCATACGAGGGATCGTATGGACCCGAGGCAGGAGGAGACAGATTGAGGGAACCGGAATGGATCAGGACGAGGCAGAGACCAATAGCTGAAATAGAAGGGGGACCCCAGGAGATTAGGAGACACAGGACCTAGGGGTACTGGCAGTACACAGGATAAAGGGAAGAGGCACAATACACAGGAGACAGAAAACTACGGAGGCAGCGGTACAGGTGAGGAACAGGCACGGTAGTAATACAGGATGGCTAGTGGAGGGACAGGAGAGGGAGGTAGGATGAGAGAACGGAGGAGGGAGCAATAGCGGGGAGACACCGGACAGGGATGCCAGGTCGGAAGCAGGGCAGAGAGCAGAACCGCAGCACAGAGAGTGAGCAGGGACCTGAGAGTCGGGGGTGACGCTGAGCATGGAATGCCCAGCGCCATGGACAATGACAAACAGGCGTCTTACCTGCCAAGATGCCAAGCAGAAATACCAGGTGGGCGCCGCCATGATGGGGCAGAGCCACTGGGTCACGTGCTCCCAGGATGCCTGGCGACCGGGGAGGGGACCTCTGACGCGCTGTGACCCTGCAAAGCCAGACAGAGAACGGCGTAACAGTGAACTGGGAGGGCGCCGGGAGGAGGAGGTCCCCAGGTGAGATTCGGGAGGTGTAACAGTTTGTTTTCCCTTTTCTTGCTTTAGGCTTATTTAGTCCTCCGGCCATGACGAGGTGTCTAGGAACATCGCAGGCACGCTCCACGGCTACTGCTAGTTGTGTGGTAAGATCAGGGATCTGCAATCTGCATAGTTACCAACCTCTCTGGTTTTCTGTGACTTAGCTTGTTTTGCTTTTTTCTCCTCGGGGACCCATTCACAACAGATGTGGATGTGGGCGTGGAGGGCCACCTGGTTCTGATGGTGGTGGTGGTGCATCTGCTGGTAGTGCCAAAAACACAGTAGCAGCTAAATCAGGAGGTGTTGAGCCAGCGTCATGGTGTAGCTCTGGAAGGCCTATAAGGCTCCCTTTTCTTGGAGTACGTAGACTACTTTTAAAGCTGGAGTATCAGGAACTGTTTGTGGCTTACATTGCTGAAACAGCCTCCAGCTCTATCGCCTCCTTGTCTGAAGTTGCAAAAAAATGCAAGCACTGAGTCATAACTGCAGGCTTCTGGTCAGGAGCAACCCCTTTCCTTGTGTCCTTCACCCACACCAAAAGCGAAGGATGTGGAAGCACACACCTCAGATTACTCCATGGAGTTCTTTTCACATACCATGCCTGGGTTAATTAAAAATAGGGCCCATCATGTACTGGAGCAATGTAAATGGGGCAGATCAGACACTGGAGCAGCATCTAAGGGGCCCATTATACACAGGAGCATTACAAATGGGGCCCATTATATATGGAGCATTATTAGGGCCCATGATACACTGGAGCATCATCCATGAGGCCCATCATGTACTGGATCATTGTAAATGGGGCAGATCAGACACTGGAGCAGCATCTAAGGGGCACATTATACACTGGAACATTACAAATGGGGCCCATTATATATGGAGCATTATTGGAGCCCATCATACACTGGAGCATCATCCATGAGGCCCATCATGTACTGGAGCATTGTAAATGGGGCAGATCAGACACTGGAGCAGCATCTAAGGGGCACATTATACACTGGAGCATTACAAATGGGGCCCATTATATATGGAGCATTATTAGGGCCCATCATACACTGGAGCATCATCCATGAGGCCCATCATGTACTGGAGCATTGTAAATGGGGCAGATCAGACACTGGAGCAGCATCTAAGGGGTCCATTATACACTGGAGCTTTACAAATGGGGCCCATTATATATGGAGCTGTGAGACTGTAGGAGGTACTCCTGGAGTGGACCCGCTGGATCGTGGCAGCAAACCTCCCACGGGTGAGCTGGCCAGGTTGACCACCCCCTATACAGGGAGTGTTAGGGGCAGACCCGCGAGTAACTATCACCACGTCAGCTGGTACCCAGGGAAGGACACAGGAGTCACGACAGGAGGCCGGAGAGACTGGCGGGGGATCTCCCCAGGACAGGAACACGGATGGCGGACTGGACTGGAGTCACGGCAAAACGGCAGGGACCGGACACGGACTGGAGGACACAGCTGGGAGACAGAACAGGACGAAGTGGAGCCCCGGGCTATCAGGACCTAGAAGAGAGAACAACAGAGAGCATGGGTAAGGTATAGGCAGGAGAGCGGGGGTCGCAGGCAGAGGAACACACAGTGGGACGAGGGGCCAGAATCACTAGCTGGCCACAAGTGATCATCAGGCACCGCCAGGAGGAAGAGGCGGCCTGATATAGGGAATGTGCCTGGGACATCCGGGTCATGACCCCCTCCCAGAGCAGAGAGAGGAGAGCGCGTGCCTTCAGGGGGAATGGAGAGCGCGTGCGCTCCTGAGCACAATGGGAGCGCGCGCCCGAGGAGCAGGAAGCCAGGCAGGAGCGCACGCCCGTCGGAGCGCAGGAGACAGAGCGGGAGCACGTGCTGGGTAAGTGTGCCGGGGCGGAGAGCCACGATGAGGACCGAGGCGGCTGCGGCAGCGGCGTGGGAGCCGGGAGTGACCGGGACGGATGGAGTGGCGGTGTGGGAGCCGGAGGGGACCGCGGCAGCAGCGGCATGACAGGAGCATTATGTGAAGCTAATCATATACTATATGGAACATTATATGTGACTAATTATTTGGTATGGAGAAATATATGGGGCTCATTATTCTGTATGGCGCACAATATGGTGGCCATAACACTGTATGGAGTAATATACTGTCCTGTTTTTGAGCTATTGTACAATTTAAAATAGATCAGTCATGTCATGTAACAAGTGAAGTATGTGTCATTGTACTATACCTATATTTCTGTGGCCTATCGGAGCATCATGAGTTGTGGTATGTGTTAAAGGGGCGCACTGACACTCTTTGGCCCAGGGCACACGAAAACCTGGAGCCAGCCCAACCCCCCCACAACTTTAGCCAAATAACCCCCAGTTTTCAATACGTAACTATTATTAGGAAGTAAATTAAGGTTGACAAGCTTCAGTTATAAGAATTGATGCTTTTGGCATTGAAATGGGCACTGTAGGTGTGTTTACTGTCTTCCACTCCCTGCCGACTTTGCTTCCCCATTGACTTACATTGGGTTTCGTGTTTCAGTCGGCCTCCGACTTTTCCTTATAGTCTGCCGATTTCGTTCGACCCGACTTTTGCGAAAGTCGGGTTTCATGAAACCCGACTCGACCCGAAAAAAGGCAAAGTCGCTCATCTCTAGTGGTGATAATAATGAAGTGTAAACATTGGATTCAGCACAGTCCGACACAAACACTGGTGTGGCCAGCACAAAATGTGAAACCCAAACATTCCAAGGGGGTACTATGTTTGAATATTTTGTGTATGGCGGATTAATAATAGCAGGCAGCACATGATGATCCTTATATGTAAAAACATTAAAATTTATTAAATTGTAATTTTATAAATGTCATAAACACTTTCAGTGCAAAGCTTTTTCCAAAAATTACATCAGTCAAATAACGCATTGCAAAATATGCAAACATAGTTAGGCCTAAGTCCAACAAATGTGAGCATCTGTAGAGATATGGTTGAATACAGTACAGACTGCAAAATATGATACATCACATTTGTTACGCCATGGAAGGTTTAAACCAAACTCTATTGTTTTGCACATGCCACACAAGTACCCCTTGACTTAGCAATGTAAATGCACTGTTTTTTTTTTATATCCAAAACACATTTCCAAAGGTTGTAAAGACATAAAGCTACAGAACAGAGCTAAAATGATGCCACAGACAGACACTGCATGTTTTTTCCATTTAGAACAAGCATGGTTAATGAGTAATTATGATATCAAAGGGAGCGCTCAAACTATAATACTAGTAATAATGTAAAGTATATATGAGAATGTGTTTTTACCTACCAAGACTAAATGCACATCAGCTAATGTGTGCGTTGGTTAGACATGTAACATAACAGATATAAAGCACATTGTCAACTTTTTTGCATATATTAAAATTCTTTCTATTTTACTTTTAAAAAGGAACATCTATGGGGTAACTTACCAAGCTTTGCTTGCTTTGCTGGTGAATATGTGGTCCAACCAGGTCTTGGGTAGAACTGTTCAGCTACAGCGAACCAACCACGTTCGATCTCCAGCCTGTCATGCTATATCTCGGATCGAGTGTCCCAAAGTTCGGGATGTTGCTCCACCAGACATATTAGCCGTTCTGTGTCCACGTGGGTGGTCATAATTTAGTCCAAAATCACCACAGTTGAAAGATGCCAACACTGTGATAACACTCTAACTTGACCTCACACCAAAAATGCTGTCCAGACTTTGCAAAAGTTTGAGCCAAGCAATGTCTAGACACCTGTCTAGTTTTGATACAATTGGTTTGAATGTTAACCCTATAAGTTTCAAAAAAAGCACACGGACTGCACACGGATCGTACACGGACGCCATCCGTGTGCGGTACGTGTTTACATGGACCCATTGACTTGTATGGGTCCGTGTGATCCGTACTGTCGCTCAAAAATGGACAGGTCTGGGTGTTTTGCACACGGATACACGGTCCGTGAAAACACGCTGACATGCGCATAGACCCATTCAGTTGAATGGGTCTACGTGTGTCAGTGTCTCCGGTACATGAGAAAACTGTCACTACACGTACCACAGCCAATGACAAGTGAAACAGGCCTAAAAGACACTTTTTATTGCAAAAAATAGTTTTTGCATCACCACATATTGAGAGCTATAATTTTTCCATACAGAGTCATGTGAGGTCTTGATTTTTGTGGGACGAGTTGATGTTTTTATTGGTACAATTTTCAGGCACATGACATTTTTTGATCGCTTTCTATTCTAATTTTGGGAGACAGAATAAGCAAAAACCAGCAATTCATGAATTTCTTTTTTTTTGGGGGGGGAAGTTTATACCGTTCTGTGTGTAGTAGAATTGATAAGGCAGTTTTATTCTTTGGGTCAGTACGATTACAGAGATACCTCATTTATATTTTTTCATGTTTTGGCGCTTTTATATAATAAAAACTATTTTATAGAAAAAATAATTGTTTTTGCATCACTTTATTCTGAGAGCTATAACTTTTGTATTTTTCTAATGGATCTGTATGGCAGCTCGTTTTTTGCGGACAACATGACGTTTTCAGTGGTACCATGTCTATCTACAGTGGGGTAAAAAAGTATTTAGTCAGTCAGCAATAGTGCAAGTTCCACCACTTAAAAAGATGAGAGGCGTCTGTAATTTACATCATAGGTAGACCTCAACTATGGGAGACAAACTGAGAAAAAAAAATCCAGAAAATCACATTGTCTGTTTTTTTTTCATTTTATTTGCATATTATGGTGGAAAATAAGTATTTGGTCAGAAACAAGCAATCAAGATTTCTGGCTCTCACAGACCTGTAACTTCT
Source organism: Dendrobates tinctorius (assembly GCF_039654945.1). Taxonomy (NCBI): domain Eukaryota; kingdom Metazoa; phylum Chordata; class Amphibia; order Anura; family Dendrobatidae; genus Dendrobates; species Dendrobates tinctorius. Next base: position 11,640,841 of record NW_027361680.1, read on the forward strand.
TCTTTAAGAGTCTCCTCTTTCCTCCACTCATTACCTGTAGTAATGGCACCTGTTTAAACTTGTTATCAGTATAAAAAGACACCTGTGCACACCCTCAAACAGTCTGACTCCAAACTCCACTATGGTGAAGACCAAAGAGCTGTCAAAGGACACCAGAAACAAAATTGTAGCCCTGCACCAGGCTGGGAAGACTGAATCTGCAATAGCCAACCAGCTTGGAGTGAAGAAATCAACTGTGGGAGCAATAATTAGAAAATGGAAGACATACAAGACCACTGATAATCTCCCTCGATCTGGTGCTCCACGCAAAATCCCACCCCGTGGGGTCAGAATGATCACAAGAACGGTGAGCAAAAATCCCAGAACCACGCGGGGGGACCTAGTGAATGAACTGCAGAGAGCTGGGACCAATGTAACAAGGCCTACCATAAGTACCACACTACGCCACCATGGACTCAGATCCTGCAGTGCCAGACGTGTCCCACTGCTTAAGCCTGTACATGTCCGGGCCCGTCTGAAGTTTGCTAGAGAGCATTTGGATGATCCAGAGGAGTTTTGGGAGAATGTCCTATGGTCTGATGAAACCAAACTGGAACTGTTTGGTAGAAACACAACTTGTTGTGTTTGGAGGAAAAAGAATACTGAGTTGCATACATCAAACACCATACCTACTGTAAAGCATGGTGGTGGAAACATCATGCTTTGGGGCTGTTTCTCTGCAAAGGGGCCAGGACGACTGATCTGGGTACATGAAAGAATGAATGGGGCCATATATCGTGAGATTTTGAGTGAAAACCTCCTTCCATCAGCAAGGGCATTGAAGATGAAACATGGCTGGGTCTTTCAACATGACAATGATCCAAAGCACACCGCCAGGGCAACGAAGGAGTGGCTTCGTAAGAAGCATTTCAAGGTCCTGGAGTGGCCTAGCCAGTCTCCAGATCTCAACCCTATAGAAAACCTTTGGAGGGAGTTGAAAGTCTGTGTTGCCAAGCGAAAAGCCAAAAACATCACTGCTCTAGAGGAGATCTGCATGGAGGAATGGGCCAACATACCAACAACAGTGTGTGGCAACCTTGTGAAGACTTACAGAAAACGTTTGACCTCTGTCATTGCCAACAAAGGATATATCACAAAGTATTGAGATGAAATTTTGTTTCTGACCAAATACTTATTTTCCACCATAATATGCAAATAAAATGAAAAAAAAACAGACAATGTGATTTTCTGGATTTTTTTTTCTCAGTTTGTCTCCCATAGTTGAGGTCTACCTATGATGTAAATTACAGACGCCTCTCATCTTTTTAAGTGGTGGAACTTGCACTATTGCTGACTGACTAAATACTTTTTTGCCCCACTGTATACCCATCTTTTTGATTGCGGGTTATTCCACTTTTTGTTCGGCGACATGATGATAAAGCATTGTTTTTTGCCTTTTTTTAATGGTGTTCACTAAAGGGGTTAACTAGTGGGACAGTTTTATAGGTCGTGTCGTTGCGGACACGGTGATACCAAATATGTGTACTTTTATTGTTTAGATTTTTTTCAATCAAATATTTATTTAGTGATAGAATATATATAGATTTTATTATTATTATTATTTTTTTTTAAATGTTTTTACAATTATTTAAATTTTTTTTTTTTACTTTGTCCCACTATTGGGTAATCATTTTTTTGCAGGCTTATCGCTTCTATAGCATGCAGATGAAGCAGCATCTGCATGCCATAGGAGCTGTCAGCGCTGTACTGACAGGGAGACTTGCTGATCATGCACTGAGCAAAAGTTTTCCTAGCTCTAGTGACCTGGAAGTAGTCTTGATGATATCTGCTCACCATGGCAACGATCGGGACCTCTGATCCAAAGGCAGAGGGGCTGTCAGCCATGTGCCGGATTCTGGAATGCTGCAATCTTGTTTGATCGCAGTCTTTCAGAGGATAAAGTTGCGGGAGCGGTCTGTGACTGCTCCTGGCACCTAGTGCCGGGTGTCAGTTGTCAGAATCAGCTGAAACCCAGCGGCGATCGGCCGGACACCCCCAATGAGCGCAGCCGATCGCGATAACGTAATATTCCGTCCATGGTCAAATTGGCCCAGGTCACATGGATGGAATAATACATCTGATTTCAGAAAGGGGTTAAATTGGTAGTTCAATATCTCAAAAAGAAAACAGTACTGGGGCCACAATGGCTGAGTAAAAAGTAGAAAGATACCACAGCACCCTGCTAACCTGCACCTTGGTATATTGTTTTTATTTATTTTAGTTTTATTACAGGAGAAAGAGGCCTTTGGGGAAATTAGGCAAGGTTGTAAGTATGGTTTAATTAAGATTAGTGATGAGCGAGCACTAAAATGCTCGGGTTCTCATTGCTCGGGTCGAGCAAATTGGAATACTCGGACAAAACAAAGAGCGCAATGTAAGTCTATGGGAAACCCTAGCATTTTTACTGCGATCCCCCCGGGGGTCTTTTTAAGGTCTGAAAATGATGGAAACACTGCTCAAATGACAAGGGGACATTATGAGGATCGCCCCAGGAAGCATTTCTGACTCCTAGTTCACAGCTTTAACCAATGTTGTCAGAGTTTCATGCCATTTTTACTGATGCACCCAAAAACATACTAAAACAAAACGAAAACGGATTTTGCTGGGAAATATGTTAAGGTACATCCTTTCCAGGTTAATGACTTGTATGTAAGGCAAAATAAATAACCCCAGACCAAACTGTGACTCCACCACTTGGGCTATGTTCAGACGCAGTGTTTTTGAAGCGTTTTTCAACTTTAACATTGCTTTCAACCAATACAAACGCATTCACTGGGAAATGTCATTGTAAAATTTAACAACCCTAGCTGGCCATGTGGTGTGTGACACATAAGCAGACCCATCTTGTTTTATTTATGAAGGAGGGACTCTTAAAGTCACAGAGCCTATTTTTACCAGGGCATTAGGTGGCACTAATCTTAAAAGGCCATTATTAAGCAGTGGGTCTCCTAAACTTATTGCATATGTAGTGAGTGGATGGGCTGCCAAGAATTACGACGCACCCCAATAGCCCTTTCACACGAGGTCCAGGAAGGCTTCCCGAAAAATGTTGCATTGAATGCAAGGCCTGGCTTGCCCCAAAGTTACATGCACCCCAATAAGCTTTTCAAGCCACGTACTGGATGGCCACCGGAAAATCCACTTCACATTATTCATTTCGTAATCCCAAACTCTTTTCTTATGCATTAATTGCAAGGCCTGCCCTGCTGCCAAGTCATATTCACCCCAAATCCACTTCACATTATTCATTTTATACTCCCATTCTCTTTTCTTATGTATTGACTGCAAGGCCTGCCCTGCTACCAAGTCATATGCACCGCAATAACCCCATCCCCATTTGGAAGAAACATGGAGGACCACTTAACCAAAAATGTCCCATTAAATAGGAGTGGGTCTCCTAGACTTGTAATGCCCATACACTAAGTGTATGGGCTTGCAAACATTTCCCCTGTGGGGTACACCTCAACCTTTTCCATAACAAGTATTTTACGACCAGAAAAACCACACACCCTTGTTCAGAATCCGACACTGGCTGTAGCAGCACGGAACATGTTAGCCCTGTTGATCTAGTGGTGGTGGATGATGACAAGTGGAGGAAGGCCTGATTAAAAAATAGGCCCAATGTCTATGAGCGGGTCTCCTAGACGTGGAATGCCCATACACTTAGTGTATGGGCTGTCAAACATTTCCCCTGTGGGGTACACCTCAACCTTTTTCAGAACAAGTTTTTGACGCACAGCATAACCACCCAGCTTATTAATAATTCAACACTGACTGTAGCTGCATGGAACACGTAAACCCTTTTGATCTAGCGGCGGTGGATGATGAGACTTGGAGGAAGGCCTGATTAAAAAATAGGCCCAATGTCTGAGCGGGTCTCCTAGACTTGGAATGCCCATACACTTAGTGTATGGGCTGTCAAACATTTCCCCTTTGGGGTACACCTCAACCTTTTCCATAACAAGTATTCAACGCCCAGCAAATACCCCCACCCTTGTTAGGATTTTGACACTGGCTGTAGCAGCAGGGAACACGTTAACGTTGGTGATCTAGTTGCGGGGGATGATGAGACTTGGAGGAAGGCCTGATTAAAAACTATGCCCAATTTAAAGGAGCGGGTCTCCTAGACTTGGAATGCACATACACTAAGTGTATGGGCTGTCAACCATTTTCCCCTGTGGGGTACACCTCAAACTTTTCCATAACAATTCATTTACGCCCAGCAAAAACCCCCACCCTTGTTAGGAATTCGACACTGGCTGTAGCAGCATGGCACACGTTAACGCTAGGGATCTAGTGGCGGTGGATGATGAGGCGTGGAGGAAGGTCTGATTAAAAACTATGCACAATTTAAAGGAGCGGGTCTCCTAGACTTGGAATGCCCATACACTTAGTGTATGGGCTGTCAACCATTTTCCCCGGTGGGGTACACCTCAACTTTTTTTGAACAAGTATTTTCCACACAGCATAACCACCCACCCTTGTTAATAATTTGACACTAGCTATAGCTGCATGGAACACGTTAACGCTGGTGATCTAGTGGCAGCGGATGATGAGACGTGGAGGAAGGCCTGATTAAAAACTATGCCCAATTTAAAGGAGCGGGTCTCCTAGACTTGGAATGCACATACACTAAGTGTATGGGCTGTCAACCATTTTCCCCTGTGGGGTACACCTCAACCTTTTCCATAACAATTCATTTACGCCCAGCAAAAACCCCCACCCTTGTTAGGAATTCGACACTGGCTGTAGCAGCATGGCACACGTTAACGCTAGGGATCTAGTGGCGGTGGATGATGAGACGTGGAGGAAGGTCTGATTAACAACTATGCACAATTTAAAGGAGCGGGTCTCCTAGACTTGGAATGCCCATACACTAAGTGTGTTGGTTTTCAAACATTTTCCCTTGTGGGGTACACCTCAACCTTTTCCATACCAAAGATTTAACGCCCAGCAAAAACCCCCACCCTTGTTAGGCTTTCGACACTGGCTGTAGCTGCATGGAGCGCGTAAACCCTTTTGATCTAGTGGCAGTGGATGATGAGACTTGGAGGAAGGCCTGATTAAAAAATAGGCCCAATGTCTAGGAGCGGGTCTCCTAGACTTGGAATGCCCATACACTTAGTGTATGGGCTGTCAAACATTTCCCCTGTGGGGTACACTTCAACCTTTTCCATAACAAGTATTTAACGCCCAGCAAAAACCCTCACCCTTGTTAGGATTTCGACACTGGCTGTAGCAGCATGGAACACGTTAATGCTGGTGATCTAGTGGCGGCGGAAGATGACACGTGGAGGAAGGCCTGATTAAAAACTATGCCCAATTTAAAGGAGCAAGTCTCCTAGACTTGGAATGCATGTGGGGAGGTTGAGCTGGGTATGGTTCTGTCTGTAATGGAGACAGAGAGATTGACAGAGGGTGTCATGTGGCAGACTGCCCATCAGAGGTCACTAGAGAGCACCGATGGCAGTGATTATGTAACTGTCATTTGAGTGATACATAACTGCCAGAGGTCAAGGTGACTCTGATTGGGCAGAGGTGACTGTCAGGTGACAGAGGTTGGGGCTACCTGGTCTGTCTGAATAAATACTGAGGTAAGCTTCCAGAAGCTTCAGTCATCCAGGGGAGCTCACAGGTTAGGAGAGTCTGTCACACAAAGGAGACCCCTCAGAGACTGTTGACAGTGGAAACGGTCACAGGGGGGTGACCCTATAGGACATAGGTCACAGGCAGAGATGGCCTGTGAGGACCTGGATTATTGGTGGACTTTGTAAGGTGAAACGCCGTGGTGGATTGGCCTAGGGCAGCCACGGCGGATAGAGCCGCGAAGTACGCCTGACGGAAAAAAAAGTGTACAAGTGAAGGTACCCGGGCCTGTCTGCAGGAGGATAACAGTGTGAAACATCTGTCGTGTTTTGTTCTGGTCGTCGTGAGGGCGGCCAATAAAAGCAAACCTGTTGAATACAATTCCTGCCTCTGTCTCGTGCCTGTCAACATCAAGAAGCGGGTCACCCCTCATTCCTGTGAGTACAGCACACCTCTGCCGCCTACCAGCCACACCACCTAAATACCACAGCACGCCACCCTCCGCCCCAGCTCAGCCACCGGACCTCTACATGCACATACACTAAGTGTATGGGCTGTCAAACATTTCCACCTGGGGGTAAATATCAACATAGTGAGACCTTTTTTTTGGGGGGGGGCATCATAAACACCTTGCAAAACTGTTAAGTGGTTTCATACACAGTTGCTGCTGGAAATGTGCAGGTTTTAGTAAAAATATGGTGGATAAATCATTGCATGAAGTGATCTGGAAAATGGTCATGGTGATGACAGGAATAGGAAAGTACATGATTAATAACAGCAGTGGCTATGGGAGGTATGAGATCCAGGATACAGCCAGCAATGATTCATCGTTTAGCCACCATCAATTACCATAATCGGCTTCATGCCCGTCATAAGATCAGTGTACCAGATGTGCATGTGAGACTCGTCCTAAGAAATGCCTGTCCACGTGTCTGTATAAAGGGCAAAGTGCATAATGTTTGTGAGATACTGAATTATACAAAGCAGATCAGTGTAGGAGGAAAAACAAACAAACTGATGGATGGTCATGAAAAATTAAGATTAAAGAGGAGTGCACCGTCCATAACTATAAACACACCTGTGCAACAAGCTTCATCTTCACCCATACATATTACCAATAATATACAAATGTCACAGTCTAAAAATAATTGTCCGAGTGTAACCAACACTGTTAAAGGAATGCCACAAAACGTAAATAACCACGACGCTTTAAAAAACCTGATTTCCTATTTACAACATATGGACGATGATGGTATTGATGACAACTTTGAAAATTTCCACATCCACACCAAGAAGATGAAGATCACAGCTGCCAAAAATGTTCCAAAAAGGCAGTGAATGTCTGGAAAATCATTTTCTCTAGGGCAAAGTTTACCTCTTACTAAAGTGGTACCGAATGAGGCATACACAGCTCTCTGGTGTACTCAGCGTGAGATGCTTGACAGATGATGTATTCTGAATTGTCTATGTCCACTTTTTGAAAGCAAGCTGAAAAGAAGGATGATTATGCGGGAACACGTGTGATTTTGGTCAGTAAGGAGGTGATGTCAGGTACATATAGGTAGATCTGCGTGGCATCGGCGTAATGATGATATTGCAAGCCATGCCATTACATCAGCTGGCCCTGGCCGAAGGTGTAGATGGAGAAGAGTAGGGGTCCTAGAACAGAGACTTGTGGAACAACGAAAGACAGGTGTCGAGGTGAGGACGTGGTGTGGTAGAGGGAGACAATGAATGTTCCCCTACCAGTCTTCTTGTTTTTTAAAGACTCTGCCGATAACCACAAAAAGAACATTTGCACCACCGGCCATGGCCGCATCTGCAGGGGTAGTAAAACTACCAGCCTTAACATGACCAGCATTATCAGGCACATGGCAGCAAAGCAACAGACTTTGTTGGCTCAACACCAGGCTCCATGAACAGTGTTTGCGGGTGCTACCACTGCTTCTTCCGCTGTTGTGCAAGCAAGCCAATCCCTTGTCCACGGTGCATGTGAACATGCTTCCTGCCCTGCACCTGTCATTGACCACAGTCAAATTGCACCATTAACAAGCATGTCCACATCCTTGTCCCAGTGCAGCCTTCAGTTGTCCTACCCTAGTCATTGGACCGTAAATGGAAAGACGCAGCCAACGCCCCACAGGCCACAGTGCTAAGTTCACAAATTTCTCATCTGCTTGTGCTCAAAATGTTGCATACTAGGCTCATGGGAAGCAGATGCTTTCCACAACCTGATGGCGGTGACCGTAACAAGGTACTCGGTCCCCACCCACCACTATTTCTCCTGGTCTGCCGTCACAACATTAGACAAGAAAGAATGTGTCCCACAACATTACCCAGGTCAACAATGCTGGTACAGGGAAAGTGCACCTAACCACGGACACATGGACAAGTGCTTGTGGGCAGGGACGGTACAACTTGCTGATGGCACATTGTGTTTGCATAGAAAAAGTCATAACCCAGTCTGACAATGGGAGACCATGTCACAGATGTATAGAGGAGGAAGGTTGGGGAAGGCTTTGTATGTCATACTTAGGGTTTTGAACTGTAGCTTATGAGCAATAGGAAGGCAGTGAAGGGCATGGGAGAGAGGAGAGGCTGGCAGCAGAGTTTTGGATAGATTTGAGTGGTGCAACAGGGCGAGAGGGAGGCTACAGATTATAAGGTTGCAATACTCGAGGCTGGAGATCATGAGGGCGTGCACAAACATTTTTTAAGTTATTTGGAATGTACGGATCCAGGAATTGGTTTTGAGTTGTAATGGACAGGAGGAGGCAAGGGCTTTGATATGTAGCTTGAAAGAGAGGGCAGAGTCGAGGATCACCCCGAGGCCACAAATATGCGGGAATATTCATCCCGGCATTACACAGGCACGTGTCCCACATTACCTGTGCCCTCCACAATGCTGTTACTTGGAAAGTCTACCTAACCACAAACACGTGGACAAGTGCTTGTGGTCAGGGACGGTACATCTCACTGAGGGTACACTGGGTTAACATAGTGGAAGTCGGGACCCACTCCAACCTTGGTATGGTGCCCGTTCTCCCAAACACCGAGTATTGCGTGCCCTACGTCAATCTGGATTGCCCCCACAGTGTACATACAGCTCCAGCACCTCCTCCTCCTTCGCCTCCTCTGCAGCCTCCAGCTACAAAAGTAGCACATCAGTCCCAAGCTGGGAGCACTGCAACACTGCCTCATCAAAGCGGGAACAGGCTGTGCTGAAGCTAATATGCTTCTCTGACAAACCCCACAATGCTAGAGTTGTGGACAGCTCGGAAAGAGCAGGCAGATCGGTGGCTGAGACCGCTGAACCCACACCCAAGCATGCTTGTGTATGATAATGGCTGGAACCTGGTGGCTGGTCTGTGGTGAGTTGAGCTCACACACGTGCCATGCCTGACTCATGCACTTACCTAATTCGTCAACGTTTTTTGAAAAGCGACATGGAGATGCCAGATCTGCTAGAAAAAGTCCAACGCTCTGCAGAGCCATGTTAGAAAGTCAGCTACAGCTTCATCCGCCCTTGACATGCTTCAGCAGCGCTATCAGCTTCTGGCTCACCGACTGGTGTGTGATGTCTGTAGGCGTCGGAACTCTGCACTGCAGATGTTGGAAAGGATTTGTGAGCAGAAGAGGGCATTTGGTGACTAGTCTACCAGCATCAACAAGGTTGTCGGTATTCAGTTCTGACTTCACACATAAGATCTCAGAAGTGTACAGGGTACTCAGAAGGAAGCTAAGAAAAATGAAGCAAAACTTCTTTCCTGCATGCTGACCAATGCAAGAAGCCTGACCAATAAGATTGAAGATCTGGAGTTGGTAATGTATGAGGAAAATACGACATAGTAGGAATAACTGAGACATGGTTAGACGACAGCTATGACTGGGCGGCTAACTTGCAAGGATATGATTTGTTTAAGAGGGATCGTAAAAAAAGGAAAGCGGGTGGAGTCTGTCTATATATAAAGTCCACTTTAAAGCCCACACTAAGAGAAGATATACAAGAGGGAAATGAAGAGGTGGAGTCTCTATGGGTGGAGATATAAGGAGAGAAAAGTAATAAAATCCTCATAGGGGTTTGTTATAAGCCACCAAATATAACAGAAACCACTGAAAATGTATTATTGAAACAAATAGACAAAGCAGCAAATCACAATGAGGTGATTATTATGGGGGACTTCAACTACCCCGACATAGACTGGGAAACTGAAACCTGCGTATCTCAGAAAGGAAACCAATTTCTGTCAGTAACCAAGGATAATTATCTGTCACAACTTGTGCAGGGCCCAACTAGAGGGACAGCCCTTCTGGACTTAATTTTAAGCAACAGGCCAGAACAGTGACCACAATATAATAAAATTCCACTTGTCCTTCAGTAAGGTGCCCTGGAAGGGGGGTTACGAAAACGCTGAATTTCAGGAAAGCAAAGTTTGATCAGCTTAGAGAGGACCTTCGCCGAATTGATTGGGACAATGTCCTCAAAAATAGGAGCACAGAAAATAAATGGGAAATATTTAAATCAGTTTTAAACACCCACTGCGAGCTAGCCATACTGTACAGAAATAAAAGCGCTAGGAACAGGAGAACACTAAACTGTGTTCCAAATTATTATGCAAAAAGAGTTTTGGAGTGATAAGGTTAGAATTTTTTGGTTTGTCATTTAAACTCATTGATGGTGATGTGTGTCAGGGCTCTTTATATCACTGAAAGCAATTGCAGATACCTGTGCAAATTAGTTTGGCAGGTGTGTCCAAATAAAGGCAATACTACTTAAGAAGGCTGTTCCACATTATTAAGGAAGCCTACATTTTTTGCCAAAATGGGAAAGAAAAAGGATGTGTCGGCTGCTGGGAAGCAACAAATTGTTGAGTATTTAGGTCAAGGCATGACTACAATCAACATTGCCAAGACACTTCATCGTGATCATCGCACAATCAAGAAGTATGTAGCTGATTCCCAGCAAACGTGTGTGTGCTGAAAAGGAAAAATTGAGGACTCTTTCCAACAGGCAATTGCGTCAGATTAAAAGAGCAGCTGCAAAAATGCCTTATCATAGCAGCAGACAAGTTTTTGAAGCTGCTGGTGCCTCCAACGTTCCCCAAACAACAAGATGCAGGGTCCTTCAGAGGTTTGCAGCTGTGCGTAAGCCATCCTGTCGACCACCTCTATCCACTGCACACAAGCAGAAACGGCTCCAGTAGGCCAAACGATACATGAAGACTGACTTCCAAACTGTTTTGTTCACCCATGAGTGCCGTGCAATGCTCGATGGTCCAGATGGATGGAGTGGAGGATGGCTGGTTGATGGACACCCCATGAAAACACGGCTAAGGCGTCAACAAGGAGGAGGTGGAGTAATGTTTTGGGCTGGAATCATGGGGAGAGAGATTGTCGGCCCCTTTAGGATCCCTGAAGGGGTAAAGATGAACTCCATAATCTATGTGGAGTTTCTAAAACAGCACTTCCTGCCATGGTTCAAGAGGAAGAACCGTGCTTTCCGCAGCAAGATCATTTTCATGCATGATAATGAACCGTCTCATGCTGCAAATAACACATCTGCATCTCTGGCTGCTATGGGAGGACACACTTATGGTGTGGCCACCATCTTCCCCTGACCTCAACCCCATTGAGAACCTCTGGAGCATCATCAAAAGGAGTGTCTATGATGGTGGGAGGCAGTTCACATCTAAGCAACAGCTCTGGGAGGGTATTCTGTCCACATGCAAAACAATTGAAGCACAAACCATCCAAAAACTGACAAATTCAATGGACGAGAGAGTTCAGAAGCTTCTTTCGAACAAGGGGTCCTATGTGCAAATGTAACATCACCTAGAATAAAGTTTTGACTTGAAAACTGTTTGATTTCATTTTGTAATAAGCTGATAATGCTTATAATTTCACAATTGACCTTTTTTTTGTTCAAAATAAAAATAAAAAGGTTGAAAACTCTGCTGTGCATAATAATTTGGAACATGCATTTTGAGTGTTTCTTATTTTTAAAAATATACTGTTTTCATAGGCAGTTTGTTCAAAAACATTGCAATTATACTAGAACAGTAGATGACTGGAAAATAACAATGACTGCAATTCATATAGGTAATTTAGAGAAAATATGAGGAAATATTTTTTGCATAATAATTTGGAACACAGTGTAATGTGGCTAAATAAGGATGTAAAAAGGGCAATAAATAACAAGAACAAGGCATTTAGGAAGCTAAAACAAGAAGACAATGAAGAAGCATTAAAAAGTTATAGAGAAAAAAATAAAATGTGTAAAAAACAAATACATTTAGCAAAAGTGGAAACTGAGAGACTCGTTGCTAAGGAAAGTAAAACAAACCCCAGACTATTCTTTAATTATATAAACAGTAAAAAGATTAAAATTGATGGTGTCGGCCCTTTAAAAAACAATGAGGGTGAAATCATAGAGAGCGATGTGGGAAAAGCAAATGTTTTAAATACTTTTTTCTCAACAGTATTCACACAGGAAAGGATTTGCCAGGGGAAATGCAGAGTGATAATGTACACTCCCCATTAAGTATTACCTGCCTAACCAAGGAAGAAGTGCAGAACCGCCTTAGTAAGATTAAAATTGACAAATCACCGGGCCCTGACGGCATTCACCCTCGCGTATTAAGGGAGTTAAGTAATGTGATAGACAGGTCTCTATTCCTTATATTTAACCCCTTTCTGACATCAGACGTACTATCTCATCCATGGTACCCGGGCCCCTATGCCCATGGACGGGATAGTACGTCTAGCGCGATCAGCGGCGCCCACGTGGTGAGCGCCGCTGATGGCGGCTGGGTGTCAGCTGATTATCACAGCTGACACCTGGCACAATGTGTCAGGGGTGGTCACGGACCGCCCCCGACACGTTAACCCCTTGAACACCGCGATCAAACATGATCGCGGTGTACCGGGGGTTAAAGGGAAGCATCTGCACCGTGCTTTCCTGAGCCCCCCACAGCAGCGCAAAGTGCAGCGCTGCTGCTGGGGGCTCTTTCCCTGCAGGCCCCCGAAACCAAGATGGTGACAGGGGCCTTCGGGGGCCTGCAGGGAGCCGGCTTCCTCAGTGCCTGCAAAGCGCAGGCATGAGGAAGTCTGCAGCAGTGCCTGTGACAGATCGCTGATCTGTCACAGTGATCTGTGATGTGACAGATCAGCGATCTGTCACAGGAGGACAGTGATGTCCCACCTGGGACTATGTAATAATGTTAAAAAAAAAAGTGTTAAAATAATTTTTAAAAAATCGCCAAATAAATTAGAAAAAGAAAAATATTCCCCCAATAAATCCATTTTTGGAAATAATAATAAAAAAACAATAAAAGTACACATATTAGGTATCGCCGCGTCCGTAACGACCTGCCGTATAAAACTGTCCCATTAGTTAACCCCTTTAGCGAACCCCTTAAAAAAATAAAAATAAAAAACGAAGCAAAAAATAATGATTTATTATCATACCGCCAAACAAAAAGTGCAATAACGCGCAATCAAAAAGATACATATAAATATCCATGGTACCGCTGAAAACGTCATCTTGTCCCGCAAAAAACGAGCCATGATACAGCATCATCAGCGAAAAAATAAAAAAGCTATAGCTCGCAGAATAAAGCGATGCAAAAATGATTATTTTTTATATAAAATAGTTTTTATTGCATAAAACCGACAAAACATAAAAAAAGACCTAAATGAGGTATCGCTGTAACCGTACTGACCCGAAGAATAAAACTGCTTTATCAATTTTACCGCACGCGGAACGGTGTAAACGCACCCCCCCCAAAAGAAATACATGAAACGCTGGTTTTTGTTCATTCTGCGTCACAAAAATCGGAATAAAAAGCGATCAAAAAATGTCACGTGCCCGAAAATGATACCAATAAAAACGTCAACTCGTCCTGCAAAAAATAAGACCTCAAATGACTCGGTGGGTCAAAATACGGAAAAATTATAGCTCTCAATATGTGGTGATGCAAAAACTATTTTTACAATAAAAAGCGTCTTTAAGCGTATGACAGCTGCCAAAAATAAAAACCGCCATAAATAGTAAATCAAACCCCCCGTTATCACCCCCTTAGTTAGGAAAAAATAATAAAATTAAAAGAAAATGTATTTATTTCCATTTTCCCATTAGGGTTAGGGTTAGGGCTAGGGTTAGGGCCAGGGCTAAGGTTAGGGTTAGGGCTAGGGCTAGGGTTAGGGTTGAGATTAGGGTTATGGGTGTGTTGGGGTTCGGGTTGGAGTTAGAATTGGGGGTTTCCACTGTTTGGGCACATCAGGTGCTCTCCAAATGCAACATGGCGTCTGATCTCAATTCCAGCCAATTCTGAGTTGAAAAAGTCAAATGGTGCTCCTTCCCTTCCAAGCTCTGCCATGCACCCAGACAGTGTTTTACCCCCACATGTATGGTATCAGCCTACTCAGGACAAATTGCAAAACAACTTTTGGGGCCCAATTTCTCCTGTTACCCTTAGGAAAATAAAAAATTGGGGGCAAAAATATCATTTTTGTGGAAAAAAATGATTCTTTTATTTTCACGCCCGGGCGTTATAAACTTCTGTGAAGCACTTGGGGGTTCAAAGTGCTCACCACACATCTAGATAAGTTCCATGGGGGGTCTAGTGTCCAAAATGGCGACACTTGTGGGGAGTTTCAATAGTTTAGGTACATCAGGGGCTCTCCAAACGCACATGACACCCGCAGACCATTCCATCAAAGTCTGCATTCCAAAACGTCACTACTTCCCTTCCGAGACCCGACGTGTGTCCATACAGTAGTTTTCTCCCACATATGGGGTGTCAGCGTACTCAGGACAAATTGGACAACAACTTTTGGGGTTCAATTTCTCCTGTTACCCTTGGGAAAATAAAAAAATTGGGGACTAATTGATCATGTTTGTGGAAAAAATACATTTTTTTTTATTTTCATGCCCGAGCATTATAAACTTCTGTGAAGCCCTTGGGGGTTCAAAGTGCTCACCACACATCTAGATAAGTTCCGTGGGGGGTCTAGTGTCCAAAATGGGGTCATTTGTGGGGAGTTTCAATAGTTTAGGTACATCAGGGGCTCTCCAAAGGCAACATGACACCCGCAGGCCATTCCATCAAAGTCTGCATTCCAAAACGTCACTACTTCCCTTCCGAGCCCCGACGTGTGCCCATACAGTAGTTTTCTCCCACATGTAGGATATCAGCATACTCAGGACAAATTGGACAACAACTTTTGGTGTCCAATTTCTCCTGGTACCCTTGGGAAAATAAAAAAAATTGGTGACTAAAAGATCATGTTTGTGGAAAAAATGCGAATTTTTTATTTACACGCCCGGGCGTTATAAACTTCTGTGAAGCCCTTGGGGGTTCAAAGTTCTCACCACACATCTAGATAAGTTCCTTGCGGGGTCTAGCTTCCAAAATGGTGTCATTTGTGGGGAGTTTCCACTGTTTTGGTACATCAGGGGTTTTCCAATCGCGACATGGTGTCCGATCTTGATTCCAGCCAAAAACGTCAAATGGCGCTGCTTCCCTTCTGAGCTCTGCCATGCGCCCAAATAATGGTTTACCCCCACATGTGGGGTATCAGCGTACTCAGGACAAATTGCACAACAACTTTTATGGTCCTGTTACCCTTGGGAAAATAAAAATTGGGGGTGAAAAGATCATTTTTGTGGAAAAAATAAGATTTTTTAATTGTACCGCTGTACGTTATAAACTTCTGTGAAGCCCTTGTGGGTTCAAAGTTCTCACCACATATCTAGATAAGTTCCTTGGGGGGTCTAGTTTCCAAAATGGGGTCACTTGTGTGGGGTGTCCACTGTTTAGGTGCATCAGGGGCTCTCCAAACGTGACATGGCGTCCGATCTGAATTCCAGCCAATTTTGCATTGAAAAAGTCAAATGGCGCTCCTCCCTTCTGAGCTCTGCCATGCGCCGAAACAGTGGTTCCCCCCACATATCAGGTATCAGCGTACTCAGGACAAATTGCACAATAACTTTTGCAGTCCAATTTCTCCTGTTACCCTTGGTAAAATAAAAAAATTGAACCTGAAGTATTTTTTTTGTGAAAAAAAGTTAGATGTTTATTTTTTTTTAAATATTCAAAAAATTCCTGTGACGCAAGGGTTAATAAACTTCTTGAATGTGGTTTTGAGCACCTTAAAGGGTGCAGTTTTTAGAATGGTGTCACTTTTGGGCATTTTCTATCATATAAACCCCTCAAAGTGGCTTCAAATGTGATGTGGTCCGTAAAAATAAAATGGTGTTGCAAAAATGAGAAATCGCTGGTCAATTTTCTAACCCTTACAACTTCCTAACAAAAAAAATTTTGGTTCCAAAATTGTGCTGATGTAAAGTAAACATGTGGGAAATGTTACTTATCAAGTTTTTTGTGTGACGTATCTCTGTGATTTAAGGGCATAAAAATTCAAAGTTGGAAAATTGCAAAATTTTCAAAATTTTCGCCAAATTTCCGCTTTTTCACAAATAAACGCAAGTTATTTGAATGAACTTTTACCACTATCATGAAGTACAATATGTCACGAGAAAACAATGTCAGAATCACCGGGATCCATAGAAGCGTTCCAGAGTTATGACCTCATAAAGGGACAGTGGTCAGAATTGTAAAAATTGGCCCGGTCATGAACGTGCAAACCACCCTTGGGGGTGAAGGGGTTAAAGACTCTATAGAAACGGTGCCTGTTCCTTTTGATTGGCGGCAAGAAAATGTGGTACCAATATTCAAAAAGGGGTGTAAAAGGGAACATGGAATCTATAGGCCGGTAAGCTTAACATCTGTTGTGGGTAAAATTATTGAAGAGTTTCTAAGGGATACCATTATAGAATATCTCAATGTGAATAAATGTTTAACTCTACATCAACATGGATTTATGAAGGATCGCTCCTGTCAAATTAACCTGATCAGCTTCTATGAGGTTGTAAGCTATCAAATGGACCAAGGAGAATCATTGGATGTCATTTATCTCGACTTCTCTAAAGAATTTGACACTGTCCCACATAAAAGATTGGTAAGTAAGTTGAGAAAGCTTGGGCTAGGGGAAAATGTGTGTATATGGGTAGGTAGCTGGCTTAGTGATAGAAAACAAAGAGTGGTTATTAATGGTGCATACTCAGATTGGGCCAGGGTTACTAGTGGGGTACCACAGGGTTCTGTATTGGGCCCCCTACTATTTAATATATTTATTGATGATCTAGTGGATGGCTTACACAGTAAAATATCAGTATTTGCAGATGATACAAACTATGTAAGGTAGTTAACACAAAGGAGGACAGTTTGCAACTACAGACAGATTTGAGTAAATTGGACAATTAGGCTGAAAAATGGCAAATGAGGTTTAACACAGATAAGTGTAAGGTTATGCACATGGGAAGGAGAAACAGATGATATAATTACTTACTAAATGGGAAACTGCTGGGGAAATCAGACATGGAAAAAGACTTAGGCATCTTAGTCAATAAGAAGCTAAATTGAAGTGCCACCAGCTGCCACCAAAGCAAATAGGGTCATGGGATGCATTAAAAGAGGTCTGGGGACACGAGATGAAAACATAATTCTCCCTCTGTACAAATCACTTGTCAGACCACACTTGGAGTATTGTGTGCAATTTTGGACGCCGGTGCTCAAGAAAGACATTACTGAACTTGAAAGGGCTCAAAGGCGGGCTACTAAAATGATAAATGGAGTTGGTTCACTATAATACCCAGAAAGGTTATCAAAATTAGGTCTATTTACTCTAGAAAAGAGAAGACTTAGGGGAGACTTAATATATATATATAAGTATATCAGAGGGCAATACAGAGATCTCTCCAATGAACTGTTTGTACCAAGGACTGTGACACGAACAAGGGGGCATTCTCTTCGTTTGGAGGAAAGACAGTTTCTGCACCAGCATAGTTAGGGTTCTTCACAGTAAGAGCAGTGAGGCTCTGGAATTCTCTTCCTGAGGAAGTGGTGATGGCCAACTCACTGAATGAATTTAAGAAAGGAATGGATGCTTTTCTTGTGAGTAACAGTATAGAAGGTTACGAATAACAGAATATTATAGGTAGATGGTTGACCCAGCTTAAGGGAAGGAATTTTTTTCCCTATGGAGAAAATTGGCTTCTACTCTGTGGGTTTTTTGCCCTCCCCAGGATCAACAATGCAGAACAGCTGCACTAAAAATAGGCTGAACTAGATGGACATAAGGTCTTCCTTCAGCCTTCAAAACTATGTTACTATGTATGTTACTATGTTACATACTACATACATACTACATATATACTACATTCATACAACATACATACATACTACATACTACATACATACTACATATATACTACATTCATACAAAATACATACATACATACTACATACATACTACATATATACTACATTCATACAACATACATACATACTTCATATATACTACATTCATACAACATACATACATACATACTACATATATACTACATATATACTAAATTCATACAACATACATACATAATATATAATACATACATACTACATATACTGTATACTACATTCATACAACATACATACATACTACATATATACTACATTCATACAACATACATACATACTACATACATACTTCATATATACTACATTCATACAACATACATACATACTACATACATACTACATATATACTACATTCATACAACATACATACATACTACATATATACTACATACATACATACTACATATACACAACATACATACATACTACATACATACTTCATATATACTACATTCATACAACATACATACATACTACATACCTACTACATATATACTACATTCATACAACATACATACTACATACATACTACATTCATACAACATACATACTACATACATACTACATATATACAACATACATACATACTACATACTTCATACATACTACATTTATACAACATACATACATACTACATACATATTACATATATACTACATTCATACAACATACATACATACATAGTACATACTACATACATACTACAGACATACCACATACATAAAACATGCTACAGACATACAACATACATACAACAAACATACTACATACATACTACATACAATACATTCATACATTCATACAATACATACATATAGACATGCAGTACATATAACATAGAGTATACATACTCACCATCACTTGTCACTTTGATCCCCGAAGCCAGTGTCATCTGTAAAAAATATTAAAATAACAAACAACCAATATACTCCCTGATCCGCAGAAATCCACGAGTGTCCCACGACGATCTCCCGTGGAGAACAGCAGCATCAGCTGATGCGACCCCTCTCTATGGGCACCAGGAATACAATGATGGGAGGTAGGTATCCTTCCGCACTATATTCCTCCGCCACTGTAAAAAAGATAGTCCCTAGTCTCACTTTTGGCATTGCTGTGTGAGAAAGTTCCCACGCACCTTTTGCCTTAAAGTGAGGCCAGTGAACTATGTAGTATGTATGTATGTATGTTGTATGAATGTAGTATATATGTAGTATGTATGTTGTATGAATGTAGTATATATGTAGTATGTATGCTGTATGAATGTATTATATATATGTAGTATATATGTAGTATGTATGTATGTTGCATGAATGTAGTATATATGAAGTATGTATGTAGTATGTAGTATGTATGTATGTTGTATGAATGTTGTATATATGTAGTATGTATGTAGTGTAAATGTTTTTTTTTTTTACATTCAACACATTAGCCGGATGATGGGACTACTGTCCCATCATTAGCTAATGTGTCAATCACTGTCATTGTAGCAGGCATAGCCCGATGGGACTTGTAGTCCCATCGGACGATGCCTGCACACACATACAACCCCCGACAGGCCCGTACAGACCCCTGGCAGGCCCGCACAGACCCCCGGCAGGCCCGTACAGACCCCCGGCAGGCCCGTACAGACCCCCGGCAGGCCCGCACAGACCCCTGGCAGCCCGCACAGACCCCGGCAGCCCGCACAGACCCTGGCAGCCCGCACAGACCCCCGGCAGGCCGCACAGACCCCCAGCAGGCCCGCACAGACCCCCGGCAACCCGCACAGACCCCCGACAGGCCCACACAGACCCCCGGCAGGCCCGCACAGACCGCGCATCATGATGACATCATTTCAGCAGCCAATCACAGCCATGCCATTAGTTAACATGGCTAACACAACTGGCTCATTGCATTATGGGAACTTCCGATTCCGGTATTCGATATTGTAAAAATATCGGTACTCGGTATCGGAACTCCGATACAGCGAATATCGGCCAATACCCGATATTTGCAGTATCGGAATGCTCAACACTAGTTGTGTATGTTCTGAATTATGTAACATCATTTGTGTGATTATTAATTATTCATACCTATTTTCTGCACAATATATTCATCTTTTTCTTCAAGGCTTTGGAATATAATGTTGTAAGAGTGAAAGCAACTTGCTGAAGTGTGTTTACCTCAAATGTGAAACTACTTGTCAATTGTCATTTTTACTATTTTTCCATTCTGTGTGCGGCTAACCACCTTATTGATGTTATTGAGTTTCTTTGGCAAGAAAACAACAGCTCCTTCAATACCACATGCTTTTCCTATTAAATGCTGCTAAAGTAGAGGTAAGATTAGGGACCTAGATAACATCTGGGGATTGTAGTCAACATGACACTGTGCCACCACCCACTGGGGTCTAGCTACCAAGTTGACATAGTTTGTGCACAGCTGAACAGAGTTGTCACAAAAAAAATTCCTTCAATAACATGTTGGAGTGATTGTCTAATGGAAACACCCATATAGTATTATTATTATTATTATTTATTTATTTGTATAGCAACATTCATTCCATGGTGCTGTACACGACAAGGGGTTACATACAAATTAATAGATATCATTTACAGAGAAAAAAATTACAATGACAGACTGGTACAGAGGGACGAGGACCTTGTCCTTGCGGACTTTCATTCTGCAGGACAATGGGAAAGAGACAGAAGGTGGGGGATGCGGCACCTCGGGTGGTGGAGAGGCGGCAGCTCGTGTGGTGGTGTAGAAGTCACATCTCTGGCCACCACACTCTCCAATTGACATCTCTTTAAATGCAGCTGAAATGTCAAAATCTCTAGCTTCAGTTTTAGAAAATGCATGGGCTTTTTTTTACGTCATTGTCCAATCAGTTCAGTATTAGTAGGTGAGGGCTTGTTAGAATCCTGCCCAGGAACACCAGGCTTCAGTAGTTGCGAATCCTGTCCCCGTGATCTTCCACGTGCTCTTGCTCTGGCTCTTCCAGGCATGATTTGATCAAGAAGATTTAGCCTTTGTAATACAGAGACAGAGTACAACACCGCTTAAGCATTCACTCTCTGCTACTCAGACTTTCTATCTGTGCAGTGACTGCCTCTAGGTTGAAGATGAGGATGATGGTAGTAGTTGGAGTATTTAACACAGTCATGAAGCAGCCATAACAACTTGAATCAGAATTTTTTTTAGCAACATACCCCACTGTCAAATATGTTTCTTTTTGTTTGTTTTTTTTGAGATGCAAAGTGTGCTGGATATAATGAGAGTGGCAGACTGCCAAAAAAAAGGGAACTTAGGCCTAAGGCTATGTTCCTACGTAGCGTTTTTTTTCGCGGCAGTTTTAAACGAGCGATTTTGCCGCGAAAATGCGAAAAATAAGCATCCCAAGCATTCCTATGGGATTCCGCAATGCTGTGCTAATGCTGCGTTTTTTTTCCACGGCGGAATCGCTTAGCGGTAAAAAACGCAGCATGATCATTAATTTAGCAGAATCGCGGTGATCCCACACCCATAGGAATGCATTGTTCTGCTTACTTTCCGCATGTGGCTGTGCACACCATGCGAAAAGTAAGCAGAACATTTGCGGATGATACCCACGATCCGGAGGAGAGGAGACTGTCCTCCGGGCTTTGGGTACGATATCCCTGTGAAAAATAGAATTTAAAATAAAAAATATTGTTATTCTTACCTTCCGGCGTCCCGCGCAGCCTTCCCGCCTCTCTCCACGCTCCCGGTCCCAGTAATCCTTTGCGAGAATGACCGCGATGACGTCGCGATCTCGCGGTCATTCGCGATGACGTCCTATCTTTTACTACTGATGCTGCATAGGCAGCCTCAATAGTAAAAAGTTGGTCACACTCGTCAAACACTATGTTTAACGAGTGTGACCAACCTGTCAATCAGTTCTCCAAGCTATGCTACAGATTGCTTGGAAAATGCTAGCGTTCTGCAAGCTAATTACGCTTGCAAAACGCTAGTTTTTCCGCGGGAATTTAAATGCGATTTTCTCGCGGAATGGAATCCAGAATTCTCGCGGTAATTTCCGCGAGAGTTCCGCTACGTGTGCACATAGCCAATGCCACAATTTTTGGCACACGGATGTATGAGGCATGTCACAGTTAGACCCCACTGTAAAATGTGGCCTCTTTTGTAAAAAAATGCAACATAGTTCTTTATATAACTTGAGTACCAGACAGGAAAACACTGGAATACCGGCCTAAAATCCCCAAATTTTTATCACAGGGATGTATGAGGCGTTTCACAGATATACCACACTGTAAAATATGTGCCCTGTTTTTTAAAATATTGCAACATAGTGCTGTATATAACTTGAGTAACAGACAGGAAAACACTGGAATACCAGCCTAAAATCCCCAAATTTTTATCACACGGACGTAGGAGGCGTGTCACAGATATAGCACACTGTAAAATATGTCTTTTTTTTAATGAAAACGTGTGCTGGATATAATGAGAGTGACAGACTGGAAAAAAAGGGAATTAGGCTGTGTTCACACACAGCGTTTTTTTAACGATTTTTACCGCGGTTTTCACTATAAAACCGCTATAAAACCGCTAAAAATAAGCTTCCCATTCATTTCTATGCATTTTGCACTTTCTGTGCACTTTGATGCGTTTTTTTACCGCGAAAAAACCGCATCGCGGTAAAAAACGCAGCATGCACATTAATTTTGCGTTTTTTTCCGCGGTTTAGGCTTCTCCCATGCTTTTAGAAACCGCTGCGGTAAAAAACGCATCAAAACCGCGCAAAAACCGCCGCGGAAAAATAGGTGCGGTTTCTGGGAAGGGATTCAGGTTTTTGTGCAGAAATTTTCTGCAACGTGTGCACATACCCTTAGGCCTAAAATGCCACACTTTTTGGCACACTTATGTATGAGGCGTGTCACAGATATACCCCACTGTAAAATGTGGCCTGATTTGTTAAAAAAATGCAACAGACGGCTGTATATAATTTGAGTAACAGACAGGAAACCACTGGCGTACCGGCCTAAAATCCACACGGATGTATGAGGCGTGTCACAGATATAACGAAGAGAAATAGGCGTTCCAGCTTCCAACATCAATTCCTTTATTGGTGCATACGTTAAAAGCTTGGCAGGCAAATGTGCTCCTCCATAATACAGCGGATGTACTAGTACAGCATGGGGTAAACAGTAACGCGTTTCGACCCTACAATGGGTCTTTGTCACAGCTGTGACAAAGACCCATTGTAGGGTCGAAACGCGTTGCTGGGATGGAGATACCGCTATGACAAATGTGTGGCCTGTTTTTTGGGGGGGCAAAATAGTGCTGTACAGTGACAGACAGCAAAAAAAATTGAATTTAGGCCTAAAAAGACAAAAAATCTTAGCAGATGGATGGATGAGTCATGTCACAGATATACCACACTGTAAAATATGTGGCCTGTATTTTTGGGGTGATTCAGCAAAATAGTGTTAAGAAAATGTGTAAGACGCTCAAAAAAAATTTTACTCAACTGTACCACATAAAAATTAAATATTTCTCTGCGCACTCAAAAGGGATGTTTGGGACCCCTTTAAAATTGAGGATTTTCACGCTGTGCTAGGAAAAGGATCTGGCTGTATTGTGCACTGTCAAAAAGCAAATGGAGGAAAAAAAAGGACTCTGGATTGCTTTGCAATAAAAAAAGCTCTATTAGCTCTGGCCAAAAATTTTTTCAAAGCCAATTACACCTGGGGTTAGGTATATACGGCCAATATATCCTACAGGTAGCAGCAGCAGCACCAGAACACAGGAAGGGAATGGACCCTCCTGATGTATGCAATTATATGTATATACATACATACGGTGCCTGCAAGCCTTGCACTGATGTGTATAGAGCGATGTACACTACCCTGCCTACCTAACTCTGGAACCTATATACTCCAGAATTAGCCCTTAGAAGGACTGTTCGTTTATCTGGATTTGAGTAGTTTACAATGGTAGACCCCACACTGACTAATAAATCCCCAAATCTGACCCTATCTCGGCAGCAGCTCTCCCTACACTATCTAAATCCTGAGCTGAATGTGCCGAGCAGGGCAGCGTCGGGTCTCTTATACCCCTGATGATGCTGTGCGGTCAGCCAATCACTGCACGACCACAACAAAGATGGCTGCGGTGTTTCATTGCCTGGCAGACAATCCCTGCATCGTGATTGGATCTCTGAAGTCCGCCAAAAAAGCTGGGTGGAGACCTGAGTTCCTGCCAAGTAATCCAGGAAATGCTCGGTGCTCACTGAGTACACCGAGTACCGTGATACTCGGGAGAGTAACGAGTAGTGGCGAGCATGTTCGCTCATCACTAATTAAGATTATTAAAGGAATCTGTGTCATTTTTTTCAAATAAAGGACTTTATTATTGGTGTGTATGTTTTTATACAATGTGACTATGGGATTAGTAATGGGGCGTCTTATTGACACCTCTGCATTACTAATGGAGCACCCCTTTGGCCGTGGGTTACTCGGTACTGGGCCAGAGTCTTAATGGGATGTGTCACGGCAGCAGTGACCCGGTCCGTGGCCCTGAGTGTCCATGAAAAATAAGAATTGATGAGGAATAAAGTCTATGTGTAGATAAGTTTGTGACGCCACCTGTGGTTTCTGGTCAGAGGTGACCAGCGCTGCAGTGCAGCAGAGATGGAATAGCCCACTACAGGAAGAGCTTTGTCCCAGGGCATTGGTGATAGCCAGGATGTTGTATTTGGTTGTGGCAGATGTAGCAGTGCTGAGTAGGTGTTGCAAAAAGAATTCAGAGGACACAGCTGTGTGCAGTTCCAAAGCTTTACT
This sequence comes from Dendrobates tinctorius, assembly GCF_039654945.1. Taxonomy (NCBI): domain Eukaryota; kingdom Metazoa; phylum Chordata; class Amphibia; order Anura; family Dendrobatidae; genus Dendrobates; species Dendrobates tinctorius. The sequence goes on from NW_027361680.1 coordinate 11,665,586, forward strand.
CACAGTTCTTGTGTACACGAAGACCCGCTTGGCACTGCGTCCTCCAGGTGAGGGGTCCAGCAAACTCCCAGGCAGATGGAGTACACCTTTCCAGAACTCCCTTCAGTGTGTTCCTTTCCTGGCCGTGTCCCTGTGCTGATTTCCTCCCTCCTATCCAGCACCTTCACAAGCAGTGTCCCAAGCCAGCAGACTAGGATCTTGTCGGGAATAACCTCTAGGTCCCTGGATCCAATGTGTCTGCCTTTTCAGCGAATAATTGTGGATTTGGCTGCAGCACTTGCAATGCTCGGAGCCTCTGGTTGATCTAGCTGAGTCCGTTGTCCACTCCACTAGTTTTAGGGCCAGTCCCTATACTGCGACCTGATCCCTCCACCTGACGTTAGCCGGCGTGGAACGAGCCCCACGGACAGTATGGTCGCTGCCCATGCCTCTAGGATCCCTTCCCTCTTCAGGGTGCTTACTTCTGCCTTTTCTTTCCCAGCAGCTCTTCCTGACCAGGAGCTGCTTCACACACGTCCTTCCAATTTCTCCTCTCAGGACGGACTCCTGACTAAACTATCTTCTCCTGCTCTCATCCTACTAGCTCCACACACCTCCCAACACCTTTAACCACCAATGCAGAGTTGAGATCATCCTCCCGTATGGTACATCCAGATGCCCTGCTGCTGTAGGGTGTGTGTTGGGTGCAGGTGTTAGAGTCCTGTCAGGTGCCTCCACCTTACCTGAGGAGTGGGAAACTACACCTCTGGGTGAGGTGCAGTACCTTTGTGGTGACTGAGCCCTCAGGGGCACCACATTAACCTTAGGGTTTGATGTCACCTGACAAATGTGACATCAACCCCACAAATATGAACCCCACTTGCCACCGCTACAGGGCAAGTGGGAAGAGCGAGGCTAAATGCCAGAATTGGCGCATCTTATGGATTTGCTGTTTCTGGGGAGGCTAATTATGTAAATTGTCTCTTCAGAGAGGAAGAGGACTAGAACTCTAGTGCCACCTATTGGAGGTAGCAATCCTAAAAGTCAATGTTGACCCTTTAACGAGCCTAGTTACATGACTTAGGATAAAAGCCAAGCCAGAATCTCCATTTGCAGACACTGTGTTTCGGGGTACTGCCCCTCATCAGTGCAAAGTGGGAGAAGATCTGGTTTGGCTGTGAGAGAGGCGTCTGACCGATATCCAAGAAGTATCATTTCTCCTTGCGGAGAATAACATGCTAAGCATGTCGAGGTGAGGAGACTTAAAGCTGCAATGCTCCTCTGGGAAATATGCTAATTATGCAAATTGTCTCTTCAGAGAGGAAGAGGGCTAGAACTCTAGTGCCACCTATTGGAGGTAGCAATCCTAAAAGTCAATGTTGACCCTTTAACGAGCCTAGTTACATGACTTAGGATAAAAGCCAAGCCAGAATCTCCATTTGCAGACACTGTGTTTCGGGGTACTGCCCCTCATCAGTGCAAAGTGGGAGAAGATCTGGTTTGGCTGTGAGAGAGGCGTCTGACCGATATCCAAGAAGTATCATTTCTCCTTGCGGAGAATAACATGCTAAGCATGTCGAGGTGAGGAGACTTAAAGCCGCAATGCTCCTCTGGGAAATATGCTAATTATGCAAATTGTCTCTTCAGAGAGGAAGAGGACTAGAACTCTAGTGCCACCTATTGGAGGTAGCAATCCTAAAAGTCAATGTTGACCCTTTAACGAGCCTAGTTACATGACTTAGGATAAAAGCCAAGCCAGAATCTCCATTTGCAGACACTGTGTTTCGGGGTACTGCCCCTCATCAGTGCAAAGTGGGAGAAGATCTGGTTTGGCTGTGAGAGAGGCGTCTGACCGATATCCAAGAAGTATCATTTCTCCTTGCGGAGAATAACATGCTAAGCATGTCGAGGTGAGGAGACTTCAAGCCGCAATGCTCCTCTGGGAAATATGCTAATTATGTAAATTGTCTCTTCAGAGAGGAAGAGGACTAGAACTCTAGTGCCACCTATTGGAGGTAGCAATCCTAAAAGTCAATGTTGACCCTTTAACGAGCCTAGTTACATGACTTAGGATAAAAGCCAAGCCAGAATCTCCATTTGCAGACACTGTGTTTCGGGGTACTGCCCCTCATCAGTGCAAAGTGGGAGAAGGTTTGGCTGTGAGAGAGGCGTCTGACCGATATCCAAGAAGTATCATTTCTCCTTGCGGAGAATAACATGCTAAGCATGTCGAGGTGAGGAGACTTAAAGCCGCAATGCTCCTCTGGGAAATATGCTAATTATGCAAATTGTCTCTTCAGAGAGGAAGAGGACTAGAACTCTAGTGCCACCTATTGGAGGTAGCAATCCTAAAAGTCAATGTTGACCCTTTAACGAGCCTAGTTACATGACTTAGGATAAAAGCTAGGGGAGGCTAAGAGCTGATGTTTTTAGCCTATGGGGGCCAGTGTCCATGGCCCCTTTCTAGGCTATCAATATCAGCCCGCAGCTGTCTGCATAGCCTTTGCTGGTTATAAAATATAGGGGACTCTGCATCACTTTTATGGGAGGTCCTCCATTTTAATAACCAGTAAAGGCTAAGTATACAGTTGTGAACTGATATTAATAGTCTGGGAAGCTCCATGGGTATTAACCCCTTCTCAGGATATAAACATGTGCCCCCAGCCATTGGGTTTCCCTCTGCTGGTTAAGAAAATTACACGGGAGCCTACACCATTTTTTTCAGAAAAATAATCTTTTATTAATTAAATACATGTACAGTAATTTGCACACACACTCTGTACTGATTGTATTTGTCGTTTTATCACTTATATAGCACCAATAATTCAACACTCGCTTTACAGACATTTACAGACATTACTGGCACTGTCAGCATTGGGACTCACAATCTAAATTTGTTATCTGCATGTCTTTGGCCTCATTCAAACATTAGTATTTTTGATCAGTATTTCATCAGTATTTGCATGCCAAAACCAGGAGTGTCTCCAAAACACAGAACAAGTGTCAATGTTCCAGTTATAGTTAATCTCTTTTAAGTTCCACTCCTGGCTTTGGCCTACAAACACTGATGCAAAATATTGACCAAATGATGACACGTGAATGAGGCCTTTGTAGCGTGGGTAGAAAAATAATTATTGGGAGTAAACCCTCACAAACACAGGTAGAACATACAAACTCTGCAAGGCTGATAATGTTTTTGCATTGACAGCTGAACATTTTTGTGGTTGGAAGGCTATCACTGCGATGCAAACTGTGTGCGCCACTGCTGTCTTGGGGAAAACCACTGTCAAGATTATCTTTCAGCATGTTTTGATACTGAAGAATGGGTGCGTCCCTTTCCAGGGGGGAAGCAACTGGCAAAATTTACTTTTGTATTGTGGATAGAACACAATGGCAACCGAGTAGTCAACACTAGTGTTGAGCATTCCGATACCGCAAGTATCGGGTATCGGCCGATATTAGCGGTATCGGAATTCCGATACTGACTTCCGATACTTTTGTCATATCGGATTCCGGAATCGGAATCGGAAGTTCCCATCATGCTATGAGCCTGCTTGCTTTGATTAAGCCAATGGGAATCCTCCGAAGTGTGGGCACATCCTGTTAGGCATGTAGGCATGTTAACTATTGGCATGGCTGTGATTGGCTGCCGAAATGATGTCATGATGCACTATAAAAGCCACCGCAGTCGCCATTTCTGGTTCACTCTGCTGTGAATTCAGTTAGGGACAGGCTGCTGTGGAAGACTGTGAGGGACAGTTAGAAATAGCGATTCCACTAAACTTCTAGTGCTTTACCCAGGCTACATAAACCACCACTGTAGCCTTCTTTGCCCTAGCAGCAGTGTTCACAGCTGTCTGCAAGGGCTGTGTGAGTGCAGCTCACGCTGTGGAGTGGGTCCTGCAGCCACGTCAGGCTGTAGGCCACCCAGTGTGATCACTGCTGCCTCATACATCTTTTAATTTTTGAGCTGCATTTTTTACATAATTTCAATCTAGTGTGCTTCCATCCGTATCCATATACGTTGGTTGCAAACACTAGTAGTAGACAGCGGAGCCTTTCTGCAGCCTTTCAGTGCTAGTGTCCACTTTGCTGCACTGTTCACGGCTGTCTGAGAGGTCTCTGACTGTGTGTGAGTGCAGCTCACGCTGAGTAGTGTGTCCTGCAGCTACGTCTGGTTGTAGGACGCTCAGCGTGTCACTGCCTCACACATTTTTCTTTTATTGCAGCTCATTTTTTCTTCTATTAGTGTGCATCCATCCATCTCCATCTACGGTGGTTGCAAACACTATATAGGAGTACACAGCGGAGCCTTTCTGCAGCCTGTCAGTGCCAGTGCCCACTTAGCTGCACTGTTCACGGCTGTCTGAGAGGTCTCTGACTGTGTGTGAGTGCAGCTCACGCAGAGTAGAGTGTCCTGCAGCTACGTCTGGTTGTAGGACGCTCAACGTGCGTCACTGCCTCACACATATTTGTCTTTGAGTGCAGCTCATTTTTTCTTCTCCTATTAGTGTGCATCCATCCGTATCCATCAGCATTGGTTGGTTGCAAACACTATATAGGAGTAGATAGAGGAGCCTTTTTTTCTGGCTTGTGCCCTGCCGGCGCAGCCAGATTAGTATTACCCAATTTTTTTGGAGCCTCATCTTTTGCATTGTAGGTTACCTGCCTGCATTGTAATAGCTCCAAAAAGTTGGTGATACTATCAGTTTCAATTCTTTGTTCACATACTTTGAGTTTGTTTCCAACAAAGAAACCACAAAAAAAGTTCACCAAACACTACATTTGGAACTTGTGTAGGCCACAACAGCTCCTATTAAAGTGTAGTCCACACACACACTTCATAAAATTAGTGTTTCTTGTACCTGTAACCAGCTGTTCAGGAATAAGCACACTAAGGCCCCCCTTTGTACTTTTCTGCCTATCTTAAGCAGTCTGGCAAGATGAAGAAGGCAGGGAGTAAGGCGCGTGGGCATGGGCGTGGGCGTGGAGTTTCAGCAGGGAGAGGACGTGGGGATTCTGCAGGGAGAGGACGTGGGGATTCTGCAGGTAGAGGACGTGGGGATTCTGGGCCTGCTGCGGGCACCAGTGGATCAGCATCCCCCAGTTTTAGCAGGCAACAGTCCTTTATGCGCAGCTTTGTAGGACCTCAACGTACCCCACTGCTGCGGGAGGAACAAATTGAAGCCGTTGTCGGATAGATGGCAGCTAACGCATCGACTTCAATTACTTCCACATCCTCTCAGGGCCAGAGCACCGAAGAGCAACCATCTGTCTCTTCACCACCTGCCAAAGTGCCCAGGCCGTCAGAGAGACATGGACAGGAGCCATCACAGTCTCTACTTCTGTTCTCGGAATCTGTTGGCTTGGAAAGAGGGGGCCAGCCAAGCAGCATTCCTGAATGTGAAGAAGAGGAAGTATGCAGTGATGCGCAACTTCTTTGTCCCTCTGAATCTGAAGAGGCGAGTGGGCCAGTGCCTATGGTCAGCACACCTCAGTACGCATCAGATGATGACGAGACTCAGTTGCCACTTTCTGGTGCGTACGGTGCTGGCGAGACAACCCCGGAGAAGCAGCTGTTTGAAGAGGGGAGGGAAGATGATGAGGTCCTTGACCCATCATGGCGTGAGGAACAGGAAGGTGGTGGGAGCAGCTCGGAGGAAGAGATTCCCCTACCGGCCAAAACAGGAGGCAGAGGGAGGGGGAAGACTTGGTTGCCTGTACCCTCCACTTCGGCACCCGTTAGGAGCATTCCTCATTCCAAAGGCAAAACGGGTGCTCCCAAGAGTTGCAGTGCGTGGTCCTTTTTTGACACAATTGCAGATGACATTTGCTTTGTCAATTGCAAGCTGTGTCATCAGATAGTCAAAAGAGGGAGAAATGTCAGCAACCTCAATACCACAAATATGTGGAAACATGTGCGCACCAAGCACGAGTTGGAGTTGCAGAGACACCCTGAAGACGTAGGCCAACGTACAGCACCACCTACCACCTCTTCAGTTCGTGTTGGGGCCTCTTCCTCCAGCTCACGCACTGCTGGTTCGGCTTCCTCACAGGATCGCCAAGGAAGAACCTCTGCCACTGTTGTCCGGAGACCCTGTCAGATTCCACCCATAGCAGCACGTTCCCATCCATCACAGCCATCGGTAGCACAGGCATGGGATAAAAGGCGCCCTTACTCGGCAAACCATCCCCGAGCACAGTCTCTGAATGCTGGCATTGCCAAACTTCTGGCAGTTGAAATGCTGTCATTCAGGCTGGTGGACACTGACACTTTCCGGGACTTAATGGCATTGGCAGTCTCCCAATACAACGTGCCCAGCCGCTTTTATTTCAGCAGGCGAGCCGTCCCTGCCCTGCAGAAACATGTTGAGGGCAAAATAAAACATGCACTACTAAACGCCGTTAGTAGCAAGGTCCACCTGACCACCGATGCGTGGACCAGTAACCATGGACAGGGACGATACCTTTCCCTCACTGCCCACTGGGTCAATGTTGTGGAGCCGGGTACAGATCTGGAGAGTGGCGCTGTACGTGTTCTTCCAACGCCACGGATTGCAGGACTCCAGTCTGTACACATAGACTCCTCCTCCTACTCAAGTTCCTCAGAAACAGCAGAGCAGGAGCCTGTTACGACCGATATGAGCACAGACGTGGCCAAACGTCAACAGGCTGTACTCAAATTAATTTCTTTGGGGAATCGAAGCCACACAGCGCAGGAGCTCTGGAATGCTATCAAGCTGGAGAGCGATGTGTGGTTTGGGCCAGCGAATCTCCAGCCGGGCTTGGTAGTGTGTGACAATGGCCGAAATCTGGTGGCAGCTCTTGGCCTAGGCAACCTCACACACATCCCATGTCTGGCACATGTGCTTAACTTGGTCATGCAGAGCTTTCTGAGGGACTATCCGGATCTTGATGCACTGTTGCACAAGGTCCGCATAGAGTGCGCTCACTTGCGGCGTTCCAGCACGGCAAGATCGCGCCTCGCTGCCCTGCAGCGACGATTTGGCCTTCCGGAACATGGCATCATATGTGACCTACCCACCCGGTGGAATTCAACGTTACATATGTTGGAGCGGTTGTGTGAGCAGCAGGCAGCAGTCATGGAGTACCAGCTGCATCAGGCGCAAACAAGTCGCACTGTGCGCCGTTCACACTTCAGCACCATTGAGTGGGCCTCTATGAAGGACATCTGCCTCGTTTTGCGTGCCTTCGATGAATCCACGCGGATGGCGAGTGCAGATGATGCACTAGTCAGCATGACTGTCCCCCTTATCTGCCTGCTTCAACAAACACTGCAAGCACTAAGGGATGAGGTTTCGGAAGAGGTGGAGGATGAGGAGTCCCAAATGCCATCTGCTTCTGGACAGTGTGCACTACGTGTTTCCTCACAAAGGCCTAGGCAGGGGACACTTTGTGAGGAGGATGAGGAGGAGTCGATGGAGGAGGAAGACATCTCTCCAGAGGAGGGAGGTACACAAACCTCTACTCAGTATGTACAGCGAGGGTGGGGTGATGCAGAGCAGGCCGAGGTCACGCCTCAAACAGGGGATAGCGGTTCTTTGGCAGTTGGGAGTCTGCAGCACATGGTTGATTTCATGCTGCAGTGCCTGAGAAACGACCGCCGCATCGCCCACATTCTCGTCTCGGCTGATTATTGGGTGTACACCCTCCTAGATCCTCGCTACCGGGACAGCGTACAAAGGCTCATACCAACGTTGAACCGGGAGCGTAAACTGCGGGAGTACGAAGAGTCACTGGTGCAGTCCATAATGTTTTCCATTCCACCCGACAGCATTGTTGCTAGTGCTTTACAAAGCAGCTCTGTGCGTCGAGGCAGTGGAGGAAACTCTGCACAAAGAGGGAGCAGAGGCAGCGCCGCAGCACAAGGCAAGACCACTATGGCCCAAATGTGGCAAAGTTTTGTGTGTCCACCACAATTGTCTACACCATCAGCGACGCCTCGAGTCAGCAGGAGGCAACGCTTCCGTCAGATGGTGTCAGACTACATGTGTTGCCCTGTCACTGTACTCGCAGATGGCTCTTCCCCCTTCAAGTTTTGGGTCTCTAAGCTGGATACATGGCCAGAGCTTAGCCAGTATGCATTGGAGGTGCTGGCTTGCCCTGCTGCCAGTGTATTATCGGAACGTGTCTTTAGTGCCGCAGGTGGTGTACTAACAGACCGTCGCACGTGACTATCTTCCGATAATGTTGGCCGGCTGACTTTTCTGAAAATGAACAAGGCCTGGATCTCTAAAGACTTTGCCATTCCTCTTACACACTAAATTAGTGGTTGGCAACTGTATCCAGGTCTGCTGGTGTGTTCATTTTTCTACCACCTGAACTATAATCCCTGTGCTTCAACACAGCCAGTTGTCGCTCAGATGTGTCATCTGCACAGAGAAACACACTAGCTCCTGTGTTAGTGGGGTTCAGTAACGCCAGCTGATCCCCTGCTGTGTGGATGGCAAAGTCACCAGCTCCATCAACATTCAAACCACTACTGATTTTTAACCGTGCCCAACTTAGGTCTCTGGCTCCACTGTCTCTACTATTTCCCCTGACCTCCAACCCCGCCATCTACATCTCTGAAGTGGCGTCAGCACAATCTACACTTGTTCCTGTGTTCCTGTGGCTCAGTCCCATCAGTTTATCCCCTGATGTGTGTCCGGCAAGGTCTCCTGCTCTGTCCACATTCCCATAACCAGTAGTGGGAATGAGGACAGAGCTGGCAAACTTGCCGGACAAACATCAGGGGATCAACTGACGGGACTGAGCACCAGTAACACAGGAACAAGTGTAGATTGTGCTGAAGCCACTTCAGAGATGTAGCTGGCGGGGTTGGAGGCCAGGGTAAATAGTAGAGACAGTGGAGCCAGAGGCCTAAGTGGAGCATGGTTAGAATCAGTAGTAGTCAACAACCTCCATAAAAACCGCTGCCCATTGGCCTCTGCATGCGGCATGCGTAATCCTGGGCTCCAACAGTGTCAGTTGGTGTTCAGAAGTGTCGTCTCCACAGAGCCAAACACATTCGTTCAAGTGTTAGTGGGGTTCAGCACTGCCAGCTGTTCCCCTGCTGTGGAGATGGCAAGTCTCCTGCTGCCTACACCTGCCAAAATCCAGTAGGCCCCAGCCTGCTCCACGCCTGATCCTGGGCTCCAACAGCGTCAGTTGGTGTTCAGAAGTGTCGTCTCCACAGAGCCAAACACATTTGTTCAAGTGTTAGTGGGGTTCAGCACTGCCAGCTGTTCCCCTGCTGTGGAGATGGCAAGTCTCCTGCTGCCTTCACCTGCCAAAATCCAGTAGGCCCCAGCCTGCTCCACGCCTAATCCTGGGCTCCAACAGCGTCAGTTGGTGTTCAGAAGTGTCGTCTCCACAGAGCCAAACACATTCGTTCAAGTGTTAGTGGGGTTCAGCACTGTCAGCTGTTCCCCTGCTGTGGAGATGGCAAGTCTCCTGCTGCCTACACAGTCCTACTACTACTGATTTTTAACCGTGCTCCACTTAGGCCTGTGGCTTCACTGATTTTCGTATTTCCCCTGTCCTCCAACCCCGCCAGTTACAGCTCCGAAGTGGCGTCTGCACAATCCACACTTGTTCCTGTGTTCCAGGTGTTAAGTCCGGTCAGACATAACTAGTTATGGGAATGTGGACAGAGCAGGCGGCATTGCCGGACACACATCAGGGGATTAACTGACCGGACTGAACACCTGGAACACAGGAACAAGTGTGGATTGTGCAGACGCCACTTCGGAGCTATAACTGGCGGGGTTGGAGGACAGGGGAAATACGAAAATCAGTGAAGCCACAGGCCTAAGTGGAGCACGGTTAAAATTAGTAGAAGTCTACAACCGATCTTAAAATTTCTTCAATGCAGCCTCAGCCTACTCCGTGCTTGTCCCTGGGCTTCAACACAGCCAGTTGTAGCTCGGAAGTGCTGTCCACACGGAAAGAGACACTTGCTCCCGTGTCTCAGTGGGGTTCAGTAACGTCAGCTGTTCCCCTGCTGTGTGGATGGCAGTCTCTCCTGCTGTCTCCGCATTCCAAAGACAGTAGGCCTCTGCCTACACCCTCCTATTTCCTGGGCTTCAACACAGCCAGTTGTAGCTCGGAAGTGCCGTCCACACGGAAAGAGACACTTGCTCCCGTGTCTCAGTGGGGTTCAGTAACGTCAGCTGTTCCCCTGCTGTGTGGATGGCAGTCTCTCCTGCTGTCTCCGCATTCCAAAGACAGTAGGCCTCTGCCTACACCCTCCTATTTCCTGGGCTTCAACACAGCCAGTTGTAGCTCGGAAGTGCCGTCCACACGGAAAGAGACACTTGCTCCCGTGTCTCAGTGGGGTTCAGTAACGTCAGCTGTTCCCCTGCTGTGTGGATGGCAGTCTCTCCTGCTGTCTCCGCATTCAAAAGACAGTATGCCTCTGCCTACACCCTCCTATTTCCTGGGCTTCAACACAGCCAGTTGTAGCTCGGAAGTGCCGTCCACACGGAAAGAGACACTTGCTCCCGTGTCTCAGTGGGGTTCAGTAACGTCAGCTGTTCCCCTGCTGTGTGGATGGCAATCTCTCCTGCTGTCTCCGCATTCTAAAGACAGTAGGCCTCTGCCTACACCCTCCTATCTCCTGGGCTTCAACACAGCCAGTTGTAGCTCGGAAGTGCCGTCCACACGGAAAGAGATACTTGCTCCCGTGTCTCAGTGGGGTTCAGTAACGTCAGCTGATCCCCTGCTGTGTGGATGGCAGTCTCTCCTGCTGTCTCCACATTCCAAAGACAGTAGGCCTCTGCCTACACCCTCCTATTTCCTGGGCTTCAACACAGCCAGTTGTAGCTCGGAAGTGCCGTCCACACGGAAAGAGATACTTGCTCCCGTGTCTCAGTGGGGTTCAGTAACATCAGCTGATCCCCTGCTGTGTGGATGGCAGTCTCTCCTGCTGTCACCACATTCCAAATACAGTAGGCCTCTGCCTACACCCTCCTATTTCCTGGGCTTCAACACAGCCAGTTGTAGCTCGGAAGTGCCGTCCACACGGAAAGAGATACTTGCTCCCGTGTCTCAGTGGGGTTCAGTAACGTCAGCTGATCCCCTGCTGTGTGGATGGCAGTCTCTCCTGCTGTCTCCACATTCCAAAGACAGTAGGCCTCTGCCTACACCCTCCTATTTCCTGGGCTTCAACACAGCCAGTTGTAGCTCGGAAGTGCCGTCCACACGGAAAGAGATACTTGCTCCCGTGTCTCAGTGGGGTTCAGTAACGTCAGCTGATCCCCTGCTGTGTGGATGGCAGTCTCTCCTGCTGTCTCCACATTCCAAAGACAGTAGGCCTCTGCCTACACCCTCCTATTTCCTGGGCTTCAACACAGCCAGTTGTAGCTTGGAAGTGCCGTCCATACATAAAGAGATACTTGCTCCCGTGTCTCAGTGGGGTTCAGTAACGTCAGCTGATCCCCTGCTGTGTGGATGGCAGTCTCTCCTGCTGTCACCACATTCCAAATACAGTAGGCCTCTGCCTACACCCTCCTATTTCCTGGGCTTCAACACAGCCAGTTGTAGCTCGGAAGTGCCGTCCACACGGAAAGAGATACTTGCTCCCGTGTCTCAGTGGGGTTCAGTAACGTCAGCTGATCCCCTGCTGTGTGGATGGCAGTCTCTCCTGCTGTCACCACATTCCAAATACAGTAGGCCTCTGCCTACACCCTCCTATTTCCTGGGCTTCAACACAGCCAGTTGTAGCTCGGAAGTGCCGTCCACACGGAAAGAGATACTTGCTCCCGTGTCTCAGTGGGGTTCAGTAACGTCAGCTGATCCCCTGCTGTGTGGATGGCAGTCTCTCCTGCTGTCACCACATTCCAAATACAGTAGGCCTCTGCCTACACCCTCCTATTTCCTGGGCTTCAACACAGCCAGTTGTAGCTCGGAAGTGCCGTCCACACGGAAAGAGATACTTGCTCCCGTGTCTCAGTGGGGTTCAGTAACGTCAGCTGATCCCCTGCTGTGTGGATGGCAGTCTCTCCTGCTGTCTCCACATTCCAAAGACAGTAGGCCTCTGCCTACACCCTCCTATTTCCTGGGCTTCAACACAGCCAGTTGTAGCTTGGAAGTGCCGTCCACACGGAAAGAGATACTTGCTCCCGTGTCTCAGTGGGGTTCAGTAACGTCAGCTGATCCCCTGCTGTGTGGATGGCAGTCTCTCCTGCTGTCACCACATTCCAAATACAGTAGGCCTCTGCCTACACTCTCCTATTTCCTGGACTTCAACACAGCCAGTTGTAGCTCGGAAGTGCCGTCCACACGGAAAGAGACACTTGCTCCCGTGTCTCAGTGGGGTTCAGTAACGTCAGCTGATCCCCTGCTGTGTGGATGGCAGCAAAGTCTCCTGCTGTCTCCACATTCCAAAGACAGTAGGCCTCTGCCTACACCCTCCTATTTCCTGGGCTTCAACACAGCCAGTTGTAGCTTGGAAGTGCCGTCCACACGGAAAGAGATACTTGCTCCCGTGTCTCAGTGGGGTTCAGTAACGTCAGCTGATCCCCTGCTGTGTGGATGGCAGTCTCTCCTGCTGTCACCACATTCCAAATACAGTAGGCCTCTGCCTACACCCTCCTATTTCCTGGGCTTCAACACAGCCAGTTGTAGCTCGGAAGTGCCGTCCACACGGAAAGAGACACTTGCTCCCGTGTCTCAGTGGGGTTCAGTAACATCAGCTGATCCCCTGCTGTGTGGATGGCAAAGTCTCCTGCTGCCTACACAGTCGTACCACTACTGATTTTCAACCGTGCTCCAATTAGGCCTGTGGCTTCACTGATTTTCGTATTTCCCCTGTCCTCCAACCCCGCCAGTTACAGCTCCGAAGTGGCGTCTGCACAATCCACACTTGTTCCTGTGTTACAGGTGTTCAGTCCGGTCAGTTAATCCCCTGATGTGTGTCCGGCAATGTCGCCTGCTCTGTCCACATTCCCGAATGTGGACAGAGCAGGCGACATTGCCGGACACACATCAGGGGATTAACTGACCGGACTGAACACCTGTAACACAGGAACAAGTGTGGATTGTGCAGACGCCACTTCGGAGCTGTAACTGGCGGAGTGGGAGGACAGGGGAAATACGAAAATCAGTGAAGCCACAGGCCTAAGTGGAGCTTGGTTAAAATTAGTAGAAGTCTACAACCGATCTTAAAATTTCTTCAATGCAGCCTCAGCCTGCTCCGTGCTTGTCCCTGGGCTTCAACACAGCCAGTTGTTGCTCGGAAGTGCCGTCTTCACAGAGTAAAACACTAGCTCCTGTGTTTGTGGGGTTCAGTAACGTCAGCTGTTCCTCTGCTGTTTTGATGGCAATCTGTCCTGCTGCCTCCCAATTGACAGCACATCAGGCCTCAGCCTGCTAAGTGCTTGTCCCTGGGCTCCAACATCGCCAGTTGCTGCTCATAACTGACTTTGGCACGGGTACTCCCTCCTGCCCAGCTTGGTTCCAGCCCTGCCTGCTGTTTCCGGGAAGTGTCAATGTCAGTTTGCCACCCCAAGTTGCCATGTCGTGTTGCGGTTGGGTTAGCCGAGGCTAGGGTGCCAGCAGTTTAGGTGCTTCCTATGTGGACTGCGGGTTCTGGTAAGAAAGGCTTGTTTCGTAGTGCCAGTAGGACAAGTACCCCCTGTAGGACTGTGTGATTCGGTAACTGCGGCCAGCTTGCGGCATGCCAAATTTGCTTTTCAGGGGTAACTTCTGCTACCCCTCCGGATTCCAGCACCGTCAGCTGGTTCTCGTCAGAGCCTTTGGCCTAGGTGCCTCCATCTCGGTATCCGAGTTCCGGCAACGTCTGCTGGTCCTTGGTAGTGCTTTGTAGCACAGGTACCTCCTGCTTAGTAACCGGGTTCCAGCACCGTCAGCTGGTCCTCGGTTGTGCCATTGGCTCTTATTCCTTCTGCTGCCCCTCCGGGTGCCAGCACTGTCAGCTGGTCCTCGCTATTTCCATTTGCTCTTGCAGCTTCTGCTACCCCTCCGGGTTCCAGCACCGTCAGCTGGTTCTCGTCAGAGCCTTTGGCCTAGGTGCCTCCATCTCGGTATCCGAGTTCCGGCAACGTCTGCTGGTCCTTGGTAGTGCTTTGTAGCACAGGTACCTCCTGCTTAGTAACCGGGTTCCAGCACCGTCAGCTGGTCCTCGGTTGTGCCATTGGCTCTTATTCCTTCTGCTGCCCCTCCGGGTGCCAGCACTGTCAGCTGGTCCTCACTATTTCCATTTGCTCTTGCAGCTTCTGCTACCCCTCCGGGTTCCAGCACCGTCAGCTGGTTCTCGTCAGAGCCTTTGGCCTAGGTGCCTCCATCTCAGTATCCGAGTTCCGGCAATGTCTGCTGGTCCTTGGTAGTGCTTTGTAGCACAGGTACCTCCTGCTTAGTAACCGGGTTCCAGCACCGTCAGCTGGTCCTCGGTAGTGCCATTGGCTCTTGTTCCTTCTGCTGCCCCTCCGGGTGCCAGTACCGTCAGCTGGTTCCAGAGGACAAAGAACAGGAAGACAACCACCAAGATGCAGAACAACAAGAGAGAGAAGACAAAGAAGCATAAAAAAACAAAGCAGAAGAACATTAAGCATTAGACTAATACTCTGAGCAAATGATATTATCTTATTTATAAGCAGAAGAAGACTAAGCAGTGTATGGGGGTGAGTCCGTTCCTCCTCGTGGTGCCCCTGGAAAAGGCCTGCTGCTGCAGGCCAAACTGAACGCGGACAAATCCTGTTGTAAATCTTTTGTGACAGGCAGAACGGAAGGTGTAAACTTCTAACTTTTCTAGATAACAACTACAGGAATGCCTGACACAAACAAGAATATGATGAAGAAGAATAGGAAGAAGATGAAGAAGTTGAATATGTAGAATAATAATTGTTGAATAAGAAGAATATGAAGAATGTAAGAAAAGGAAGAAGAAGAAGAATGTAAAAAAAGGAAGTAGAAGAATTTAAAAAAAGGAAGAAGAAGAAGAAGGTAAAAAAAGGAATAAGAAGAAGAATGTAAAAAAAGCAAGTAGAAGAATGTAAAAAAAGGAAGAAGAAGAAGAATGTAAAAAAAGGAATAAGAAGAAGAAGAAGAAGGTAAAAAAAGGAAGAAGAATAAGAAAGAAGAAGAAAGGAGAAAGAAGAAGAAGACATACATGTCTGGCAAAATATAAATGAGGCTAACATAGTCAATATCTTTGTAACTCCTAACGTCTTTAAAAAAAAAGTTTAATTCCTGCTATTCCATTTGATTGGGCTAAACCTCTATGGCTTTAATGTCTCCTCCACCTCCCACAATACATTCTACATTATTCTTAGTTGTTTTTCTTCATGTAGAATTAACCTACAAGGAAAGAAAGGGTTTTTTTTAATTCCGATATTTTGGCCGCATTGACTTGCATTGGTTCCCGGTATCGGAATCGGCGATACCGATACTTTTTTTTAAGATCGGCCAATCCATTCCGATCCGATATTTTCAAGTATCGACTGGTATCGCTCAACTCTAGTCAACACTATTTGGAATCATAACTATAGGGGTGACAATCATGTTGCAGAGAGTGCTGCAGGAAGGCGTTCATGGGTCGGTCTCTTTCATGAGGTTCAACTCCACAGTGTGTTGGTGGTGGAATAACATTCAATATTTCTTCCTCCATCCCCTCCTGACAACCACGGACAACATAGATCATCGCATGTTAACCTGTAGTCCGAAAGCTCTATACCAAATGAAGTGGAATGGTGGAAGTCAGCACACAACAGTGGTTTCTGCAACAACGCATCCATGCTGGGACATTGGCGGAGGAATTTCTGTACCATCCAGTTGAGGATGCGAGCTGTCACGTGGACCCGTCCTGTGTGACACGACCCGCAGGCCGGTAACTAAAACAACAAGACACGGGGGAAGGGGAAACAGTAACAATGGTGGGCCCTGCAATGGGGAATGGGGATGTGGAGACCTCCTGCACTCCCCTGAGTCAGTGTCCCTCACACTCCTAACGTTCCCTATACAGGCTCCTCACCTGTCGCCGAGCCGGAACCTGTCACCCTAGCACACCCTACACCTATCCCTGGCTAGGGAGCTGGGTGGTGCAGGCACTGGCCCCACCACTGTACTAATACACACCAGGGAAAAATACAAACAGGGAAACACCACTTAGCTTTGCTCTGTTGCTATTGCTCCCAGCAACAGAGTCCACCACCAGAATGCAGCTTTCCTCCAGAATAGCTGCTACTTCTTCAAGCTTTGTTAGCGCAAGGAACACCTCTCTGTAATTGCTTCCACACCAGGACTCTGACCGTGCTGCAAGGAACTCTCTCTAGCTCCTTCCTCCACCAAGGATGGTTGAAATGACCAATATCACCAACACCTGCTCATAGACCATGAGACCCTATATAGGAAAAGGGAATGGTCAAATGATCAGGGGCCAAAAGCTGCTATAATCCCAGTGACCACCGGGGGCAAAAGGCAAAGCAAAGAAAACATCAAGTGCAATGACCCTAACGGCCACCGGGGGCAAAACTAGAACTGAAACCACCAGCTTAAGGGAAAAAAGGTTACTAGTGTTTTTATCTGTCATGATCCAGCATGGATCATGACACGAGCCATGTAAGGCACTTGTGTAAGCTTGGCCCGGCATAGGGCCACCACCAGGAGGTTTGCACCATTATCACACACGGCCTTCCCTGGCTCCAGCTTGAGTGTAGACAGACATTGTTCAAACTCAGCATGGATAGCTGTCCACAACTGTTGACCTGTATGACCACGATCTCCAAGGCATAATAATGTAAACACTGCCTGATTACGGTGAGCTCTGGCTGCACAGTATGGAGCTGGGGGGGATTTTCTCTGCAATGTTGGAATGAGTGTTTAATTAAGGCAGAGGTTGAGAGTGCAGGTGGAGGCCCTAGAGAAGGTGGAGGAGGCAGAAGCACTGGAGTAACTGTTAACCCCTTTCCTACATTAGATGTACTATTCTGTCCATGTGACCTGGGACCTAAGTCCCATGGACGGAATAGTATGTCATGCCCTTTAATGCGACATCGCGACTTAAGTCGCGGTGATCGCATTAAAATGCTGACGCCATCTTACCTCAGGTTGGCTGAAACAACGAGGTCCTAGGCTAGGATCGAGTACCGATGTACTGAAAAGCACCCGGATTGGCGCGATCGCCGATCTAATTGATCGCGCCAATCGCAGCGCACAGTGGTGGAATATCGCCGCTGTGCCCTGCCGGTACTGGCCCAGATCGGTGCTGTAATAGCACTGATCCTAGGCCGGAGGAAGTGGTTGGCGCGACTGATTAGATTGGCGATCGCGCCAACCACAGGGCATAGCTGCGGTCACGCTGTGACCGCTCTGTGCCCTGTTGGTGACCTGGCCATGACCTGCCTAGGAATCGGAGGAGTGAGCTACGATCCTAGGCAGTTGCCATGGTCGCCAGGCAGAGCAGGGATTGGTGGATCGATGTAATCATTCGATCCCACCAATGACAGGTCACAGCAGCGATGTGACCGCTCTGTGACCTGTCCCTGACCTGCCTCTGACCTGTCTGACATCTCTGTAGGGGTCCTCACTCTTAGCTGAGGATTCCTGCAGAGAGGTCAGACGCAGCAAGAGCTCCTGTGCTGGGTATTGTGGTGCCACAGCTTGTAGCATCACAATCCCTGCAGAAGAAAGAAGAGAGAAGAAAGAACACTACAACTGTAAGTGTTAACTGATCCCTGATCCCCTGCCCAATCTATCTTCACCCCCAATCTATCATCCCCCTCCCCCCCTTTAACCCCCCCTCAACCCGCTTTTACCCCCCTCCACCCCCCCTTTTGCGCCGCCTCCGTGCGCAGCCGCCGAGCATTGATCGGTGATGCAGTTCACCGATCAACACTCGTGCTCGCTTTTTTTCACTTAGCCCCCTTTGCGTCACCTCCTCCTACACATCCCACAGCCGCAAAACTTTGATAAGTGACGCGCATCACTTATCAGAGCTTGTGCCTGCCGTTTTTCATTTTTTTCACCCCTTTTTGTGCCACCTAACTACAGTCCTAACTGTTGATCCCTGCACAATCTCTCTTCATCCACCCCAATCCCCCCTTCCCCTCTTTTCACCCCCTCCATCCCCCCCTTTTGCACTGCCTCCGTTTGCATTCGCCGAGCCTTGATTGGTGATGCAGTTCACCAATCAACACTCGTGCCCGCTTTTTTCACTCAGGCCCCTTTGCACCACCTCCGCACACACATCCCACAGCCGCAAAACTTTGATAAGTGATGCACATCACTTATCAGAGCTTGTGCCTGCCGTTTTTCATTTTTTTACCCCTTTTTGTGCCACGTAACTACAACCCTAACTGTTGATCCCTGCATGAACTCTATTCATCTACCCCAATCCCCCAGCCCCCTCTTTTAAACCCCTTTGCGCCATTTCCGTGTGCACCTTTAGCAGCCGCAAAACTTTGATAAGTGACGCACATCACTTATCAGAGCTTGTGCCTGCCGTTTTTCATTTTTTTCACCCCTTTTTGTGCCACGTAACTACAACCCTAACTTTTGATCCCTGCATGAACTCTATTCATCTACCCCAATCCCCCAGCCCCCTCTTTTTAACCCCTTTGCGCCATTTCCGTGTGCACATTTAGCAGCCGCCGAATTTTGATACGTGACGCAATTCACTTATCAAAGCTCATGCCGGCTGTTTTCCATTTTTCTTTTTCACCTCCCCTCCTTTGCACCACCCCTGTGCACACATCCAGCAGCCGCTAAATTTTGATAAGTGACACCATTCACTTATATCTATGGCCTGCTGTTTTAGACTTTTTTTCACAGGTATTTTGCTCCCCATTTACTTTTAGCTTTTTCTTACAGAATAGCGTGCACCAATCACTAGCCCCCCACACATACACAGTTATAAATAAAGTACACCCAAGCACCATACTTACACAAAAAATGTCCCGCCCATCACGTTCCTCCCAACAGCTCTATTCAATGGAGGAGGCATATGCTTTAATTGCCTTCGACACTGATAGCGAGGGAGAGGATCCCACTTTTCGTTATTTTTTGGAATCTTCATCCTCTTCTTCCCCCTCCTCATCTTCCTCCTTGGGTCCTGCGGAACCGCCACGCAGACGCTCCAGGACAGAAGATGAGGTAGTGCCCACCATGCCCGCAGCTGATTCAGCAAACACTGTGTGGACCTCGCCCCCCGAAAATTACGAGCCACTGATTCCTGACTTTGTGGCAGAATCAGGAATCAAGTTTGACACCACCGGCCTCACAGAAATTGACTCTTTCAAAGTCTTTTTCTCTGAGGATTTTGTTAACCTCATGGTGGAGCAAACTAATTTGTACGCTCGGCAATTTTTGGAAAAACCGCGTTCATCATATTCAAAATGGTCTCCTGTGGATGCAGTTGAAATGACGCAGTTTTGGGGCTTGGTCCTCCACATGGATATCCTGAAGAAGCCTGAAATTCGGCAATATTGGAGTGTCGATTTTTTATACAAAACTCCAGTGTTCCGAATGGTCATGGCCTGGACGCGTTTTCAGGCCATCCACAAATTCCTGCATTATAACGATAATGCACAGTGTCCCGCACGAGATGACCCCAACTTTGACCATCTGTTCAAAGTTCGGCCGGTCATCGAACACTTCAACAAAAAGTTTGCTGAAGTGTACGTGCCCCAAAGGGACATCTGCGTGGATGAGTCCTTGGTCCATTTTAAGGGCATGCTCGGATTCCGTCAATACCTGCCCAGTAAGAGGGCCAGGTACGGAATCAAACTCTATAAGCTGTGTGAGAGTACCTCAGGGTACACCCACAGGTTTAGAGTGTACGAAGGAAAGGACACCAGGATTGAACCCCCTGAGTGTCCTGTCCTGGGAGTGAGTGGGAAAATTGTGTGGGATTTGGTGCACCCACTGCTGGATAAAGGTTATCACCACTACACTGATAACTTTTATACCAGCGTCCCACTCTACAAATCCCTCTCTGCGCGAGGTACCGCAGCTTGCGGTACTGTCCGCAAAAATCAGAGAGGCCTCCCGAAGACGCTACTTGGGCAACTGCTCTGAAAAGGTGAGAGCAGGGCCCAATGTAGCGACCACCTGCTGGTGGTCAAGTACAAGGACAAGAGGGATGTCCTTCTCTTGACCACCATACACGGTGATGGCAGCGCCCTCAGCACTGTATGGGGTATCTCTGCACAGGTCAGCAAACCTGAATGTGTGCTGGGGTACTATAAAAACATGGGGGGCGTTGATCGCTCCGATCAACTCCTCCAACTGTACAATGCTTTGAGAAAGGCCAAGGTGTGGTACAAAAAGCTGGCAGTGCACATCGTCCAATTGGCAATGCTCAACGCATTCCTGCTGTCACAATGTGCACGGCACACCGATACGTTGTACCTTGAGTTCCAGGACGTAATGGTTAAGGCCCTGATGTTTGGCACTCTGGAAGGAGCGGGCCCCAGAACTTCCGGAACTGAAGGTGCTCGTATTGTACCAGGTCAGCATTTCCCGGGGGAGGTCCCGCAAACTGCAAAAAGAGGTAAATCACAAAAAAGGTGCCGAGTGTGTTACAAAAACGGAATACGCAAGGACACCATTTATCAATGCGACACCTGCCCCGAAAAACCTGGCCTGTGTATGAAGGATTGCTTCAAATTGTACCACACCTCAATGCACTACTAAATTACTTTACCAGAAACATTAGATTTGTTGGGGCACATCTAGATAAGTTCCTTGGGGGTCTAGTTTCCAAAACAATGTCACTTGTGATTTTTTTTCACTGTTTAGGCACATCAGGGGCTCTGCAAATGGAAAATGACGCCCGCAGACCATTCCATCTAAGTCTGCATTCCAAAATGTCACTCTCTTCCGATCCCCGACGTGTGCCTAAACAGTTTTTCAGGGGCTCTGCAAACGGAACATGACGCCCGCAGACCATTCCATCAAAGTCTGCATTCCAAAGCGTCACTTCTTCCCTTCTGAGCACCGACGTGTGCCCAAACAGTAGTTTTCTCCCACATATGGGGCACCAGCCTACTCAGGACAAATTGGACAACAACTTTTGGGATCCAGTTTTTCCTGTTACCCTTGGGAAAATAACATCATTTTTGTGGGCACAAAATAGGATTTTTTATTTTCACGCCTGGGCAGTATAAACGTTAGTGAAACACTTTGTGGTTCAAAGTTCTCACCATATATCTAGATAAGTTCCTTAGGGGGTCTAGTTTCCAAAATGGGGTCACTTGTGGGGGTTTCCACTGTTTGGGCACATTCGGGGCTCAAACGCAACATGGCGTCCAATCTCAATTCCAGCCAATTTTAGGTTGAAAAAGTCAAACGGCGCTTCTTAGCCCTGCCATGTGCCCAAACAGTGGTTCCCCCCACATATTGGGTATTAGCATACTCAGGACAAATTGGACGACAACTTTTGGGGTCCAATTTCTCCTGTTACCCTTGGCAAAATAAAAAATTGGGGACTAAACGATCATGTTTGTGGAAAAAATATGATTTTTTATTTTCACGCCCGGGCGTTATAAACTCCTGTGAATCCCTTGGGGCTTCAAAGCTCTCACCATACATCTAGATAAGTTCCTTAGGGGGTCTAGTTTCCAAAATGGGGTCACTTGTGTGGGTTTCCACTGTTTAGGCACATCAGAGGCTTGTCAAACGCAACATGGCGTCCAATCTCAATTCCAGCCAATTTTAGGTTGAAAAAGTCAAACGGCGCTGCTTCCCTTCCATGCCCTACCGTGCGCCCAAACAGTGATCCCCCCCACATATAGGGTATCAGCGTACTCAGGACAAATTGGACAACAACTTTTGTGGTCCAATTTCTCCTGTTACCCTTGGGAAAATGAAAAAATTGTTGCTAACAGATTATTTTTGTGACTAAAAAGTTAAATGTTAATTTTTTCCTTCCATGTTGCTTCTGCTCCTGTGAAGCGCTTGAAGGGTAAATAATCTTCTTGAATGTAGTTTTGAGTAGCTTGAGGGGTGGAGTTTTTAGAATGGTGTCACTTTTGGGTATTTTCTGCCATATAGACCCCTCAAAGTGACTTAAAATGTGAGGTGATCCCTAAAAAAAATGGTTTTGTAAATTTTGTTGTAAAAATGATAAATCGCTGGTCAAGTTTTAACCCTTATAACTTCATAACAAAATAAAATTTTGTTTACAAAATTGTGCTGATGTAAAGTAGACATGTGGGAAATGTTATTTATTAACTATTTTGTGTCACATAACTCTCTGGTTTAAGGGCATAAAAATTCAAAGTTTGAAAATTGCTAAATTTCGCCATATTTCCATTTTTTTCATAAATAAACGCAAGTTATAGCAAAGAAATGTTACCACTAAAGTGAAGTAAAATATGTCACGAGAAAATAATCTCAGAATCGCCTAGATCCGTTGAAGCATTCCAGAGTTATTAAAGGGGTTAAATATAGAGGTTTGTTCTGCAAGGCCTGGGTATTCCTAGACTTGGTGTCTAGTGACACCTTGGAATCTACTGCTTTAGTTCTACATCCCCTGGTGTGTACTAGTTTAGTTATCCAACCCAATCTATTTAGTAGGTTAATTCTCCAACCCCTGTTGTCTATTACTTTAGTTCTCCATGTTCTGGTGTTAATTTGTTTCGTTCTGCAATCATAGCTGTTTAGTAGTTTAGTTCTCCAACCCCTGTTGTCTAGTAGTTTTTGTTTTCCATCTTATGGTGTAGTGGTTTATTTCTCCATCCCCAAGTGCCCTGCAAGCCTTGGGGATTGCAAGACTTGTGGTGCAGCCCCTGCCCCGACTGCACCTACAGCCACCAGAGTCACCCAGTGCCCAATCATCTAGATGTAACTCCTCTGTCTAGAGTTGAGCGAAACGGGTCGAAAAAATTCAAAAGTCGCCGACTTTTGGCAAAGTCGGGTTTCATGAAACGAAACCCGACCCTAGGATGAGGTCGGCCACGAGGTCGGCGACTTACGCGCCAAAGTCGCGTTTCAAAAGTTTGTTTTGCGCTCTTTTTCAGCCAATCAGGATCCACGGACACTGTGGGCAACGTGATGACCTAGGCACGGGTCACCACCATCTTTCAGAAGGGCATGCAAGTGATTGGCTTGCTTTGGTGGGCGTCACAGGGGGTATAAAAGGGCGTGCACGCCGACCGCCATCTTACTTCTGCCGATCTTAGTATAGGGAGAGGTTGCTGCTGATTCTGCAGGGAGAGCGTTAGGCAGGGAAGAAGACAAAAGAACTGCTTCTGCTGCTAGCGATTTGGCCTGCACAACACACAAGTCACTGTGTGTGCAGTGCAAGGGGAGGCTATATTGTGGTGTATCAGTGGTGTTGATTGTTGGGCTGCCTTCTAAGGCTTCCTGACACGCTGGCATTGCTGTTTACCCACTGCTCCGCAAACTGCTTTTTTAAAAGCAATCCAATCTCCATTATCCTCTAGTCACTTTTGTCACAGCTGTGCCATCGAGCATGTCACATAGCGCTCAGATATCAGTGGGCCTCACACAATCTACAAGTGTCCAGTGTCCAAAAGTGTACGCAGAGAATCAAAATCTCCATTATCCTCTCATCACTTTGGTCACAGGCAGCTGTGCCATCGAGCGTGTCACATAGCGCTCAGATATCAGTGGGCCTCACACAATCCACAAGTGTCCAGTGTCCAAAAGTGTACGCAGAGATTCAAAATCTCCATTATCCTCTCGTCACTTTGGTCACAGGCAGCTGTGCCATCGAGCGTGTCACATAGCGCTCAGATATCAGTGGGCCTCACACAATCTACAAGTGTCCAGTGTCCAAAAGTGTACGCAGAGATTCAAAATCTCCATTATCCTCTCGTCACTTTGGTCACAGGCAGCTGTGCCATCGAGCGTGTCACATAGCGCTCAGATATCAGTGGGCCTCACACAATCCACAAGTGTCCAGTGTCCAAAAGTGTACGCAGAGATTCAAAATCTCCATTATCCTCTCGTCACTTTGGTCACAGGCAGCTGTGCCATCGAGCGTGTCACATAGCGCTCAGATATCAGTGGGCCTCACACAATCCACAAGTGTCCAGTGTCCAAAAGTGTACGCAGAGATTCAAAATCTCCATTATCCTCTCGTCACTTTGGTCACAGGCAGCTGTGCCATCGAGCGTGTCACATAGCGCTCAGATATCAGTGGGCCTCACACAATCTACAAGTGTCCAGTGTCCAAAAGTGTACGCAGAGATTCAAAATCTCCATTATCCTCTCGTCACTTTGGTCACAGGCAGCTGTGCCATCGAGCGTGTCACATAGCGCTCAGATATCAGTGGGCCTCACACAATCCACAAGTGTCCAGTGTCCAAAAGTGTACGCAGAGATTCAAAATCTCCATTATCCTCTCGTCACTTTGGTCACAGGCAGCTGTGCCATCGAGCGTGTCACATAGCGCTCAGATATCAGTGGGCCTCACACAATCTACAAGTGTCCAGTGTCCAAAAGTGTACGCAGAGATTCAAAATCTCCATTATCCTCTCGTCACTTTGGTCACAGGCAGCTGTGCCATCGAGCGTGTCACATAGCGCTCAGATATCAGTGGGCCTCACACAATCCACAAGTGTCCAGTGTCCAAAAGTGTACGCAGAGATTCAAAATCTCCATTATCCTCTCGTCACTTTGGTCACAGGCAGCCGTGCCATCGAGCGTGTCACATAGCGCTCAGATATCAGTGGGCCTCACACAATCCAAAAGTGTCCACTGTCCACAAGTGTGTGCAGAAATTCTAAATCTCCCCTGTCCTATAGACACCTTGTACCTTGTTTTACATTACTATATAGTTTGTTGGATTTTGTCTACATTTCTACCAAAAATGAGGAAGGCTGGTGGAAGAGGCCGTGGAATTGGGCGGGGGTTGGCAGCTGGTAATGATGGTGTTGGTGGTGGATCTGATAGTAGTGGCAAGAGCAAAATAGGACCGAATGCAGGAGGTGCTGACCCTGCGTCATCGTCTGGCTACGTAAGGCCTCAAACGCTTAGTTTTCTAGGAGTTGGCAAACCGCTTTTAAAGGCAGAGCATCAGGAAAAAGTTTTGTCTTACATTGCTGACTCAGCCTCCAGCTCTATCGCCTCCTCTTCTTCAGTTGTAAAAAGTAAAAGCACTGAGTCGTCATTGGAGGCTCATGTTCATGAACCACACCTTTCCTTGTGTCCTTCACCCCAACCAAGATTGAAGGATGACGCAGGCCATACTACTGATTACTCCATGGAGCTGTTTTCACATACCATGCCTGGATTATCAAGTCAAATGGTGAATTACCCAGGCCAAGATGAATCTGACATGGAGTGCACTGATGCACAGCCGCTGATGGATGATTCTGCTGGTACATTCACTCAGAGCACTACATTGTCCTCGCAGTGTACAGAGCCAGATTTTGACCCTGATGAGACTCAGGTGCCCCTTCCCGCACACTATACCACCATACACGGTGACACAGAGAAAGGTGCACATGACATAGAAGAGGAGGTGATGGATGACCCAGTTGTTGACCCAGATTGGCATCCATTGGGGGAAGAGGGTGCTGCTTCCAATAGCTCAGATGAGGAGCATCCACAGCAGACATCGACATCGCAACAGCTGTTATCTGGCAGGCCCGGAGCACTCCAAAGACAGGTTCCAAACATCAAAAGAGTTGCTGGACAGCTTGTCCAGAGGGTCAAAAGATCACAGCGTGCTAGGCCGCAAAATGTCTGCCAAAGTAGGAAGAGTGCAGTGTGGCACTTTTTTGAACAAAATCCTCATGATCAGGCCAAGGTTATCTGTAAGAAGTGCGCAAAGACCTTTAGCCGAGGGAAAAATCTGAAAAATTTGAATACCAGTTGCATGCTTAGACATTTAACTAGCATGCACTTGCAAGTGTGGACACAACACCAAACCTCAAGTGCCACATGTGCAACTGATCACAACGAAGGTAGTCAGCAACGCTACATTGTTTCCCCCACTGTAAGCCCACCGGTTAGCACAGCAGCAAATGTTGAGGTGTCGTTGCAAGGCCACAGCAGTCAGGGAATCCCACTGTTATATCAACGAAAGACTGATTCTAGGCCATCAGAAAGAACACCAACTCCATCACCATCATCAACCCTCTCGCAGTCCGCCCTGTCCACCGCTACTTCCACCATATGCAGCTCTCAAGTCCAGCTCACCCTCCCAGACACTATGAGTAGGTCAAGAAAGTACTCAGTCTCTCATCCGCGTACACTGGGTTTGAACGCCCACATTGCCAAACTAATCTCGTTTGAGATGATGCCCTTTCGGTTGGTGGAAAGCACAGCTTTCCGCGAACTCATGGCCTATGCAGTACCACGCTATGACCTACCCAGTCGCCACTTCTTCTCTCGCAAAGCCATCCCAGCCCTCCACCATCATGTGAAAGACCGCATTGTCCATGCACTCAAGCAGTCAGTGAGCGGAAAGGTGCACCTCACAACTGATGCATGGTCCAGTCGGCATGGCCAGGGCCGTTACGTGTCCATCACTGCGCACTGGGTTAATGTGGTGGATGCAGGGTCCACAGGGGACAGCGGTGGTGGGACAGTGCTGCCTAGCCCACGGTATAGGAAACAGTTGGCTGTAGGCGTTCGACCCTCCTCCTCCTCCTCCTCCTCCTCCTCCAGAAGCGAAAGCTCGTCCACAGAGCGCAGTCGTACTAGCACTCCATCTGCAGCTGCCACTGTTGCACACAATGTGTCCCCCTATCGAGCAGCTAGTGGAAAGCGTCAGCAGGCTGTGTTGTAGATGATGTGTTTGGGCGACAGACACACCGCCGAGGTGCTGGCCGAGTACTTGAAGCGACAAACTGAGTCATGGCTGGGCAGTGTACATCTTGAGGCAGGCAAGGTAGTTAGTGATAACGGCCGTAATTTTGTGGCAGCCATAGCCCTTTCAAAACTCAGCCACATACCTTGCTTGGCTCACACATTGAACCTGGTGGTGCAGTGCTTCCTCAAAAATTATCCGGAGTTAACAGCCCTGCTCCAGAAGGTGCGAAGACTGTGCGCGCACATCCGCCGGTCACCTGTACACTCCGTTCGTATGCAGAAGCTGCAGCGATTGCTCCACCTTCCCAACCACCGCCTCATTATCGACATTGCAACAAGGTGGAACTCCACCCTGCACATGGTGGAGCGGCTGTGCGAGCAGAGGCAGGCCATAATGCATTTGTGGGAGGATACACGGCCAGGCACTTTGAGAGCAGACATGGAGTTGACAGGCGTGCAGTGGTCGAAGCTGAAAGACCTTTGTAAAGTCCTTCAGTGTTTGAGGAATGCACACGGCTGGTAAGCGCAGACGACGCCATCCTAAGCATGAGCATCCCACTTATGCGTCTGCTCATGCAAACTTTGACGCACCTTAAGGAGCAGGCGTCTGCAGCCAATGTTGATGAGGAGGAAGAGGAGGAGGGAATCCTTGATGACATTCAGCCGTTGTCTGCTCAGGGACCTCTCCTGGACGAAGTGGAGGAAGAAGAGGAGGAGGAGGAGGAGGATGATGGGGATGATTACTTAGGGGAGGAGGATGCATCTCGTGGGGCAAGTGAAAATGTTGGCGTGGCAAGGTCTGGTACAGGGTTTGTGCGTGACTGGAGGGATGTGGATTTGCCAGAAAGTGCTCCTCCACCCAGCACTCGCAGTGCATCATTGACACCGGGAACATTGGCCCACATGTCAGATTATGCCTTGCGGATCCTAAAAAGGGACCCCCGCATTGCCAAAATGATGAACGATGACGACTACTGGTTGGCCAGCATACTGGATCCACGCTATAAAGGCAAATTACAAAACATCATGCCACAGGAGAACCTTGACCTAATATTGGCTAATAAACAAGCAACTCTGGTAAATCGGTTCCTTGAGGCATTCCCAGCACACAGCAGCGGTGATGGTTCTCACACGAGCCGTACGGGCCGGGGGCAGCTTGGCAGAGGTGTTCGAGGTGCACACAGCAGAAGTGGCGTTGGAGACAGGGGTTTCATGACAATGTTGTGGACTGATTTTTCAAATACCGCTCACACAACTGGTAATACTGCATCGATGGAAAGTGACAGGAGACAGCAGTTGTCAACTATGGTTACAAACTACTTTTCCTCCCATATCGATGTTCTCCCACACAGGTCATTCCCCTTTGACTATTGGGCCGCTAAACTGGACACCTGGCCTGAATTGGCCCAATATGCCTTACAGGAGCTCGCTTGCCCAGCTGCAAGTGTGCTATCGGAAAGAGTCTTCAGTGCAGCTGGATCAATCCTTACAGAAAAAAGGACCCGTCTGTCAACCCAAAATGTGGATGATCTAACCTTCATTAAAATGAACCACGCATGGGTTTCCAAGGATTTTGTCCCACCTTCCCCTGATGACACATAGGGTGACAGAAAAATGGCTTGCTTTGGTCCACCTCTTCCTGGTACTTCACCTATTTCGCCTTTTGCATCAGCTGAATGTCCAACATCAACATATGCCACTTTCTAAAACTCCCTAACTGTGCTGCCTCCCCCCCATGGCCGGGGACACCACCTACCGCACGACACCGTGCGAGTGCCGTTGCCCTGGACAGGTGGGTAGGCCGACTCTTGGGCGCGGGCACTGGCACAGGGTCCCTCATAGTGCAATCAAGTGTCTCTGACGGCGGTGGTGCACACCCGCCGTCAGACACACTGCTGTACTATGAGGGGCCCAGTGCCAGTACCGACGCCCACGAGTGGGCCCCCCTTGCTTGGGCAGGGTCCCAGCATTTGCAATCTTTACCTCTCCCTGCTCCTCCGCTGTGTAATCTGGGCCGTCAAATCCATACTGTGCCTGACACCGTCTGAGCCTGCCTCCTGAGACATATATTTTGAATGTGTACGCTATCCATACATGTTATCCGGGGATACGGTACCCTTTCTAACCTTTGTGCAATGACGTGCAATCCATACTGGGCCTAACACCGTCTGAGCCTGCCTCATGCTGTATAGACATATATTTTGAATGTTAAACATGGATGTGGAAACCACAAAAATATGACCAAAAGATCCTTTATCATCATATAAATATTTCTTTATTAGAAAGGACACAAAAGGACAAGAAGGTGGACATGTGCAAAATGCAGACTAAAGTGCAGACAGTGCCTAAAGACACCCTGGACCACCATCAGCCACAGAGGGAAGGTAGAAAGATATACAAATCTATAATTCAAGAGGCATATGGTATATTAAAGGGAAACAGAGGCCAAAATAAAGGTATCTAGCAGAGCTACACCAAAAAAGCCTATATCACCTCAAAAAGAGGTGCCGGATGTAAATAAATATCCATAATTATGTATATAAAGAGAGCCACCATGCCCTCATGTACTGCCTATAGCATATGGTGTGCTCAATTAAACCTCATACCAACTATTGCCATAAGCCCACATACTAATAAACAGGGAAAGAAATCCTTCCCACCAAGGGCTTGACTATTACCCATCTAAGGGGGTAAAAACCCCAACCAACATTACCTCAACACAATCCTCAAATGACCAGGTGGTCCAGGTGTCACCCCAACGCGCGTTTCGGAGCCGATTGCTCCTTCCTCAGGGGGCATGAGTGTAAAGCACTAATTGCCCGTATTTATATGCGCCTACCGGAAGTGGTGCGGGCGCGTCTCTCGCACATCCCGCGATGAGTGGCGCCTCCCATCCAAGACGCGTCTGGATCTACGCGGGCCCACGTGATCCGGCACCTGACATGGGCGGAGCCCCAACCCACACAAGGCAGCGAGCGCGCCTGCGCAACCAGGTGATCATACGGCGGCCATTTTTATACAGGGCAAAGCCCAAAGCAGACGTGCACAGCATTATAAAAACAATGAGGGGCCAAACATCGGACTACCGCTATACCAGCATATAGCATGCCTCATTAACCTAACTATTAACCCTTGTGGACGCGCTACATAGATGATATCCTGGTGATCTGGCAGGGGGATGCAACATCGCTTGAGAGTTTCATTTCGGAACTAAATGGAAACAGCCTTAATATTCACCTTACTGCCAAATTTGATAGGGATAGGGTGGAGTTTCTGGATGTCTTATTGAGTAGAGGTGTAGAGGGGACAATACAAAGCACCATCTACAGGAAGCCTACTGCCACTAACATGCTCCTACACGCGTCCTCCTCACATCCGACACTGCCTCACAGTGCTATAGGCAGTACATGAGGGCATGGTGGCTCTCTTTATATACATAATTATGGATATTTATTTACATCCGGCACCTCTTTTTGAGGTGATATAGGCTTTTTTGGTGTAGCTCTGCTAGATACCTTTATTTTGGCCTCTGTTTCCCTTTAATATACCATATGCCTCTTGAATTATAGATTTGTATATCTTTCTACCTTCCCTCTGTGGCTGGTGGTGGTCCAGGGTGTCTTTAGGCACTGTCTGCACTTTAGTCTGCATTTTGCACATGTCCACCTTCTTGTCCTTTTGTGTCCTTTCTAATAAAGAAATATTTATATGATGATAAAGGATCTTTTGGTCGTATTTTTGTGGTTTCCACATCCATGTTTAATGTATAGCAGCGACTGATCCATGATTGTTCTACACTTGAGCACCAGTGTGTTATGATTTTACATATAAAATGCTCATATATACCTTGGTTATTGTATTTTGTCAACATTGTTCTGTGTTTTGCACAGGGTCTTACCTAGGTCTCATGGACTACAGGGCCAGGGAAAAATCCTGGCTGGGGCAAGCGGATGAATTCTTTGGACAGGATGGAACAGGTGGTACACGGGCTGGCAATCACAGGAATGATGTTTTATTCGAATCCACAAAGAAATTACTTATCAAGCGTACCAAAATTTGGTGGAATAGAATTTTTCTTGAAAAGTATATTGTTAAGGCCATGATACCGAGGGGTCTACGAGTTCGGGTATTACCCACTTTCCCCATCGATGATACAGAATTTGTGTCTGGTTGGGAGGACGCCTGTGGGACATGTTCAGTGGCTCTTATGAAATTACTGGTAGACCATAATACTAAATCAATCAATGGTTTGGATAAGGAAATAGATCAGGTGTTGGTAGATCTTAGAGCTAATTGTACGAGTGAACAATTGAAAGGATATGAAGATGACCTTGAAAAGTCGGTTGATATGGTGGTGAAGAAAATTAAGGATACACAGGCTTCTAAGTTCAATAGAGATCTTAAAGACTACCAAGATAAAGTGGTTTACCAGTGGAAAAGATATTCTGGGAATCCGTCATCTTTACATCGGAGTGTTTCCAATACCTCTATGTCATCGCTTGGTACCCACTCTGAGGCCTCTACCTCTTCGATAGTCACTCGGTCTAGGGGGAACTATGGGCGGATGAAAAATCATAATTTTCGCACATATAAAGGGATGAGAAATTATTCAGCGGAAGGCCCGAGTAGGGATAATAAGGTAATTAACTTGAGTAACTATACACTCACTAGATCTGATTGTGCATTACTTTACAAAGGCCTATCATTTTCACCAGTAGCTGGTTTTGATAGATTTACGGCTATCAAGGACCTGCATATTTTTGCTAGGTCCCTGTTATTTAAACGTTTCTTCTTCGATGATAACTTAAATAAATTGTTCCCTACAGAAAAAGAACAATCAGCCTTGAGGATCCTAGAGGAACTGGCTGAGGAACACGTGTCCACGGAGGGAGGTAAGATACCTCCATCCTTGAAGATGCGCTCCAAGAGGTTCCCCCCTCTCTCGAATTGTAGTGTTATAGATCTATTCGTGAAGGTGGTCAGCAATGAATTTTTAAAGGTACCAAAATATATTAAAAGGGATAATTTAACTGGGGAGGAGAGGAGACGACTGAGTTACTTGAAGAGTCTCCCCGACATAGTGATTAAGCCGGCGGACAAGGGAGGAAATGTCGTCTTATGGCCGAAAAATATGTATGAGAAGGAGGCCATGCGACAGCTTTCTAATGATGTGCATTATAGGAAGATGACGTTTAATCCCTTGTCCGCCTTCTGCACACAGTTGAAGGGGATTCTCACTAGAGCGAGAGAAGCTGATATCATCTCTGGTGAGCTGTATACCGCATTAATAGTAACTGAACCCATGGTACCGACTTTTTATCTCCTCCCCAAGACGCATAAAAATATGCAGATCCCTCCAGGAAGACCTATAGTTTCGGGGCGGGGGGGCTACTTGGAGTGCGTCAACAGGTGGCTGGATTCCCTCCTCCAGCCGCTTGTGGAGGAGTTACCCTCATATCTTAAGGACACGAACCAGTTGTTGCGTAAAATGGATGGCCTTACGTTGGATGATGATACGCTTTTAGCCACTATGGACGTTGAATCGTTATACACGAGTATTCGCCATAGTGATGGGCTACGAGCGATCAAATTCTTTTTATCAATATCTAATCTTTCCCTTGACTTGAGGGCCTTGGTTTTGGAGATCTTAGAGTTTTCCCTCACGCATAATTTTTTCACGTTTAGGGGGTCCTTCTTCCTACAGCTCCAGGGGACGGCTATGGGGGCGGCATTTGCACCATCCTACGCCAATTTGTTCCTGGGGTTGTGGGAGAGGGACCTCCTGATGTCAGATCGGCTGTCATCTATGGAGCGCGTCCCCTTGTGGACGCGCTACATAGATGATATCCTGGTGATCTGGCAGGGGGATGCAACATCGCTTGAGAGTTTCATTTCGGAACTAAATGGAAACAGCCTTAATATTCACCTTACTGCCAAATTTGATAGGGATAGGGTGGAGTTTCTGGATGTCTTATTGAGTAGAGGTGTAGAGGGGACAATACAAAGCACCATCTACAGGAAGCCTACTGCCACTAACATGCTCCTACACGCGTCCTCCTCACATCCGACACATATGGTGCGGTCTGTACCAGTCGGCCAGTTTTTGCGTCTCCGACGATTGTGCTCAACTGAGGTAGAGTTTGAAAATCAGGCAAGAGACTTGAAGGGTCGCTTTGCAGAGAGAGGATATAGTAATAGATCTATTAAAAGAGCTTACTTACGAGCTAAACATAGTAATAGAAACTCTCTCTTGTATAAAACGAATGTCGAGCCTAAAAATTCAGAGGTAGTGAGATTCATTACTGACTACAATACACGATCAGAACAGGTAAGGAGGATTATAGATAAATCTTGGAACATCTTGAAGACAGACCCGATTTTAGCTAAGATTATTCCCGAGAAACCCCAAATTGCATTTAGGCAGTCTAAAAATTTACGGGATCACTTAGTTCGGAGTCATTATATAGGGGATCCCCCCAGGACTTTTCTGGATGAGTTCAATCGGTCTCGGAAGGGTGGTAGTATGGCATGTGGCCGCTGTGTGGCCTGCGTCAATATGGTTAAAGATGACACCTTTATAGACTCTTCGGGACAGAAACAATATAAGATTGTTAAAAATATTAATTGTACGTCCCGGAATGTCATCTATTATGCTACATGCCCCTGCTCCCTGATCTACATCGGGCTTACCACACGACAACTGAAAGTTCGGATCAGGGAGCATGTCCTGGGTATACAAGCCGCGGCAAGTGAAGAAGATATCCACCTGCTCAAAACACTACCAAAGCATTTTAAAATATATCATAATTGCGATAGTGGTGGTCTGAGAGTCAAAGGTATTGACATGGTGGATGTGGGGATTCGGGGAGGAAAAATATCTCAAAGGTTAGCCCAAAAAGAAACACGTTGGATATGGACCCTTAATACGGTACATCCAAATGGATTGAACGAGAGTCTATCCTATATTCCATTCCTGTGAGGTGGCTGTCCGGTTTGGGACGGTGCCGGTGCATATGGAGGTGCAGCAGTGGTTGTTTTTAATTTTTTAGTTCTTGTATTGTTTTTTAATTAACTGTTTGTTTTTTAGTTTCTCACCTTGGAGCCATTCTCGGATTTTCGTATACACTGCACCTGGTGATGTGACTGAAGTGGTTAAGTTATCCTGGATTATCTGTGGGAGAGTTTGAGAAGATGAGTGATGTGGAGTCGGACGTATCCAAATTAAGAAGACCGTATATCCTGGACGGTGGAGGTGTTTTTACCTCGAAACAATGAACCTGATACAGATAACGGTTTATTTGGACTCCAATGCATACAGTATTTATGGAATATTTTGCCTTTGGGCATGATATATAATGATTACCCATATACATGGGATTTTGTTTTTGTTTTTTGTTTTGCTTTTTGTTTTTTGTCTCCTGTTACTGATATATGTATATATCTATAGATATTTAGAGATATGGACCTATTCTAATTTGTAATATTATCCCATATATTGATGCTGTATAGGGGAGAGTCAATGGTGTGTATTTGTGTGTCGGGTGTTTGTTAGTTTAATGAGATTATTTTTGGAATGTATGGTGGATGGATATCTCGACAATTGTCCCGGGTGGGATACCTTTTTGTATCCCATCTGGGACATGGATAGCGGGGATTGTCTCCCCTTAGTGGGAATATATGAGAAAGTCTTTTTGGATTTTCTGAAACAGCACAATATAAGTGGGCTTGGTTGTTCTCATAGTATAGGAATTGGTATGAGAAATGATGATGGTTTATGGGTTAAAGTATTATTTTTGCTTTTCTTAATTTTCTCCCTCTTTTTTGGTCACGCCCCTTTGAATAGTTAGGTTAATGAGGCATGCTATATGCTGGTATAGCGGTAGTCCGATGTTTGGCCCCTCATTGTTTTTATAATGCTGTGCACGTCTGCTTTGGGCTTTGCCCTGTATAAAAATGGCCGCCGTATGATCACCTGGTTGCGCAGGCGCGCTCGCTGCCTTGTGTGGGTTGGGGCTCCGCCCATGTCGGGTGCCGGATCACGTGGGCCCGCGTAGATCCGGACGCGTCATGGATGGGAGGCGCCACTCATCGCGGGATGTGCGAGAGACGCGCCCGCACCACTTCCGGTAGGCGCATATAAATACGGGCAATTAGTGCTTTACACTCATGCCCCCTGAGGAAGGAGCAATCGGCTCCGAAACGCGCGTTGGGGTGACACCTGGACCACCTGGTCATTTGAGGATTGTGTTGAGGTAATGTTGGTTGGGGTTTTTACCCCCTTAGATGGGTAATAGTCAAGCCCTTGGTGGGAAGGATTTCTTTCCCTGTTTATTAGTATGTGGGCTTATGGCAATAGTTGGTATGAGGTTTAATTGAGCACACCATATGCTATAGGCAGTACATGAGGGCATGGTGGCTCTCTTTATATACATAATTATGGAT
This sequence comes from Dendrobates tinctorius, assembly GCF_039654945.1. Lineage (NCBI taxonomy): Eukaryota > Metazoa > Chordata > Amphibia > Anura > Dendrobatidae > Dendrobates > Dendrobates tinctorius. Next base: position 11,700,755 of record NW_027361680.1, read on the forward strand.
ATTTATTTACATCCGGCACCTCTTTTTGAGGTGATATAGGCTTTTTTGGTGTAGCTCTGCTAGATACCTTTATTTTGGCCTCTGTTTCCCTTTAATATACCATATGCCTCTTGAATTATAGATTTGTATATCTTTCTACCTTCCCTCTGTGGCTGATGGTGGTCCAGGGTGTCTTTAGGCACTGTCTGCACTTTAGTCTGCATTTTGCACATGTCCACCTTCTTGTCCTTTTGTGTCCTTTCTAATAAAGAAATATTTATATGATGATAAAGGATCTTTTGGTCGTATTTTTGTGTTTTCCACATCCATGTTTAATGTATAGCAGCGACTGATCCATGATTGTTCTACACTTGAGCACCAGTGTGTTATGATTTTACATATAAAATGCTCATATATACCTTGGTTATTGTATTTTGTCATATATTTTGAATGTGTACGCTATCCATACATGTTATCCGGGGATACGGTACCCTTTCTAACCTTTGTGCAATGACGTGCAATCCATACTTGGCCTAACACCGTCTGAGCCTGCCTCATGCTGTATAGACATATATTTTGAATGTGTACGCTATCCATACATGTTATCCAGGGATACGGTACCCTTTCTAACCTTTGTGCAATCACGTGCAATCCATACTGGGCCTAACACCGTCTGAGCCTGCCTCATGCTGTATAGACATATATTTTGAATGTGTACGCTATCCATACATGTTATCCGGGGATACGGTACCCTTTCTAACCTTTGTGCAATGACGTGCAATCCATACTGGGCCTAACACCGTCTGAGCCTGCCTCATGCTGTATAGACATATATTTTGAATGTGTACGCTATCCATACATGTTATCCGGGGATACGGTACCCTTTCTAACCTTTGTGCAACGACGTGCAATCCATACTGGGCCTAACACCGTCTGAGCCTGCCTCATGCTGTATAGACATATATTTTGAATGTGTACGCTATCCATACATGTTATCCAGGGATACGGTACCCTTTCTAACCTTTGTGCAATGACGTGCAATCCATACTGGGCCTAACACCGTCTGAGCCTGCCTCATGCTGTATAGACATATATTTTGAATGTGTACGCTATCCATACATGTTATCCAGGGATACGGTACCCTTTCTAACCTTTGTGCAATCACGTGCAATCCATACTGGGCCTAACACCATCTGAGCCTGCCTCATGCTGTATAGACATATATTTTGAATGTGTACGCTATCCATACATGTTATCCGGGGATACGGTACCCTTTCTAACCTTTGTGCAATGACGTGCAATCCATACTGGGCCTAACACCGTCTGAGCCTGCCTCATGCTGTATAGACATATATTTTGAATGTGTACGCTATCCATACATGTTATCCGGGGATACGGTACCCTTTCTAACCTTTGTGCAATGATGTGCAATCCATACTGGGCCTAACACCGTCTGAGCCTGCCTCATGCTGTATAGACATATATTTTGAATGTGTACGCTATCCATACATGTTATCCAGGGATACGGTACCCTTTCTAACCTTTGTGCAATGACGTGCAATCCATACTGGGCCTAACACCGTCTGAGCCTGCCTCATGCTGTATAGACATATATTTTGAATGTGTACGCTATCCATACATGTTATCCGGGGATACGGTACCCTTTCTAACCTTTGTGCAATGACGTGCAATCCATACTGGGCCTAACACCGTCTGAGCCTGCCTCATGCTGTATAGACATATATTTTGAATGTGTACGCTATCCATACATGTTATCCGGGGATACGGTACCCTTTCTAACCTTTGTGCAATGACGTGCAATCCATACTGGGCCTAACACCGTCTGAGCCTGCCTCATGCTGTATAGACATATATTTTGAATGTGTACGCTATCCATACATGTTATCCGGGGATACGGTACCCTTTCTAACCTTTGTGCAATGACGTGCAATCCATACTGGGCCTAACACCGTCTGAGCCTGCCTCATGCTGTATAGACATATATTTTGAATGTGTACGCTATCCATACATGTTATCCGGGGATACGGTACCCTTTCTAACCTTTGTGCAATGACGTGCAATCCATACTGGGCCTAACACCGTCTGAGCCTGCCTCATGCTGTATAGACATATATTTTGAATGTGTACGCTATCCATACATGTTATCCGGGGATACGGTACCCTTTCTAACCTTTGTGCAATGACGTGAAATCCATACTGGGCCTAACACCGTCTGAGCCTGCCTCATGCTGTATAGACATATATTTTGAATGTGTACGCTATCCATACATGTTATCCGGGGATACGGTACCCTTTCTAACCTTTGTGCAATGACGTGCAATCCATACTGGGCCTAACACCGTCTGAGCCTGCCTCATGCTGTATAGACATATATTTTGAATGTGCACGCTATCCATACATGTTATCCGGGGATACGGTACCCTTTCTAACCTTTGTGCAATGACGTGCAATCCATACTGGGCCTAACACCGTCTGAGCCTGCCTCATGCTGTATAGACATATATTTTGAATGTGTACGCTATCCATACATGTTATCCGGGGATACGGTACCCTTTCTAACCTTTGTGCAATGACGTGAAATCCATACTGGGCCTAACACCGTCTGAGCCTGCCTCATGCTGTATAGACATATATTTTGAATGTGTACGCTATCCATACATGTTATCCGGGGATACGGTACCCTTTCTAACCTTTGTGCAATGACGTGCAATCCATACTGGGCCTAACACCGTCTGAGCCTGCCTCATGCTGTATAGACATATATTTTGAATGTGCACGCTATCCATACATGTTATCCGGGGATACGGTACCCTTTCTAACCTTTGTGCAATGACGTGCAATCCATACTGGGCCTAACACCGTCTGAGCCTGCCTCATGCTGTATAGGCATATATTTTGAATGTGTACGCTATCCATACATGTTATCCGGGGATACGGTACCCTTTCTAATCTTTGTGCAATCACGTGCAATCCATACTGGGCCTAACACCGTCTGAGCCTGCCTCATGCTGTATAGACATATATTTTGAATGTGTACGCTATCCATACATGTTATCCAGGGATACGGTACCCTTTCTAACCTTTGTGCAATGATGTGCAATCCATACTGGGCCTAACACCGTCTGAGCCTGCCTCATGCTGTATAGACATATATTTTGAATGTGTACGCTATCCATACATGTTATCCAGGGATACGGTACCCTTTCTAACCTTTGTGCAATCACGTGCAATCCATACTGGGCGTGAGAACGGCTGGCGAGCTGTTAAGCAAGCTACAGCACCTGTCCAGACAAGTACAGGGATTCCCTAGCGAGGAGACTTATTTGATTGTTTTCAATGTTGGGACAGCAATTTTTGGGGAGCACTATACTCTGGAGAATGATAGATGGGGCCCACCATACACTGGAACATTCCAAAGGTGGACATCAGACACTGGAGCAGCATTTACAGGGCCCATTATACACTAGAGCATTAGAAATGGGGCCCATTATGTTTGGAGCATTATTTGGGCCCATAAGACAGTGGAGCTTCATCCATGGGGACCAACATATACTGTAGCATTATGTGGAGCTCATCATATACTGTTTCAAACATTATATGGGACCAATGATTCTATATGGAGAAATAGATGGGCCTCGTCATGAGATGTAAAAAGTGAGGTATTTTTCATTGTACTATACCGCTATTTATCTGCCGTATCGGAGCATGATGAGTTGTGGTATGTGTTAAAGGGGCGCTCTTTCGCCCAGGGCACCTGAAAACCTGCAGCCAGCCCTCCCCCCCCGCAACTTTAGCCAAATAACACCCATTTTTCAGTGCGTAACTTATATTATGAAGTTAATTAAGGTTGACAAGCTTAAGTAAGAAGAATTGATGCTTTTGGCATTCAAATGGGCACTGTTGGTGTGTTTCCTGTCCTCCTCTCACTGCCGACTTTTATTCCCCATTGACTTACATTGGGTTTCGTGTTTCGGGACGACCCCGACTTTTCCCTATAATCGGACGATCTTGCTCGACCCGACTTTTGGAAAAGTCGGGTTTTCACGAAACGAAACGCGACCCTAAAAAACCAAAAGTTGCTCAACTCTACCTCTGTCCATGCTTGCTCGTCCAGGTGTCATTGTTGAAATGCACCCTGGCAAACATAGAATTTTTCAAGGAATGGGTGATGTTGTCTGTGACTTGTTGCTGTAGCCCAGGCACATCATTCTTAGAGAAGTAATGGTGACTGGGAAACTGGTACTGGGGGGACTTTGACGGCCATCAGCTCTTGGAAACCGTTTGTACCGGAAAGGCTGCATTTCCGTGGCCAACAGATTGGAGTGGCCATGCAATAATCACAGAGATTACATGAGTCATACAGAAACAATCGCTGTGATCTTTGTAGTGAATAGGTCTCAGCTTGCCCCTGTCACCCAGACAATGATACTTCTGGGCGACAAATTATCGGAGGAGGTTGCAGGCTGTTCACAATTAGCAGAGATGAGCAAATATGTTTGGAAAACAATCGGCAAACATAAATTTGGCACGAATATGGTACATTTGGATTCGTGAAAGGTAACACGCGCATTTTTATTAAGATCGGAAAAAGTCGGTAACAGTCTGTAATAGAATAAAAGCCGGAAATTCATGTGCCGCGTTTAGTAAGATCACAGAGTGACAGGTTAGATTAGAATAGAATAGAATAGATATATACACATAGAATACATAGATATATAAATGTCTGTGACACACATATATATGTATATATTACATAGAAGGAAATCCGGCAATTCAGCAGCTGCGGTAGTGTAAAATCATTGCAGGAGCCAACAGGATAGAAGAGATGGCCCACGAACAGGCACAGGCAAACAGACTAGAACGAATGCTCCAGCAGTCACAGCTCTCCGGAGCATGCGTGGTGGGAAGCAATACAGCATACAATGAGGAGTCTGAGGAGGGCGTACAGGAGGCGGAGCAGCCATGGTGCAGCCTGCATAAGGATTCGGGGGGGACGGAGAAGAGGAGGAGTGGAGGGCGAAGCAGCCATGGTGCAGCCAGAATAAGGATTCAGAGGGGGAGGAGCAGATGGTGGAGCGGCCATAGTGCAGCCAGCAAATGGATTCAGAGGGGGCGGAGTGAAGGGGGGGGTTTTTCAAGGTCCTGAACATTGCTGTTAAGCAATGGCCGGGGAACCACCATGGTGCATGGAGACTACAGTACACAAGATGAGGTGCAAACAACAAAGGGTAAAGGAAGGCAAGGAATGAAGTGGATAGGGAAGGTGCAAACAGGGGTATGCAGTGGCAAAAGATAATTTACAAGAGTTTGTATTCTTTAGCTGGGCTGTCAAATAGCACGGAGCCCCAACTATTACAGGATCAATATATTTCACACAGGCAAATCCAAACAATGTACAAAGAATGATGCTACTCTACGTATAACCTCCCTGGCCTCTACTAAACAGGCCACAAGGCTGCCGTGTTCTGTCTGTTGAAGCCTATTCTAGACCCTGACATGTGCACAAATGGGAACAAACTCACGGTAGTGTTGGGGACTCAGGTCCAGTCCCGGGGGCCCCCAGCAGTCTTATATGGTGGTGCGCACAACTGTCTGGCTGATCTGTGAAACGTGGTCTTCTCCTTGCTTCAGGGTCCTGGAGGTGCTCCTGGAAACTGTAAATCCCTTTCTCAGTCTCTTGGTGGCTTCTCAAAATAGCACAGGACAGCCACCTTTGCTACACCCAAAGGGTCTGTTCAATTTCACAAGTCCAATACATCCCAGGCTGTGAGACCTTCTTCACAGCTACAGGCACAGCCGATCTCAGCAGCAGCTTCCTTCTCTTCCTCTCTCACAGGCTCAACTCCTCCCCTGTTCAGTCTTGGGCAGTCCATAACAGTCTTTTGCAGGGGGAGCCAAACATTCCATCACACCAAACAAGGGGGTGCTGTCTCTTAAAGTGACAGTGTGTCTCTTACTGTCCATAACAGCACCACCCCCCTTACATGCCTCCCTACTTAATGATGGTCATCCTTGGCCATAACAGCATCAAGGTCACAGTGTAATGAAGGAACGTGCAATGCGGAAACAGCACCTATAGTGGAGGCAACAAAATCGGAATAACAGACAGAGTACACTGTTCTACATATCAGACTGGTGGAACCCCTACAGTAGACCTCTGGGATCTTCGGAGCTCTTGGCTATCAGGAAAGGCTTGACTATCTTTCAGAGGAACACTTGCTGCAGGAGTCGTAGTGAGCTGTTGTCGGGTCTCGTCCTCACGTGGCGGTAGTGGTATATCCATGGGATTACCATCTCTGTATGGCTGAGGACCCCCCATGGTGTTAGGGACGGTCCACCACTCATCATCGATTTCACCATTAGGCATGACAGATTCAGGATGTGGAGTAGCGCCTTCAGGCGGCAATGGCACACAACAGACCTCAGACGGGCATGGCCGCAGCATATTTCTATGAAGAATCCTAGGGGCAGACGTCCCACTCTCAAGCTGCACCTTGTAGACCGGGCCATCAGCATACACTCACTTGATTACTCTGTAAGGCTGTACTTCCCATCTCTCACTTAGTTTACCCTTGGGGCATTTCTCTCTAATACTCGGTCCCCGGGTTGGAGCGGTGTCTCTTAAATCGGTTTACGGCCAGTATGTTCTTTTTTCTGTAGCTGCTGACCCATCAATCGCTTGTATCGTTTGTAATCATTGCTGATGTTCTTTCACCCATGAAGTAACAGTTCGCGCCATCAGCTCTTCTGGCTTTTCCATCTTCAGCTCAATGATCTCTCTGTCAGAAACACCGCACTGCACTTGCTCACTGAGCCAGTGCACATGTCCTGAGTAGAACAAACTATGCTAAAAGATACCTGTGGAACTGGGCATCAGTGGTGGAGATGCGTGCTTCAGGCAAACAGGACCTGAAGCATGTGACTGCAGGTCTCCCAGAGGTAGCAGAAGCAGAGAGAGATGCCGGCCAGAAATAAAGATCCTACCAGCAGGTATAGCACAAACAGAAGCGCCGATGAGCGCTAGACAGGAGGGATGTCAGGGACAGGCTAAGGGTCAAACCGTATGGACAGCTGAAGTACCAGGGGCGTAGACAGGAGAATCACCAGAGATGTAGCCAAAGTCAGGAACCAGAAAAATAGACACACAGTACCGAATCAGCAGGCAGAACAGATAGTCAGGACTTAGCAAGAGATCAGTAAACCAGAACAGGCAATAGACGGTACAGAAATGGCAGGCAAGCGCACAACAGGGACAGACCGGGTCAGAAGCCAAGATATCAAACACAGAAGCATGCACACTGCACAAATGCACAGGGGTCACTTAAACTAAGCCAAGGACAAAAGTATAGCTGACAGAGAACCCTGGTAAAGAGTGAGTATAAATACCCCTCCCAGACCCAGAAACAGGCCACATACACTTAACCCTGTGAGTGCAGGGCAAGAATCCTGTCCAAACCATGACGCTCTCATCAGCTCTTCCAAACATAATAGATATGGGGTGTAACCCGTGGTGGAGTGGACCCGATTGTTGCAGGTCCAGACCAACTCTGGCAGGTAGTCTGGCCAGCATGCCTTCTTATCCTCCTCCAACGTTCTCAGCATTTGAAGTAGGGTTCGGTTGAAGGGTTCACATGCTCCATTACCTTGAGGATGGTAAGGGGTGGTTTGGGACCACTCGATGCCATACATATGATACAGGTCTTCCATCACCTTGCCTTGGAAACATGCGCCTTGGTCAGAGTGGATGTGCTTTGGGCACCCATACACCCAGATGAAGTCTTGACAGTTGCCGCCAACTCAGCAGTCTGATCTCTAGTCAGGGTGACTCCTGCGAACTTGGAAAAATGATCGGTCATCACCAAACAGTACTGTAGCCCCCGGGCCGAGTGTCCCACGAGGAGATAGTCGATCATCAAGATTTCTAAGCGGATCCTTAGTTTGTATGGTCTGGATGGGTGCCATTTGTTCGGTACTCTTAATGAGATCGCATACTCGACATTGCAGGCAAACCTCTTCCACCACTGACTCCAACCGGGGGCAGTACACGTACCTCTGTAACCATTGGTAGGTCTTTGTGGGCCCGAAGTGGGCTCCGAATTCGTGGGCTTCTTTAGCTACTTCTTGAGCCATTCCTCCTGGGATGACCAACTGCCACCTTGCTTCCATATCCTTTGGCTGTTGTCTCTTACGATATAACACTGATTTTCGCACTTCCAGTCTATCCCACTGGTGTATGACACTCTTTATCTCAGCTTCCAGATCATCTCTTTCTTGTTTGCCAGGCTTCCGCTTCTGAGTTACCCACCATTTCGTCTGTCTCAGCCCTTCGTATTCGTCCTGAACATGTCCCCATTCCTCATTGGTTCTCCCCAAGGATCGGGGTAGCGCGCAGGCCTACCTACTTGAATGTACCGCAACCACTGAGGGCCTAAACTTATGAAAGTCTGGAATTTCTTCCTCTTTGAGTTGTTCATCGAGATCCCCCAATGGACTCTCTACCGTCACTCTTGACAGCCGTCAGCATTTGCGTTTTCGATAGCAGAGCGATAACGGTAAAGTCAAACTTAGCTAGACGAACCACCCACCGCTGTTCTAAGGCCCCCAATTTAGCATTCTCAAGGTGGGCCAGGGGATTTTTGTCTGTTCGAACTTGAATCTTGGTCCCTGTCAGGAAGCCCCAACACTTCTTGTCACGGCTCACACTAGGGCCAGGTGCTCTAACTGGAAGGAGCTGTAATTGAGGGGGTTTCTTTTGCTGTCTCACAGGGACCTACTGGCATACCCGATTATTCTCTTATGTCCATCCTGTATCTGAGAAAGTACTGCACTGAGTCCTTGAAGGTACCATCTGTGTACAACAGGAACATTTGATCGAAATCTGGTATTGACAAAATCGGGGCAGAAGTAAGAGCATTCTTCATAGTCTGGAAGGCCTCATCTTGTCTCTGGGCCCAAGGGATGCACTGGTTCTTTGGCACTCTGGTAGTCCCCCTCAGCAGCTCACTCAGAGGACCCACCACCTTCGCAAAGTCTTTGACGAACCGGCGGTAGTACCCTGCGAGACCAAGAAAGGCCTGGAGTTCTCTCACAATTCGAGGGACTGACCACTCCTGGATAGCAGCCACCTTTTCTGGTGAGGGTGAAACTCCATCTTGTGGCCCAGGTACTCGATCTCCCTCTTGAAGAGGTGGCACTTCTTTGGCTTCACCTTCAGGCTATGAGTCTGCAGTCTTCCGAGTACCTGTCCAAGCCGGGCAAGGTGTTCTTCGAATGAGGCAGAAAACACAATGATGTCATCCAGATAGATCAGGGTAGCTTCAAAATTTAAGTCTCCCAAACACTTTTCCATCAGACATTGAAACGTGCCCAGAGCATTGGAGAGCCCGAAGGGCATCCGGTTAATCTCAAACAATCCCATAGGGAGGATGAAGCAGGTTTTTCCTTTGTCATTCTCTGCCACGGCTACTTGCCAGTATCTGCTTGCTAGGTCCAAAGTGGAGAAGTACTTGGCTTTTCCCAATGCTGTCAACGATTCCTCGATGCGGGGTAATGGGTACGAGTCTCGAACAGTGCAGGCATTGAGTTTCCTGTAATCTACACAGAACCGGATGGTCCCATCCTTTTTCTTAACGAGCACCACCGTGGCCACCCAAGGGCTCTGACTACTCTACACTACTCCTGAATCCAGCATCTGCCTCAGTAATGTCTTCAACTCTTGGCACATCTTGGGTGGGATCTGCCGGAATCGTTCTCGAATTGGATGGGCATCCCCGGTTGGTATCTCGTGCGTGATGGCTTCGGTACAGCTGATATCTTCGGCATGACGGGCAAATGCGGCATGATTTTCCCACAGCATAGCTTCTATCGCTTGCACACGCTCAGGGCCAAGAGCCTTCACATCCACTTCCATTTGATCAAGGATGACCCGTCCACTCCACTCCGGGGATGGCGTCACTTTGACCCCCGCAGCAACTGCTAGGGTCCACCCCGCACCTTCCATCGGTGACAAAGACATCTCCTTCTGACTCACTACTTCACCCTTATGTAGGTATACCAGTGCCAGGTCTGTCCCTTGTGGCAAGGTGACCTCCCCGGGGCCCTCATTCAAAGCTCACTGGACCACAGCTATCGTACGAGCTATCATTACTTCTTGGTACACTACTCCGACTACCACAGGCTGAACAATCACTTCCAACCCATCAAGGTTACGATGAGTCCCCACTGGAAGGTGTAATACACTTTCTCACTCGGAAGGTAGGATTACAGGCTCTTTCCCAGGAGCCCTGATGACCCCTACCATTTGATAAGATGGCACACTCTTCTGCCTCCCACAGACGCAGATCAGTCGCTGAAGGGCTTCTTGAGTAGGCTTATGTGTAGTAGCCTTCTTCAAATAACTGGGTCCCCGTTTGGTAAACATAATCTGATTGAGTTCACGTAGGATATTCATTTTCAGTACTACAGGCACATCTTCTTTGATGGGTGCAGGGACTAGCAGAATCCCTTTTCTCCTCACTTCTTGCCCACAGATTCGAATATTCATCCACACGACCCCTGTGACCAGGATAGGTTTTTGGTTGGCAGCAAACAACCGGATCAATGTCTCCTTCTCTGGCTTGGCCAGGGCCTGAAAATGCTGCTTGAAATACGTTTCTGGCATCGTCGTCACTTGTGACCTGGTATCTATCAAGCAATCAACTGGAACACCCTCGAATTCAGCAGGCAGGATGGGACTCCCAGCAATCAAGTGTTCATTAAGCTGGAGTCACACATAGCGGCTCACCAGCAATCCTGACAACGATATCAACGTGTCAGGATCGCTGGTAAGTCGCTATGTGATCGCTGGTGAGCTGTCAAACAGACAGCTTCACCAGCGATCAGCACAGCGACGCCGAGCACACGGCGCCACTGTGTACATTAGTTACCAGCGCGCTGATGCAGGGAGCTGGTAACTAAGGTACACATTGGGTATCTAAGGGACGTGCGTCCCTTAAATACCCGATGTGTATGTTAGTTACCAGCTCCCTGCATCAGCGCGCTGGTACCAATCCAAACAGTAATTAACCTCAAAATCACCATGAATGACGATCCCTTCAACTACCAAACATATCACCAAAGGAGACAAAATGAAGGAGCATATTGATCTAAAGAATATTTTTATTTATACAATTTTATTTCTACAAAGTTTAAAACAAACATATCATTGCAACACAATACCAATCAATGAAGTACAGAGAACAAAAACGATTGGAGTGTACCTCACCCTAATATAATATACAAAGCTGTGAACATCAAAAAATTGTGAAACGTCACACGGATCAGACCATTAAGCAGTAAGTAAAGTGTATCTCTCACTATATATCCTATGGCCCAGACAGATGCCCCATAACTAGGATCATAATAGTTACACTGGCATATTGTAGCAGACAATCACCATCTATGCCCATGACTAATAAAGTGCTCCCACAATCCCATGACAACTAATAACCTTCATTGAGTGGTCCATTTGATGTGCTAGAGCATAGTAATGGAGGTAAATGGGAGGGCAAGATTATACAGAAAGTTTTATCAATGTACCTGCAGTCATATCGCCGTCTGGTCTGTGAGCCGTGTAACCTGTGACGCACCCCGACGCGCGTTTCACCGCCTCTGCAGTTTCATCCCTTAGATAACCGATGTGTACGTTAGTTACCAACTGATCGCTGGTCTCCCGCCTGTCACATGCAGCAATGCGTGCTGGCCAGCGGGAGACCAGCGACCAAAAAAAGTCCAGGCTTTCCTACAGGATCAGCGATACCGGCAGGGGGGCCAGTCGCTGATAGCTGTCACACACAGCGATCTCGCTGGTGAGATCACTGTTGTGTCACAAAACTTGTGACTCAGCAGCGATCTCACTAGCGAGATCGCTATGTGTGACGGGGCCCTTATGATAAGGAGTAGCCTCTCTCCTCGCCTCCCCCACAGAGTGCCACGTTACTGCAGGGGTTGGTAGTTTAACGGTGGCTTCCACTGGCCTTGAGCATAATTCCGACAGTCTATGGCAAGGTGCCCCCATTCTCCACATTCCCAGCATTGGATGTGTGGCGCCCTGTGTCTTTGCCGCCACAAAAGGGTTAACTATGTACTGTTTTGTATGTGTTTTGTGAGCAATGGGAGTTATGCTTTCTCTGCAGGAGACCACAACACACACACACAATTTACCTCACTCCCTTACTTGTCTGAGGCTTTGAGCTTTGCAGACATACCCTAACTGGGAGGGAGAGGAGTAAAGTTGTTGTTTTCAGTGGAGAAGAAGATGGAGGAGATGGAGAATGCTTCTGGAAGCCATGTCATGTGCTTCCTCCAGGAGCAAAGCTAATAAGAATCAGGGAGTCAGACCCTAGGCCATCCATGCTTTCAGTGCAGGGTGGTAAGCTGAGAGACTGTGTGAGTTTATGCAACCAACAGCAGAGTGTTTTCCCTGGGAAGACTGCAGAAAACTAGGATCAGTGAAGGATTATGCAAGAAGGAACTTGAGCTTCACACAGGATCCAAGCTGCAAGTTGCCAGAGGAGGAAAACACAATGAGTAGTGGCTATACTGGAAGTTCTAGACTCCGGGAAGCCTTGGTCCCAGAAGGGATTAGAATAGCAGGAAGCTTACACCGAGTCACAGCAGAGTGAAGGATAACTCCCATTCTGCAGAGCAGACTGTAACCTGGTGAGAGTTGTAACTACAGTAAATGATAAAGTGACTTTCCTTGTCTCCTGCCTTATTACTCCATGCCTTCTACTTCCATCACAATCTCTGGGGGTCAGCCCTGGTTGGAGAGGGTTAAACATCTGCACTGCCATCACCATCTACTCCCCTAGGGATCATCTGCAGTGCCGGCTATACTACAGTCGAACACTCCAACTGGCATCACGAATCACTACATAAACTTTATCCCTAATCAATACTCCCCTTTTACATGACCGCCTGGGGCCATGGACCGGGTCACTTCCACTGTCACACATCCCTTTAAGATGACCGGCCCGGTACCGAGTATCCAACGGCCTCTGGGGCGCGTCATTTTGGCATCACGAACAGGATTCCGTGAGTGCCTAAAGTCCTACAGGAGCAAGGGTTAACTGGGGGGGGGAAATGTCTAATCCCGGCGACACTCAGGGTGCAGCAGCTGCAGCTCCCATATTGCCTCTCACCATGCCTTATATACAGGGTGCGACATGGCTGCCACAGTACACTGACAAATTGCACACCTTAAGTGACTTCAAGGAGAAGCTGTGCAGCATGTTTGAAATTTACCCTATGTCAGAGGAGCAGAAGTTCAGTATACTTACAAGTCAGCTCAGTGGCGCTGCTCAGAGAGAAGTTAAATCTTGGCCAGCAACTGATAAAAGACTGTAAAAGGCATTTTTGCTAAATTAAGGGATACTTTTGACACCAGTACTGCTTCAGAAATAAAGATGTGATTTTTCAGCTGCAGACAGAAATCACAGGACACTGTTAGAGACTACGCACTTAACCTGCAGGAGGCGCTGCAGGCCATTAAATAAATTGATCCAGACAATGTAAGAGATGAGAACAAAATGCTGAAAAAGCAGTTCATTGAAGATCTTTTGTCTGATTCCAGTAAGGCACAACTACGCATGATGTCATTGCAGAACCCAGACATGGACTTTGTTCAGTTTAAGGACAGATCCATCCGTATCTTAAGAGAATCTACCTATGTCTGCACTGAGCCAGTTAAACATCCAGCAGTTACATACCACCAGGGGGCAGTATCCTTACCCCAGGTGCCTGGAGTACAGCATGTTCAGATTCCAGTTGATGATTCCACTGCAGATTTACGGCTGCAAGTACAGGAACTTACTAAAAATATGGCTGCTCTATGAAAAACTGTTCAGACTCTCCAGACTTGTTCCCCCACAGAGAGGATCCAACTAGCATCAAGCCCGGATGATCTCCATGGCGATGGCCAAAGAGGCTACCGCAACATCAGCGACGACTGACTCGCGCCGTCAGGAGAACAACAGACCGATTTGACTCTTCTGGGAGACCCATCTGCAGATGGTGCCATAAGGTTGATCACATTGAAAGAGAATGCCCTTTAAATGGGTGACCCCTGGGGCCGAGGACCAAACCCCAGGAGTAAGACAATCTGGTCCAACTAACTGGAGAAACAGGTATGTTGGAGGATGTCCACTTATACCCGTGGTAGTGGATGGTATACCCTTCACCGCCCTCGTGGACACTGGATCACAGGTAACCACAATTCTTCACACACTGTACCAGAGATACTGGACTGATGCTGATTTCACCCAACTTGCTGATGGTGACTTGTCATTAATAGCAAGTAATGGTCAACCTCTGGCACAGGTGGGGAACAAAGAGGTTGTCATTAAAGTGGGAAAGGTGGAGCTCAAAGATCAAGGTCTCGTGGTGGTAAAGGTGGACAGAGCAGAGTGCCAACCCATCATAACATTAGGCACAAATGCGATTGAAAATTGTTTAAGTGAGGTCATCACCATTTTGAAAGACATAGCTGAGTCGGCCCCGTACAAAGAACAGCATGCCCTCAATAAAGATATCAATGCCCTGGTGCAGCAACAGCAGGTGGTGTTAACTGGTGGAGAGATTGGTAGTGTAAGGGTGAGTGATCCCCACTCCATTATGCTTCCCCCTAGGAGTGAGACCCTCATCTCGTGCAGAGCAGCCATAGGCATCAGAGGACGGGACTACCAAGCCCTCCTTGAACCAGCCTACTCAGATAGCAGGGGAATTGTTGATGTTAAAAGGGGCAGGGTCCCGGTAAGTGTTCTGAACTGTGGAGCGGAGGAAGCTTGCTTGCCCCATTATGCAACCGTAGCCAAACTATTCACAGTCAGCAACAACGATATTCAGGCTGTAGAACCCTTGACTCCATCAGAAGTGACGGATGGCAATGGCTCTTCTGTTCAGACGGAGGAATGGTTTCAAATGATACATGTTGGCACCGACTCCACTCCTGTACATCAGAAAAATGGAGTGCAGCGGGTGGTACAAGAATACGAGAGGATTTTCAGTAAGCATCGCTTGGATTTTGGGCAGGTAAAGGGTTTCAACATAACATCCCCACAGGTGATCACCCACCTATCAAAGAGAGGTATCGTCCTGTACCTCCAGCTCATTATCAGTGTGCAAAAGGTATTCTAAGAGAAATGAAGCAAGCAGGGGTAATCAGAGATAGCTACAGTCCTTGGGCAGCTCCCCTGGTGTTAGTCAAAAAGAAAGATGGTACCATGCGCATGTGTGTAAATTACAGACAACTTAACAAAATTACTCACAAAGATGCATACCCCTAAACACGAATAGAGGAGTCTCTAGCAGCGTTAAAATCAGCTAGGTACTTCTCCACTTTGGACTTAACCAGCGGGTACTGGCAGGTTCCTGTTGCTGAGGCAGACAAAGGAAAAACTGCGTTCACTACCCCTATGGGGCTATGCGAATTTAATTACATGCCGTTCGGATTGAGCAGTGCTCCTGGAACCTTTCAGAGAATTATGGAATGTTGCCTGGGACATATGAACTTTGAGACTGTGCTATTGTACTTGGATGATGTGATTGTATATTCCAGGACCTATGAGGAACATCTGCAACACCTGGCAGAGATCTTGGAGGCGTTGTCCAACTTCAGCTTAAAGGTAAAACCATCTAAATGTCATCTCCTAAAGCCCAAAGTGCAGTATTTAGGCCATGTCGTGAGTGCAAAAGGAGTAGCACTCGACCCAGACAAAGTGACTGTCATCAGAGACTGGCAGGTACCCACCAATATCCAAGAGGTCAGACAATTCCTAGGCCTAGTGGGATACTACAGACGCTTTATCAAAGACTTTACTAAATTGGCAGCCCCTCTTCAAGATCTCCTAGTTGGCCAACCCAAAAAGGTCCCTTGATTGAGTGGAATGCTACGTTGGATGAGTCATTCAACAGCCTTAAGCAAGCACTTACTGGAGAAGAGATCTTTGCGTATCCAGACTACGATCAGCCGTTTATTCTGCACACCGATGCCAGCAATGTTGGGTTAGGAGCTGTCCTATCTCAAGTGCAGCAGGGTAAGGAGAAAGTCATTGCTTATGCCAGTCAGAAGCTTCGTCCTACTGAGAGGAACCCTACCAATTATAGCTCCTTCAAGTTAGAATTCTTGGCTATCGTTTGGGCAGTGACCGAGAGGTTTCAGGACTATTTGGCCTCATCCAAATTTATCATCTATACGGACAACAATCTGTTAACCCATCTGAAGACCTCCAGGCTCAGTGCCTTGGAACAAAGATGGATGGCTCATGTCCTGCCTTCATACACGTTGTCAAGCCGCCTCCACATACTCACCCGGCCTCCACTCCCACACAGCAGCTCCCCGCTGCCCGACAGCCACGGCGGTCCCTTCTGACAGGCTCGTGGCCAACGGGGTCTCTGCATGCAATGCGCATGCGCCATAGGCCACGGCCGGGCCTCCCTCCTGTTACTTGTGCTCTGGCAATGCCCTGACATGGAAGCACCTACGGACCAATGGCAGACCTGGCAGGGCCATATCAGGCCGTTCCCCCCTGAGGGAGGCGCCTGATCATTGTGTTTGCTAGCACACTGGGCCCTGCTTCCTCGTGTGCTCTCTGCAGTCTCGCAGTCCTGTCTTCTGTGGTCCCTGCAGTAGCCCCGTAGTCCGGTGCTCCGTGGGTCCAGCTATCTATACTCCAGTCCTGCCTCCTGTGTTCCTGCTCCGTCCTGCTATCCATGCTCCAGTCCTTCAGTCCTACTCCAGTCCTGCCTCCGGTGTTCATGCTCCACCCTGCTATCCACACTCCAGTCCTTCAGTCCTACTCCAGTCCTGCTTCCGGTGTTCCTGCTCCATCCTGCTATCCACACTCCAGTCCTTCAGTCCTTCTCCAGTCCTGCCTCCGGTGTTCCTGCCCCATCCTGCTATCCACGCTCCAGTCCTTCAGTCCTACTCCAGTCCTGCCTCCGGTGTTCCTGCTCCATCCTGCTATCCACGCTCCAGTCCTTCAGTCCTACTCCAGTCCTGCCTCTGGTGTTCCTGCTCCACACTGCTATCCACACTCCAGTCCTTCAGTCCTACTCCAGTCCTGCTTCCGGTGTTCCTGCTCCATCCTGCTATCCATACTCCAGTCCTTCAGTCCTACTCCAGTCTTGCCTCCCATGTTCCTGCTCCGTCCTGTTGTCTATGCTCCAGTCCTGCAGTCATACTCTGGTCCAGTCTCCAGTGATCCCGCTCTGTTGTCTACGCTTCAGTCCCGCACTCCTACTCCAGTCAGTCCTGAGCCGCCACTCTTGGTACCGGCTATTGTGGTACCCGAACCCCTGGGCCTGCTCCTAACGATCCCTGAATAGGGGTCGGCTCCACCTGGCAGCTCGCCCGGGGCCCCTCGGTGCCACGGTCCAGAGGGTTCACTCCTGGAGATTGTCTCCTGACCAGCCGTGGTAACAGTACGATCAGGCCATGGACTCCCCCGGTACTACTGCTGCTACCCAAAAGGAGTTGCTCTTTTTGCGGGAGAATCAGGGATGCATCATGTCCGTCATGAAGTCTATGGACATCCGTTTATCAGCTCTGCAGGTGGCTGATCTTGGAAATGCCACTCAACTGGCCAGTCTTCAACAGGAGCTGGGTCAGCAACGAGATACTCAAGCCCATATTCTGAGTTCTAAAAAAGATAAATTTCAGTTCACCTCTTGTAAGTTCATAAGAACTATTGAAAAGCTCTGAGCGCGGACACGTCTCTGCCAGGACGTATAATGACTCCAAGAAAAGGAAGAAAGGTCCAGCTCCAGAAATTTAAAATCCAGGATTTTTATTGTATCATGTTTAAAATACATTCATGGCTGCTTGTGATCAAGTAACAGCAACAAAGTTCACCGCATGGGGATATTCTCCAGGTCTTTGGAGAATATCCCCATGCGGTGAACTTTGTTGCCGTTACTTGATCACAAGCAGCCATGAATGTATTTTAAACATGATACAATAAAAATCCTGGATTTTAAATTTCTGGAGCAGGACCTTTCTTCCTTTTCTTGGGGGCATATTCTGAGTTACATGGCCTCCTTTGATAGCCGCTTGTCGGTCCTTCAGTCTGCCACCACGATCCCGACTCCACCCCCCGTGTCGACAGCTCTCCCGGCGCCCCGCCTCGCCAAGCTGCCGCGCTTTACTTGTGATCCCAAACTCTGCAGGAGGTTCTTAAATCAGTGTAGCCTCCATTTTGAATGGTTGCCTCAGCAATATCCCTCTGACCGGGCCAAAGTGGCCTTTTTTATGTCCCATCTGGAGGGAGAGGCCCTGTCTTGGCTGAATCCTCTCTGGGAATTTGACGATCCCGTTGTCTCGAGTCTTCCGGCCTTCTTGGATACTTTTCGCAGGGTTTTCGACGAGCCGGGTCGGTTAGCCTCTCTCACAGAGTCTCTTTTTAACCTACATCAGGGTTCTCTCACGGTGGGGCATTACGCGATCCGCTTTCGCACTCTCGCCTCTGAGCTCGGCTGGAACAACGTGGCTTTGGTAGGGGCATTCTGGCGTGGCCTTTCGAGCAGAATAAAGGATGAACTCGCAGGTCGGGATACCCCGACCACCTTGGAGGACCTTATCTTGCTGGCCACCCACATTGACCTACGCTTCCAGGAGCGTGCCCGGGAGTCAGCGAGAGACAGGAGGTCCACCAGGCCAGCATCCTCTTCCACCCGGTCTGTCAGTCCCCATCCTCCCGGGTCCTCGTCTCCCTACGTGGTCGAATCCTCGTAGGTGGCCAAGTTGCGTCGGAGAGAGGCGGGCACAAGGTCAATGTGTCATGATACCAGTGCTGGGTGACCGGCACTGCTGGGGTTAATGTTCTGACCTCAGTACAGACTCTCACCTGCACACCTGGGACCTATTATGGTGGCCTCTCATTGGTTCTGGGGAGGCTTCTTATAGCCTCAGGAAGCTCCCATCCCCGTCAGTTATACTTTCGCCCTTGGCATTGTGTGATAACCCCTGAGTGTGTTAGTGCTGTGTTCTGGTTGCATGATTCTCTGTGTATGACTCAGTCTGTTCTCTGGATTCTGCTTTGGATTCTGCCTGGTACCTTCTACGTCTGTTTGGTTTTGATCTCTGCTTGGCTCTGACTATCCATTCTGTCTCATACCTGGTACTTTAGTGAGATCTTGTGTATGACCTTTGGCTTTGTCTGACCTCCCGTCTGTTTATCCCTCCTGTACCTCGCTTGCCTGTATTGTGCATGAACCCTGCTTTGCCCGACTTTGAGTTTTCTACCTTCTTTGAAAGCAGGACGCTATGCCCCGCCCCCTTGTAGTCACATGACCGTAGGTCCTGTGCCGGCTTTCTAAACTTCTACATTCAGGTCCTGTGCATCTTTATTTTCCGGCTGTTCTTGTCCCCTGGAGTCCCTGCGGTGCGGGTGAGTCCCTGCTTAGTGGAGGCTGTACGCCGGCGCTGTCAGGACCCTGACACTATGCCTCTATTGTGGAGGCTCATCACACTTTGTCCGTACCTGTCCTGAGAAACAGAGAAACTCCTCCACCTAGGTCAGGTAAGAGAGGCCTCCCTAGGTGCTAATGATTCCTCTCAACCTCTTGCTATATCTGTTATTTTGGTTTAAGGGGGGAGACGTGGGTCCGAGGTGGCCTATGTGGATTCGGGCTCGGCAGGTAACTTCATCCGGCGTGAAGAGGTGGACAAATACCAGATTCCCATCGTTACCCTATGTAATCCTCGCCTGATTGCCGCAGTGGATAGCAAACCGCTACAGGAGACCATCACCTTGGTCACTGAGGAAGTGGAGTTGCAAGTCGGAGCCTTACATCGAGAGAAGATAGCCTTTTACATTCTGCCCAAGCTCTCCCATGCGATTCTACTCGGCCTTCCATGGTTAAGGACTCATCAGCCTGTTCTCGACTGGTCTTCAGGGGAGATACTCCGCTGGGGGCACCCGTGCCAAGCTCGCTGCCTGACTCCTGTCCATCTAGCGGACGCTCCTCGGCCAACTCCAGACCTTCCAGGCCTTCCTTCAGCCTACAATTCCTACGCTGATGTCTTTGATAAGAAGGAAGCAGAGGTTCTTCCTCCACACTGGCCTTTTGACTGCCCAATTGAACTAGTCCCCGGTTCAACCCCCCAAGGGGCAGAATCTACCCCCTGTCTCCCGCAGAGACCGTAGCCATGTCCGAGTACGTCCGGGAGAACCTCGCCAAAGACTTTATACGGAAATCCTTCTCACCCGCCAGAGCCGGGTTTTTCTTCGTCAAGAAAAAGGACGGATCTCTACGGCCGTGCATTGACTATAGGGGCTTGAACGAGATTACCATCAAGAACAGGTACCCTCTTCCACTCATACCGGAGCTGTTTGACCGCCTCGAAGGGGCTCGGGTCTTCTCCAAGCTAGACCTCACGGGAGCCTATAATCTGGTCCATATCCACGCATGTGATGAGTGGAAGACGGCTTTCAACACTCGAGACGGCCATTACGAGTACGTGGTTATGCCCTTTGGTCTCTGCAATGCTCCTGCGGTGTTTCAAGAGTTCGTCTACGAGATCTTGCGGGACCTCTTTTACTCCTGTGTGTTCGTGTAATTGGACAACATCCTCGTCTTCTCTCCGGATCTCTCGTCCCACAGAAAGAGTGTCCGTCTGGTGTTACAGCGTCTTCGGGAGAATCTCCTGTATTCTAAGATAGAGAAATGCCTCTTTGAACAGACCTCTCTGCCGTTTCTGGGATACATTGTCTCTGACGCTGGATTAAGGATAGATCCTGAGAAGTTGACTACCATTCTCAAATGGCCTCGCCCCGTCGGAGTAAGGGCGATACAACGGTTTCTCGGATTCGCCAATTATTACCGGCAATTCATCTCTCACTTTTCCTCAATAACCAGACCTATTTCTGCTCTCACCTGTAAAGGGACTACTCCCAATGATTGGACTCCTGAGGCGGAGGAGGCCTTTCAGACCCTAAAACGGGCTTTCTCCACAGCCCCGGTGCTGCATCGTCCCGAGAGCAACCGACCCTTTGTACTCGAAGTGGACGCTTCCTCGAAAGGTGCCGGGGCACTATTGTCCCAGAGATCCGCCTCCGGTCATCTGCACCCCTGTGGCTTCTTCTCTAAGGCCTTCTCTCCATCTTAGTGTAACTACTCGATCTGCAACCAGGAACTCCTGGCCATAAAGTTGGCCTTAGAGGAATGGCGTCATCTCCTGGAGGGGGCTGTTCATCCCTTTGTAATCTTCTCGGATCACAAGAATCTGGCCTATCTCCAGTCTGCCCAGAGACTCAACCCTCGTCAGGCTAGATGGTCCTTATTTTTTGCCCGATTTGACTTTAAACTCTGTTTTCGCCCCGGCAACAAGAATACCAAAGCCGACGCTCTGTCCAGGGTCTTCCAGCCACACGAAACAGTGGAGGAACCTTCGCATATCATTGACCCCACTAGAATCATCACAGTGGCTCCAGTGAATTGGCTTCCTCCACCTCCTGGCAAGACTCTTGTGCCTGAGAACCTCAAGCTAAAGGTCCTTCTATGGGGGTACTCCTCAAGACTGGCCGGTCATGCCGGAACTAAGAAGACCCTTGCCCTTATCACGCGTCACTACTGGTGTCCCACGCTTCGCCAAGATGTGCTCGATTTCGTGGCCTCTTGTCCCTCCTGTGCAAAAAACAAAGTGCCACGACGACCTCCGTCCGGCTTGTTGCTTCCGTTGCCCATCCCTGCGGTTCCTTGGGAAAACATTGCCATGGATTTCATCACCGACCTACACCGCTCTTCTAGCTGTTCAGCCATCTTGGTGGTGGTGGATCGTTTCTCCAAGATGGCCCACTTCGTCTCTCTGCCCGGTCTCCCCTCGGCTCCTGAGTTGGCCAAAGTTTTCATCCATCAGATCTTCAGACTCCATGGACTACCTCAACGCATTATGTCTGACCGAGGGGTTCAGTTCACCTCCAAGTTCTGGTGGGCACTTTGTAAGCTCCTGAACGGTTCCCTCGACTTCTCCACTGCCTACCATCCTCAGTCCAACAGGCAGGTGGAGCGTACCAACCAGACATTGACTGGGTACCTACGTCATTTCTCCAACGCCCACCAGAACGACTGGGTTGACTTACTCCCCTGGGCAGAGTTCGCCTATAACAACCATGCTGGCGAGTCCTCGGCCAAGTCTCCATTTTTCATTGTGTTTGGCAGACATCCTGGTGTTCCCCTTCCGATAACCCCTGCCACCGAGGTACCCGCAGCCAACGCCTTGTCCTCTGAATTTTCCAGGATCTGGGCTGAGACCAACACGTCACTCAAGAGGGCCGCTGATTGGATGAAGAATTATGCCGACAAGAAGAGATTGGATTCCCCACCGTATCGTATCGGGGGGGCAAAGTCTGTCTCTCGTCAAAATGTATCCGGTTGAAACTGCCTTCTTACAAGTTGGGTCCACGCTACATCGGTCCGTTTGAAATTCTTGGACGTTTCAATGAAGTCGCCTACAAATTGAGGTTGCCTGCTTCGCTCCGGGTCCCGAACACCTTCCACGTCTCTCTCCTGAAACCTGTGGTACTGAATCACTTCCATTCCGTGTCTGATCCTGGTTCTCAGCCGGTTGGTGCCGATGATGTCTTTGAGGTGGAGGACATCATCGCTATGAAGAAAGTTAGAGTTAGGACTCTTTTTCTTATTGACTGGAAGGGCTTTGGTCCTGAGGAGAGTTCCTGGGAACCTCGGGAAAATATCAATGCTCCCCGTATCCTCAAGAGATTTTTTGCTAATCTCAGGGGAGGGCGGCTTAGGGGAGGGGGTACTGTCACGCCGCCTCCGCATACTCACCCGGCTTCCGCTCCCACACCGCAGCTCCCTGACGCCCGACAGCCACGGTGGTCTCTTCTGACAGGCTCGCAGCCGACGGGGTCTCTGCATGCAATGCGCATGCGCCATAGGCCGTGGCCGCGCCTCCTTCCTGTTACTTGTGCTCCGGCAATGCCCTGAACCGGAAGCACCTACGGACCAATGGCAGACCTGAAAGGGCCATATCAGGCCGTTCCCCCCTGAGGGAGGCACCTGATCTTTATGTTTGCTAGCACACTGGGCCCTGCTTCCTCGTGTGCTCTCTGCAGTCTCGCAGTCCTGTCTTCTGTGGTCTCTGCAGTAGCCCCGCAGTCCGGTGCTCCGTGGGTCCAGCTATCTATACTCCAGTCCGCCTCCGGTGTTCCTGCTCCACCCTGCTATCCACGCTCTAGTCCTTCAGTCCTACTCCAGTCCTGCCTCCGGTGTTCCTGCTCCATCCTGCTATCCACACTCCAGGCCTTCAGTCCTACTCCAGTCCTGCCTCCGGTGTTCCTGCCCCATCCTGCTATCCACGCTCCAGTCCTTCAGTCCTACTCCAGTTCTGCCTCCGGTGTTCCTGCTCCATCCTCCTATCCACGCTCCAGTCCTTCAGTCCTACTCCAGTCCTGCCTCCGATGTTCCTGCTCCACCCTGCTATTCCCACTCCAGTCCTTCAGTTCTACTCCAGTCCTGCCTCCGGTGTTCCTGCTCCATCCTGCTATCCATACTCCAGTCCTGCGGTCCTACTCCACTCCTGCCTCCCATGTTCCTGCTCCGTCCTGTTGTCTATGCTTCAGTCCTGCAGTCCTACTCTGGTCCAGTCTCCAGTGATCCCGCTCTGTTGTCTACGCTTCAGTCCCGCACTCCTACTCCAGTCAGTCCTGAGCCACCCCTCTCGGTACCGGCTATCGTGGTACCCGAACCCCTTGGCCTGCTCCTAATGATCCCTGTATAGGGGTCGGCTCCACCTGGCAGCTCGCCTGGGGCCCCTCGGTGCCACGGTCCAGAGGGTCCACTCCTGGAGATTTGTCTCTTGACCAGCCATGTGTCAGGAACACCACACTGCACTTGCTCACTGAGCCAGTGCGCATGTCCTGAGTACAAAAATACCTGTGGAGCGGGGGCAGCAGCGGTGAAAATGCATGCTTCAGACTAACAGGGCCTGAAGCTCGTGACTGCTGGGGGCGTGGCCTAAGCTCCACAGAGCTAGGAGCTGAAGGAAAACTCCTAGAAGGGTAACTAAGGGACAAGTTACCAAGGGGCATAGGCAGAGACGTAAACCAGATTAAGCCAGGGTCAAAGCACGAGATAGCACGACAATACCAAAGGGTTAGACAGAGCGAATAGTCAGGACGTAGCAATAGATCAGAAAACCAGAACCGTCAATAGACAGTACAATAGGGACAAACTGTAACGGAGTAACGATATCCAAGCCAGGAGGTCAGAACCAGAGAAGACGATAGTACCAAAACATGAGACAGAGAACAGAGTGAGGGGACAGACCGGGTCACACACAGGAAGCAAACAAGCAACACAGTATACACACACACCAGGGGTCAGACACACAGCCAAAATAACAGTATAGCTGACAGGGAATCCTAGTCTGGAGTGAGTATAAATACCCCTCCAAGATCCAAAGAGAGGCCGGCAAAACTTAACCTTGCGAGAACAGGACATTAACCATGTCCTAACCATGACACCGTGGTAACACACGTTGTCACGGTGTGCAATTCAGCATTCAGCATAAACCACTGTTCTGTGTTCCAAATAAGCAGACTGTTCTCTGTAGTCTAACTTGCTTATTGGTGAACAGTATAGAACATGCGCGGTAAAACTACAAGGAATACAAATGACATAAGTAAGTATTCGGCAGATGATAACACAGCTAACACATTTATAGAAAGTGTACGGTGATGCAAACATTACATGAGAATACAAGAGTCCTTGATTACATTCACTGTGAACTGGTAGCTAAACGGTTAATGACATCTCCTGACTGCTAGACAGTAATTAACACCACTGTAAATCACTGCATTGCAAGAAAACACTGATCCTTACCAGATATGCTTTACCCAGATAGTGACTCAAGTAGAGAAGTCACAGGAAAACAAAGGTGAACAAGAGGACAAAATTCACATGTGCGTCCTATGAGATTGACAAAAGGAAAATGGAGTCTCCTTGATCCCAGAATACATTGCGTAGTTCCCACAATGCATTGCTTCAATCCCAAAGTGCATTGCTTCTGTTAAAGGCACAGGCTGTGAATGCTGTTTAAGACGTAGCTATAAATCCAGCCACCACTAGATGGAGCTATAATTAACCCAGCAATAATCCAAACAGATTGCTTTATTCAGAGCACATAACTCAACAGGCTGCCCTATGTTCAGAAGGCAGAACAGCTCGGTTGTCCAATTATGAGTTTGTCATTAAATACCGAGCTAGCACTAAAAACGCCAATGCCGATGCCTTGTCCCATATGCCAAATGCTCCTGATCCAGCAGAAGATCTAGAAGACCTGGAAGAAATAGAGATGCCGGCATTCCACCGCCACGGTGCCTCCAAAGACTCTAACTACGAGACAGGGAGAAGTCTTGTTATTCACAAAGTTTCCCTTAATACACTACCTCATCATGGTTGTGCAAAGATGCAGAGCAGTGACCCTGCTATATGTATGGTCAACGAACTCCTTGGTGAAGCAGATTCGTCTCCAGCTCCTGATGCGCCTGTGGATGTCCAACAGTTGTGGAAAGAGAGAAAGAAGATGTTCCTTTATGAAGGCAAGTTGGTCCGAAGAGCTATTAAAGAAACTTACGCATGAACTGGTATGGCAGATCGTGGTCCCCAAAAAGGACGTGCCCATGGTCTTGGAAGCTTACCACAATCAAGCGGGACACTTTGGTTGGAAAAAGCTGGAAGTAGTCATCCACGACCACTTCTTCTTACATTTTCGCCGCATCGTGCCGGATTCCAGAAAATGGATGTGTGAAAGTAGCCTTAGACCACGTGCAACTATCCCCAAGCCGATCAGGGTATACCTATGACTTAACAATAGTGGATCACTATTCCCATTTCCTAGTGGTCGTTCCGGTGAAAGACTAAACAGCAAGAACAGCCGCAAAGGCATTCCAGGAATATTTCTGCAGACCCCATGGCTACTCAGATCAAGTGCTGACAGACAGAAATCCAGCCTTCGAAGCAGAAGTCTTTCAAGAATTTTGTTCCCTCTATGGATGTAAAAAGATCAGAACTACACCATACCACCCACAAGGCAATGGTCTTTGTGAAAAACTGAACCATCTGGTAATCCATTTATTACAAATCCTACCACTAGAAGAAAGGAACCAATGGCCTGAGAAATTGCCTGATTTGATTGAAATGTACAACCATGTCCCAACCAGCGCAACAGGATATGCCCCAGCCTACTTGATGCGTGCACGGCCAGGTAAACTCCCCATCGACCTAGAAATGGGAGTCCTAACTCCTGAAACCATATCCAGCCAATTGGACATGGATTGGAACACAGAAAGACAATTGCAATATCAAAAAGGTCAGCAGTGTGTAGAGGAAAGTCTTGCTCAAGCTAGGCAAAAACAGGAAAGGAACTTTACTAGACATGCTGTGGCAACCCCCTTACCAACAGGTGAACAAGTGCTAAAGAAAAAGAGAAGAAACCACAAGTTAGATGACCAATGGGAGGATCAGCCTTACACTATTAAACCATCTAGCCATGACAACAGCAAAGTGTGTACTATCTCCAAAGACGGTGAAAAAACGTGTACTACCGTATCCAGAGACAATCTGAAAGTATGTCAAGCACAATTGCATGAAAGAATTGAGACGAAGGAAGACTCTCAGCTAAAAGAAAAGACTGATACAAAGGTTCTAGGTGAGTTCCCTAGTTCTTGGCTACAAGATAACAACGCAGTGGTAGTTCCAGCGATGGTGTTCCCACAAAGGTCTTTACCAGAGACACCAAATTGTTCTGGAAGCGATGAGTCGCTAATGCCAACCACTAACGCTTTGCATGAGGTAGAAACAGAAAATTTGCCCACAGTCAGCAATGAACCTGTTGTACCCATGGTAGGTTCAGAGAGTAATAGGAAGTCGTCTAGTATTCCTATCTTGCGCAGATCACAGCATAGCACACAGAGCCAAACCCCTTCTCACTATAGAAATGATTTGTAAAAATATTCTAAGATTAATAAGTTAGTTTTGAGTTGTACTTACATTGACCTTTGCCTTAGGTAACGTTATTGAAAATGTTAAAGAAGTTGTGCCCACATGGACTAATGTGAGATTTCAGTAGTTAATATGCTGTTTTCTACTACAAGAACTCTTGTAAAGACTCTTAAACTTGAGAAGAAAAATCTGTTCATCATGCCTTGGCAGGAAGCCATCTAAAACAGCCAGTGCAGTGGATTTTCTATTATGGTCTGTGTGCCCTGCAGCTGCACTCAGGGACGATCCAAACATTCAGAAGTGGTTTTAGGCTGTAATTTATGACTCAACTCAGTTAATGTGACTGTTCACCCATACCCATGTTAAATGTTATGTCATTTTGTTATATGCTTATGTTCCGTGTGTAGCCTGAGGACATACTACCTTTAACTAGGGGGGAATGTGGTGCCCTGTCTTTGCAGCCACAAAAGGGTTAAATATGTATTGTTTGTATGTGTTTTGTGAGCAATGGGAGTTATACTTTCTCTGCTAGAGACCATAACACACACACACAATTTACCTCACTCCATGACATGCGCTTCCTCCAGGAGCAAAGCTAATAAGAATCAGGGAGTCAGTCCCTAGGCCATCCATGCTTTCAGAGCAGGGTGGTAAGCTGAGAGACTGTGTGAGTTTATACAACCAACAGCAGAGTGTTTTCCCCGGGAAGACTACAGAAACCTAGGATCAGTGAAGGATTGTGCAAGAAGGAACTTGAGCTTCACACAAGATCCAAGCTGCAAGTTGCCAGAGAAGGAAAACACAGTGAGTAGTGGCTATTGTTATGAATGAGTTACCGTAGGAGGCAAAAACAGAAATACTAGCTAAGTCCAGAGAAGTTGGCAGCTATCGGATTGCAGACCCCTGAACCTATCAACAACAACTAGCAGTAGCCGTGGGGGGTTCCTACGGTGCCCTAGACTCCTCGATCACAGCCGGAGAACTAAATAGCCTAAAGACAGAAAGGGAAAACTAAACTGCCCCAGAGCAGACCCCAAAGCAATAGGCAGCCCCAACATATAATGACGGTGAAGCAAGATGAAAAAATACTTACACAGATAGAAAGATAGGATGAGCAAATGATGGGGCCAAAGCTAACTAAATAGGACAGGATAGAAAAGCTGCTGTCTGCAATCCGCCAAAAACCCTATCAAAACAAGAGCCAACAGACTGATAGGGAAAAAAGCCCTGAAGACGCTAGGCTTCAAAAAGACTATATCAGTACTCAGGTATTTTCTGAAGACAGAGCAAAAAGGAATTCAGCTCACCCCAGCAGGGAATGGCAGAAATCCACAAAAACAAGGCAAAACAAAACAAAAACACAAATGCAAAAAGCAGAGCAGAAAACTTAGCTTTTGAGGAGCAGGAATCAGACTGGTCTCCTAGAATCCCACAGAGAAATCACCCGCAAGGCAGAAGGGCGTCGGCTGCCTTATATCCAGTCAGCAATTCCAGTCACCCAGTCATCATCATTCTGCTCAGGTGCTTGGTAATCAGCCTCACTACCTTCCTTCACCAGAAGAGGGAGTTCATCAGACCTCAATGGTGAAGGGGAAAATGAACTCACAACAGTACCTCCCCCTTGAGGAGGGGTCACCGAACCCTCATCCACACCACCAGGGCGATCAGGGTGAGCCCGATGAAAGGCACGCACCAATCTTTTGGCATGAATATCAGAGGTAGAGACCCAGGAATTATCCTCCTGACCATCACCCTTCCACTTAACCAAATACTGGAGTCTCCGTCTAGCCAGACGGGAATCCAGGATCTTTTCTACCTCATATTCCATGTTACCTTCAACCAATATAGGGTCAGGAGGTGCCACCCCAGGAACAACTGGTTCAACAAACCTCTTCAACAAGGACTTATGAAACACATTATGGATTTTAAATGTGACAGGAAGAGCCAAACGAAAAGAGACCGAATTAATAATCTCCAAAATCTTGTAAGGTCCAATAAATCTAGGCTTAAACTTAGGAGAAGCCACCTTCATAGCGATATTTTTTGATGATAACCAAACCATCTCACCAACCTTAAACTGGGGACCAATGGTCCTATGTCGGTTGGAAAACCGCTGGGCCCTTTCCTGGGAGAGAGATAACTTATCCACCACTGGGTCCCAGATCTGGTGCATTCTCTCCACTACAGTGTCAACACCTGGGCAGGCAGAAAGCTTCACCTGCCCTGAAGAAAGTCGAGGATGAAACCCAAAGTTACAAAAAAAAGGTGACATCAAAGTGGCAGAACTAGCTCTATTATTTAAAGCAAATTCGGCCAAGGGCAAAAATGAAACCCAATCATCCTGATCAGCGGAAATAAAACATCTCAAATACGACTCCAAGGTCTGGTTTGTTCTCTCCGTCTGCCCATTGGTCTGAGGGTGAAAAGCAGAGGAGAAGGACAACTGAATTCCCAGCTTGGAACAGAAAGTCCTCCAAAATCTAGACACAAACTGAACTCCTCTGTCAGATACAATGTTCTCAGGAATCCCGTGCAAGTGAACCACCTGTTGCAAAAACAGGGGCACCAACTCAGAGGAAGATGGCAACTTAGGGTGTGGTACAAGATGAACCATCTTAGAGAACCTATCACAAATCACCCAAATAACAGTCATTCTCTGAGAGACAGGCATATCAGAGATGAAATCCATTGAAATATGGGTCCATGGCCTCCTGGGGACCGGCAAAGGCATCAACAACCCACTAGAGCGAGAACAAGGTTTAGTCCGGGAGCAAGTCCCACAGGACTGCACAAAATTCCTGACATCACGAGACAAGGCGGGCCACCAAAAAGACCGACTCACCAGATCTCTAGTACCAAAAAAACCTGGATGACCAGCCAATGCAGAGCAATGAACTTCAGACATCATTCTCTTCTTCCACTGGTCAGGAACATACAACTTTCCACTGGGACAGTGCTCAGGTTTGTCCTCCTGGAACTCTTCCAGAGCACGTCTCAAATCGGGCGAGATGGCAGAAAGAACTACCCCTTCGCCTAAGATGGTAGCAGGCTTGGTCACCACAGGAGAATCAGCAAAAAAGCTCCTAGAGAGGGCGTCTGCCTTGACATTCTTAGTGCCATGAAGAAAAGAGACCACAAAATCAAAACATGTAAAAAACAAGGCCCACCTAGCCTGTCTAGGGTTCAAGCGTTTGGCCGACTCCAGGTAAATCAAATTCTTGTGGTCAGTGAGGACCACGACTTGATGTTTATCTCCCTCCAACCAATCTCTCCACTCCTCAAATGCCCATTTCATGGCTAACAGTTCCCGATTCCCCACATCATAGTTACGTTCAGATGGAGAGAACTTTCGGGAAAAGAAAGCACAGGGATTCATTTTAGATGTTACAGGATCCTTTTGGGCAAAACAGCTCCTGCACCAATCTCAGAAGCGTCCACCTCTACCTGGAACGGGAGTGAGACATCAGGTTGCCTCAAAACCGGGGCAGAAGTGAATCTTCGCTTCAGCTCCTGAAAAGAAGAAACAGCCTCCGGAGACCAATTCAACACATCAGCACCCTTCTTAGTCAGATCAGTCAATGGCTTGGCAATACTAGAAAATTTTGCTATAAATTTCCGATAAAAATTAGCAAAACCCAAAAACTTCTGGAGGGCCTTCAAAGAAGTGGGCTGAACCCATTCATAAATGGCCTGTACCTTGGCTGGGTCCATTTCAATAGTTGACGGAGACAAAATAAATCCCAAAAATGAAATCCTCTGTACCCCAAAAAGGCATTTCGATCCTTTGACATACAGGGAATTCTCCCTCAAGATCCGGAACACAGTCCGAACATGTTCCACATGAGAATCCCAATCCTTGGAGAAGATCAAAATATCATCCACAAAGTCTTGGAAAATGTCGTTCATGAAGCACTGGAAGACAGAAGGGGCTTTAGTGAGCCCAAATGGCATCACCAGGTTTTCAAAATGTCCCTCCGGAGTATTAAACGCCGTCTTCCATTCATCCCCATGCTTAATGCGGATAAGATTATACGCCCCCCTGAGGTCAAGCTTGGTAAACCAGCAAGCACCTTTAACTCTGGAGAATAGATCCGAAATCAGGGGTAACGGATACTGATATTTAATAGTAATTTTGTTGAGGGCACGATAATCAATACAAGGCCTTAATGAACCATCCTTTTTGGCCACGAAGAAAAAAACCGGCACCTAAGGGTGAAGAGGATGGTCTAATATGACCCTTCTCCAACGCCTCCTTAATATAGGATCGCATAGCCTCATGCTCGGGTACAGATAAATTGAAGAGCCGACCCTTGGGAAATTTACACCCCGGGATCAGTTCAATTGCACAGTCATAACTCCTATGAGGAGGCAAAGACGCAGACTCATTCTCACTAAATACATCATAAAAGTCCGCCAAATAGTCAGGAACATCAGGCGACTGAGGAGAGGTGGAAAAAAACGGAGCCTCACTAAGGGCACACCGACAACCCCAACTCACCACAGACACAGATTTCCCATCCAAAACTGGATTATGAATTTGCAACCAGGGAAACCCCAGAACAATGGTATCATGCAAATTATGCAACACCAAAAATCTGCAATTTTCTTGATGGTCTGGGGTGACCCGCATTACCACCTGGGTCCAAAACTGAGGTTTATTTTTCGCCAAAGGAGTAGCATCAATACCCCTCAAAGGGATAGGCGTCCGCAGAGGTGTCATAGGAAATCCACAACATTTAGCAAAATCCAAGTCCATTAGGTTCAGGGCTGCTCTCGAAACCA
Organism: Dendrobates tinctorius; assembly: GCF_039654945.1. NCBI lineage: Eukaryota > Metazoa > Chordata > Amphibia > Anura > Dendrobatidae > Dendrobates > Dendrobates tinctorius. Next base: position 11,732,540 of record NW_027361680.1, read on the forward strand.
CAAAAGCCTTGGCGGAAAATGTGGACAGGGAGCAGATCAGAGTAATTGCCAGAAGAAACTTAGGTTGAACACCACCCACAGAAAGCGTGTGTGCAAAACGTTTCTCTCGTTTAGGACAGACAGAAATAATATGCGAGGCATCTCCACAGAAAAAACACAGCTTATTACGCCTTCTGAACTCCTGACGTTGCTCCCTGGACAAAACTCTATCACATTGCATAGATTCAGACACTTGTTCAACAGGTGGCAACACCTCTCGAGCAGTCCTGCGTTCACGTAAACGCCAATCAACCTGAATGGCTAATGACATAGAATCGTCAAGACCAGAGGGAACAGAAAATCCCACCACAGTATCTTTTACGGCTTCTGACAAACCCTTCAGAAAGAGAGCTGCCAAGGCATTATCATTCCAGGTAGTTAGGACCGCCCACTTTCGGAATTTTTGACAGTATAGTTCTGCAGAATCTCGACCCTGGCTCAATGCCAACAGGGTCTTTTCAGCCTGATCAATAGCATTAGGCTCGTCATACAACAACCCCAAGGCTTGAAAAAATGCGTTCACATTAGTCAGAATAGGATCATCTGGTTTCAAAGAAAACGCCCAATCCCGGGGATCGCCACGCAGCAAAGAGATGACAATTTTAACTTGCTGCGCGGAGCTCCCTGACGAGTTAGGCTTCAAGGCAAAAAATAATTTACAATTATTTTTGAAATTCAAAAATTTAGACCGATCCCCAAAAAACACATCAGGAGTAGGGATCTTTGGTTCAGCAGCATGTGAATGAGCAAGGTAGGCGGAAATTCCCCGCACTTCCGCAGCGAACTGCTCCACACGATCAGACAATTGCTTTATATCCATTGAGGGAAAAAAAAATTCCCCCTACGGCCTCAGAGATATAGAGGAAAAAATATACACAAAGAAATTCTGACACTTTTTTTTACAATTCTTTCCTGCTATTGAGTACCCTAGCATCTGCGGTATGGCGGGTGATTCTGTTATGAATGAGTCACCGTAGGAGGCAAAAACAGAAATACTAGCTAAGTCCAGAAAACCAGAGAAGTTGGCAGCTATCGGATTGCAGACCCCTGAACCTATAAACAACAACTAGCAGTAGCCGTGGGGGGTTCCTACAGTGCCCTAGACCCCTCGATCACAGCCGGAGAACTAAATAGCCTAAGGACAGAAAGGGAATACTAAACTGCCCCAGAGCAGACCTCAAAGCAATAGGCAGCCCCAACATATAATGACGGTGAAGCAGGATGAAAAAACACTTACACAGATAGAAAGATAGAATGAGCAAATGATGGGGCCCAAGCTAACTAAATAGGACAGGATAGAAAAGCTGCTGTCTGCAATCCGCCAAAAACCCTATCAAAACAAGAGCCAACAGACCGATAGGGAAAAAAGCCCTGAAGACGCTAGGCTTCAAAAAGACTATATCAGTACTCAGGTATTTTCTGAAGACAGAGCAAAAAGGAATTCAGCTCACCCCAGCAGGGAATGGCAGAAATCCACAAAAACAAGGCAAAACAAAATAAAAACACAAATGCAAAAAGCAGAGCAGAAAACTTAGCTTTTGAAGAGCAGGAATCAGACTGGTCTCCTAGAATCCCACAGAGAAATCACCCGCAAGGCAGAAGGGCGTCGGCTGCCTTATATCCAGTCAGCAATTCCAGTCACCCAGTCATCATCATTCTGCTCAGGTGCTTGGTAATCAGCCTCACTACCTTCCTTCACCAGAAGAGGGAGTTCATCAGACCTCAATGGTGAAGGGGAAAATGAACTCACAACAGGCTATACTGGAAGTTCTAGGCTCTGGGAAGCCTTGGTCCCAGAAGGGATTAGAATAGCAGGAAGCTTACACTGAGTCACAGCAGAGTGAAGGATAACTCCCATTCTGCAGAGCAGACTGTAACCTGGTGAGAGTTGTAATATCTCCTCTGAACTGCACCTAAACTACATTAAATGATAAAGTGACTTTCCTTGTCTCCTGCCTTATTACTCCGTGCCTTCTACTGCCATCACAATCTCTGGGGGTCAGCCCTGGTTGGAGAGGGTTAAACATCTGCACTGCCATCACCATCTACTCCCCTAGGGATCATCTGCAGTGCCGGCTATACTACAGTCGAACACTCCAACTGGCATCACGAATCACTACATAAACTTTATCCCTAATCAATACTCCCCTTTTACATGACCGCCTGGGGCCATGGACCGGGTCACTTCCACTGTCACACATCCCTTTAAGATGACCGGCCCGGTACCGAGTATCCAACGGCCTCTGGGGCGCGTCATTTTGGCATCACGAACAGGATTCCGTGAGTGCCTAAAGTCCTACAGGAGCAAGGGTTAACTGGGGGGGAAATGTCTAATCCCGGCGACACTCAGGGTGCAGCAGCTGCAGCTCCCATATTGCCTCTCACCATGCCTTATATACAGGGTGCGACATGGCTGCCACAGTACACTGACAAATTGCACACCTTAAGTGACTTCAAGGAGAAGCTGTGCAGCATGTTTGAAATTTACCCTATGTCAGAGGAGCAGAAGTTCAGTATACTTACAAGTCAGCTCAGTGGCGCTGCTCAGAGAGAAGTTAAATCTTGGCCAGCAACTGATAAAAGACTGTAAAAGGCATTTTTGCTAAATTAAGGGATACTTTTGACACCAGTACTGCTTCAGAAATAAAGATGTGATTTTTCAGCTGCAGACAGAAATCACAGGACACTGTTAGAGACTACGCACTTAACCTGCAGGAGGCGCTGCAGGCCATTAAATAAATTGATCCAGACAATGTAAGAGATGAGAACAAAATGCTGAAAAAGCAGTTCATTGAAGATCTTTTGTCTGATTCCAGTAAGGCACAACTACGCATGATGTCATTGCAGAACCCAGACATGGACTTTGTTAAACATCAGCACTGCCATCACCATCTACTCCCCCAGGGATCATCTGCAGTGCCGGCTATACTACAGTCGAACACTCCAACTGGCATCACGAATCACTACATAAACTTTATCCCTAATCAATACTCCCCTTTTACATGACCGCCAGGGGCCATGGACCGGGTCACTGCCATGGTGACACATCCCTTTAAGATGATCGGCCCGGTACCGAGTATCCTACGGCCTCTGGGGCACGTCAGAAGCCTCCTCCTTGTTGGGGGGCACCTCAAGCCTGTCCTCGTGCCTCCAGTGCCTGATGGGAGGGAGCTTGTACCCACTGATCCCTTATCGGTCGGGCCGAAGAATGGTTGCATGAGTTCGATGGGTCAGACTGTTGTAGTTCTCCCACGGCAGTTGAGGGCAGGGCCGACAGGATGCCGGCACGGCCGAGTAGGGACATTCAGTGGACAGATCCCCCATTCTTCGCTGTATCGTTGTGCTCGCTGACAGTGCTCGCCTCAAGGATGTGCTGTGCAGTCCCAGAATGAATGGTTCCCGGAGTATCCGGTCTTTAGAGCCCATGCCGCCAAGTCCATCCGACTCCTTTCTCTGCACCTCCGCTAGCACTTCTTGCAGAGCTGTCGCATACTGAGAAATTCCTTCATCCCGCTGCAACCTCGAGAAAAATTTAGCACTAAGGTGTCCCGCGCTAGCAATCGCGCTGTAGATCTCTTCCAGGAACTTCACTAACTCCTTCAGGATACTACGGGTGAGTTCTGTTTGTAGGCAGACATTTCTACGGGCTTCATCCTCTAGGGCAGTCAAAGCGATGTCCACTTCAAGGTCTGGGCTGATGTTATAAATCTTCAGGGTGCCTTGCAGCCGGGACACCCAGTCGGACAGTGGCATATTATTGTCGTCAAACTTTGGTAGCACACTAAATATGGTGCCCATAGAGAGTGTCTTTGCAGGGTTCCACCAATGCCCACAGCATCCCCACTTACATTAGCATTCCCGCCGTTGCTGTCTGCTGCCTCCATCTTGGTGACAGTACCCTGCTTGCAGCGCCACTTGAAGCAATGGCTGGGGAACCACCACGGTGCAGGGAGACTACGGTTCTCAAGATGAGGTGCAAACAACAAAGGGTAAATTTATTGGAAGGCGAGGAATGAAGTGGATAAGGAAAGTGCAAACAGGGGTATGCAGTGGCAAAAGATAATTTGCAAGAGTTTGTATTCTTTAGCTGGGCCGTCAAATAGCACGGAGCTCCAACTATTACACGATCAATATATTTCACACATGCAAATCCAAACAATGTACAAAGAATGATGCTATTCTACGTATAACCTCCCTGGCCTCTACTAATCAGGCCACATGGCTGCCGTGTTCTGTCTGTTGAAGCCAACACTAGGCCCTGACATGTGCACAAACGGGAACAAACTCACGGTGGTGTTGGGGACTCAGGTCCAGTCCCAGGGGCCCCCAGCAGTCCTTACAGTGGTGCGCACAACTGTCTGGCAGATCCGTGAAACATGGTCTTCTCCTTGCATCAGGGTCCTGGAGGTGCTCCTGGAAACTGTAAATCCCTTTCTCGGTCTCTTTGTGGCTTCTCAAAATAGCACAGGACAGCCACCTTTGCTACACCCAAAGGGTCTGTTCAATTTCACAAGTCCAATACATCCCAGGCTGTGAGACCTTCACAGCTACAGGCACAGCTGTTCTCAGCAGCAGCTTCCTTCTCTTCCTCTCTCACAGGCTCAACTCCTCCCCTCTTCAGTCTTGGGCAGTCCATAACACAGTCATTTGCAGGGGGAGCAGAACAGTCCATCATACCAATCAAGGGGGTGCTGTCTCTTAAACTGGCAGCGTGTCTCTTACTGTCCATAACAGCACCACCTCCCTTACAGTTGTGTGCATCTGACCTGCATAAAGCTACATAGAGACGCAGGTCAGATGACCACAGCACGCTGCCCTTGACTTTCTCAGACCCCTGACTGGTCACAGTGAGCACACCAGCCTCAGTACAACCCCTCTACACAAATCTGTAGTTTTATTAATATTTCATACACGTGACATGTAAAGTGCACGGATCCACATGTACATGAGGCTCTATATCTTTTACAAGTTAAAGGGGTTGTTCAGAGTTGGGATTAAAGTCTTTAGTCACTGCGTGATACAGAATTCTACATGTGAATACTCAAATAGTGTTGTGTGCGCGATTCTCCAGAAGCGAGCAGGAGTGTGACCGCATGTATGTGATTTGCGTACTCCCAGCCACATCCTGACTAGATGGGCATGGCCTCGATTAATGCAAGTGCGTTGAGCGAGACGGGACACGTCTAGCCAAAATGTGGTTGAAGGAATGCAAATCACGTACATGCGGTCACACGACTGCCTGCATACACTGCACACTGTGAGGAATTACAGTCTGCCGTTACATAGAGTAACTGCAGGCTTGAGCCCCAAGCCTAGACAACCCCTTTATATAAGGCACATGTATAGAAATGACACTCAATGTGTGAACGCTATTATTCAGAAAATAAAGGTTTAATCTGCAGGTTAATAGTATTATACAGCTGTGCAGCCACATTGAAAGCTCAGCTATGGGAAGAAATGAATTTTAATCCTCCTGGCAGCCTCAGGCTGAGACACGGCTACAGTCACCGCTCAGTACATGGTGAGCGGCAACTGTAAGCATGTCCCGAAACTTTTACAGCTTGCTTTGCATTGCATCAGTACAGACCTGGCTCTACTGCTTACATCTGCCACTCACCACGTACTGAAGCCGTGTCTCTGACTGAATGTCAGATGCTGCCGGTAGGAATAAAGTTCATTTCTTCCCGGTTGCTGGGCTATCATTGTAGCAGCTGAATGGCTTTCTAAGGGTACATGCAGACAATCAGTAATAGCTGCGGGTTTGACGTTGTGTACTTGTGCAGCGTCAAAACTGCAGTGGCCAGATGTTACAGCACAGTGGATGGGATTTCAAGAAATTCCAAGTTTAATATGGGCCCACAAACACCTGTTGATCACCCACTGACACTGACATGTGGCACATCTTTCAAGACCTCAATATGTCAATTTGTCTTGCGGAGATGTGAGCCTCCATAACAGAAATTACATCAATAGAATGTATTAGATGCGGTGAATCCACACGGTTTAGTGATCACATGCGGATTCACCTGCATTCGATTGAAAGCAGCGCTTTGGATGCAGTGTCTAAAGTGCTGCAACGTCCGGATCGTGGGCACATGGCCTAAAGCTATTTACCTGCAGATTAACCACATACTGTACCTGCAGGTAAATAGAATTATCCGTCATGACATCAGCCTTCATGTGACAATGACATGGGTACATGGGGCTCAGTGTGGAAGAACGGTGTCAGTGAAGGAAGTATAAGTGTGGCGCCCCTGAGGGTTCAGTCGCCACAGAGGTACTGCACCTCCTCCTGAGGTGTGGTATCTCACCATCCAGGTAAGGTGGAGACACCTGACCACGCTACAACACCTGCACCCCACACCACAAAGTAGTGTAGCAAAGCACCTTCGGCGGCTCCCTGCTTGGAGTGTAGCATAGCACCCTTGGTGGCTCCCTGCTTGGAACAAGAAACGTGCTGGGAGGTGGGGGGAGTTTAGTTCACATAAAAGAGCGGGAAGAGTTGGGTTCAGTCAGTCAGTCTTTCATTCAGTTAGTGAGTGAGGATGTAGAAGGACAGAGTGTGAGAAAGAGAAGATCCCCGGGAGAGGGACGGAAGAAGGAAGTGCTGCAGCAGGCCACAGTGATCTGGGTCTGCTGGCACAGGAAAGAGACAGAGAAAGGAAGCTTGGTTCTCCATTGGGAAGAAGGATTAGCACGGAACGTGAGAAGAAGAGAACTAAGGATTAGGGTTAGAGGAGAACCCTTCCCAAGTTCTAAGCGCAAGGCCGGGGTCCGGTCCCCGAGGTTGTACGGATACTAATGGTCCTGCAGCAGACACCGGAGGAATAGAAGTAGTGACCACTTTATTCCCACACAAGACCTGGGGGGCACAACAGCAACATATTAGTGAGCCGGGACTTAGTAGCAAGGAGTCCCCGAAGCAGGCTACAGCTGTCTGTCGTACAAGCAGAGTTCATAGGAAAATCTGACAGGAGGAACTCCAGTGTAACTCAGTACTAGGAGTACTTCATTCAAAGGCGCTATAAGAGGAGACGTTCAGAAAAGGCACATATGTTGGCGGAGTGTTGGAAAGGAGTAATTCATCTTGCCTGGAAGTTGGCTGAGCTCCTGACCCGGAGGACACGGCACGGATGCGGGCACCTGTACCTGCAACATACTGTGAGTAAAGCTTTGGAACTACATGCCCTGGTGTCCTCCACTTATTCCTGCGCCAACCTGCCCAGCACTGCTACATCCCTTGTGCCTGACACTACACCATCTAAGTGTCACTTCACCTACACTGCCCTGGGACTAAAGCCCTGCCTGTGGAGGGCTATACCATCACTGCTGCACCACACCATCTGTCCCAGAGGATCTGTCTGCAGCGTCGGCTTACATCTCTATTGCCGAACACCACAGGTGGCATCACGAATCACTCATCATAAGCACACTGAACATTCCCCTTTTACAATGGGCGCCCAGGGCCACGGGCCGGTCCCAGCTACTGTGACATCTCCCATTGAAGCTCATTGGGCCCGGTACCGAGTACTCCACAGCCCTGGGTGTGGGGGCGCCCCATAAGTAACATAGTAACATAGTTAGCATGGCCGAAAAAAGACATTTGTCCATACAGTTCAGCCTACATTCTGTCGGAATAAATCCCCAGATCTACGTCCTTCTAAGGAACCTAATAATTGTAAGATACAATATTGTTAGGCTCCAGGAAGACATCCAGGCCTCTCTTGAACTCCTCGACTGAGTTCTCCATCACCTCCTCAGGCAAGGAATTCCAGATTCTCACTGCCCTAACAGTAAAGAATCCTTTTCTATGTTTGTGGAAAAACCTTCTCTCCTCCAGACGCAGAGAATGCCCCCTTGCGACAGTCACATTCCTTGGTATAAACAGATCCTCTGAGAGATAATTGTATTGTCTCCTTATATACTTATACATGGTTATTAGACCACCCCTCAGTTGTCTTTTTTCTAGACTAAATAATCCTAATTTTGCTAATATCTCTGGCTATTGTAGTTCTCCATCCCCTTTATTAATTTTGTTGCCCTCCTTTGTTCTTGCTCCAGTTCCATTATATCCTTCCTGAGCACCGATGCCCAAAACTGTACACAGCACTCCATGTGCGGTCTAACCAGGGATTTGTACAGAGGCTCTCATCATGTGTATCCAGACCTCTTTTAATGCACCCCATGATCCTGTTTGCCTTGGCAGCCGCAACCTGGCATTGGTTGCTCCAGGTAAGTTTGTCATTTACTAGGATCCCCAATGTCAGATTTACCCAGTGGTTTCCCGTTCAGTGTGTAATGGTGATATTGATTCCTTCTTCCCATGTGTATAATCTTACATTTATCACCGCATCTGCCACCTTTCGACCCAAGTTTCCAACTTATCTAGATTCATCTGTAGCAGAATAATATCTTTTCTTGTATTGGCTGCTTTACATAGTTTTGTATCATCTGCAAATATTAATATTTTACTGTGTAAACATTCTACCAGATCGCTAATAAATATGTTGAAGAGAATAGGTCCCAACATCGACCCCTGCGGTACCCCACTGGTCACAGTGACCCAGTTAGAGAATATACCATTTATAACCTCCCTCTGCTTTCTATCACTAAGCCAGTTACTTACCCATTTGCACGCATTTCCCCCCAGACCCAGCATTCTCATTTTGTGTACCAACCTCTTGTGTGGCACGGTATCAAACGCTTTGGAAAAATCAAGATATACCACGTCCAATGACTCACCTTGGTCCAGTCTACAGCTTACCTCTTCATAAAAACTCCCTAGATGGGTTTGACAGGAGCGATTCCTCATAAACCCTTGCCAATATGGAGTTAAGCAGTTATTCTCATTAAGATAATCCAGAATAACATCCCTCAGAAACCATTCAAATATTTAACCAACAAAAGAGGTTATTATTACTGGCCTATAATTTCCAGGTTCACTTTTAGAGCCCTTTTTGAATTTTGGTATCACATTTGCTATGCGCCAATCCTGTGGAACAGACCCCGTCGCTATAGAATCCCTAAATATAAGAAACTAGCTGAAGAGCCTGGCGATGCCCGGGCATAGTAACTAACTACGGTTAGTTATAACAAATTATAATGATTATATCTATATATATATATATATATATATATATATATATAAAAAACGGTGTGTATAGCCCCACCCACTCCGCATAGCCACATTCACTATAATATCCAACATCATCCCGTCAGCCAGTGCTACGGACTACTATCTCTAATATCCCACATCGTCCCATCAGCCAGAGCCACCAGACTACTAATATCCCACATCATCCCGTTAAAGCCACCGGACTACTACCCTTAATATCCCACATCATCCCGTCAGCCAGAGCCACCGGACAACTACCACTAATATCCCACATCATCCCATCACAGCCGCCGGACTACTACCCCTAATATCCCACATCATCCCATCAGAGCTACCGGACTACTACCCTAATATCCCACATCATCCCATCAGCCAGAGCCACCGGACTACTACCCCTAATATCCCTCATCATCCTGTCAGCCAGAGCCACCGGACTACTCCCCCTAATATCCCACATCATCCCGTCAGCCAGAGCCACCGGACTACTACCCCTAATATCCCACATCATCCAGTCAGCCTGGGGTCAGAACCAGAGCGCTGAGTGGAATGGTCCTAACTTCCACACCGGGGATCCCTTTAAGAGAGGTTTGACATCAGAACCAGAGCGCCGAGTGGATTTGCCCTGACTTCCATACCAATGATCCCTTTAATAGAACCCTAGGGTGAGAATCAGAGCGCTGAGGGATTTACTCTAACTTCCATACTAGAGATCCCTTTAAGAAAGCCTGGGATCAGAACCAGAGCGCTGAGTGGATTTGCCCTGACTTGCATACCAATGATCCCTTTAATAGAACCCTGGGGTCAGAATCAGAGCGCTGAGGGATTTGCCCTAACTTCTGTACAGGAGATCCCTTTAAGAGAGCCTGGGGTCAGTACCAGAGCATTTGAAGGCAATTACCCTGACTTCCATACCGGGGATCCCTTTAAGAAAGGACTGGGGCCCGCAGCTGACCCAGCGCTCCCTGTATGGATGATATAGAAGGGCTAATGGTTTGCCATGATATCCCTTTAACTGACTTTAATTCTTCAATTGCCTTTTGCCTTTCATTGCTATGTATTTTTTATTCTGATGACACAGCAGACTATTAGTCTCTGCTTCAAGGAGACTATACTTGTTATCATATATGTTCTCAATAGTCAGCAACAACATGTTCTGGGTACATGGTAAACATGGTATGACCCTGGGATAAACGGTGGGGGCCACATGAGCTCCATAGAATTACATATTGTTGTAAATGGTATAAAATATTACCTTGTGTTTCATTACGTCAGATAAAGTGATTTGCCCACGGCCTGTGTGCAGTCTCTTTTGTCTCCAAGCACTTGTAAATTAAGGGCGTAAACTCCTAATTTGGCCTCACTGGTGATCTAGCATATCTGACTCTGGGTCAGAACAAAAACAGCTATGACAGTTTTGGCGCCCAACATGGGGCCGTGGAAACCAGCCTATTTGGAATCCATATGTGGGAGTTTCCTGGGAGGTTGGAACTGCAAAATCCAGCAGCTGCATCAGGTGAGAAAATGTATTCTTACATTGCTTTGCATTTGCAATTTTTCTCTGGATCTCTACATATCTCTGGGTAAGGCTGTACAACATGGTTCAAAAGAACCTACATCACCAGTGAGCAGTGAGTATGTCCATATGAGAGTTGAATAATAGAGTAATAAGATAATAATTGTCATCTGTATTATCTGTCAATCTGTTCTGGCAATATACTAATATACTAACTGGTTGTGTACTGGTGTACTGTGTAGCACAGAGCCTGGGATAGACTCCGTGCAGTGTTGATTTTGGATTTGCAGTAAATCATATGAGGCTGTATTTTGTGTAGGGCTGTGGTTTTTGGTTGTTTTGGTTTTTGTTGATTCTTGTTGTTTAAGAAGTTGGCTTTGGTGTTCTCAGAAGTGTCAGTGGACACTGCTGTAGTTGCATAAGGTGTTAATTCCAAAGTTCCAAAGTGCAAAGTAGGCAGCCTGTGTGAATCCTTGTAAGTATGTCTATGAGAACCTCTGAATGAGATGAGAGATGAGTAATTGAGTATAAGGGATATAAATAAATCCCTGAGTGAGGGGTTCCGTTAGGAGTGGTCCTCTGTATGTGACAGAGGACATTATTCAACTCACTTTGAGCTAATTAGACGGAGTGATTGAGATAAGGGATTTTTGTTATCTTCTCTTTGTACAATCAAATGACCACTGAAAAGTGAAAGAAAAAAAAAATCCCTGAATGAGCACGTATGAATGAATCATCACACATCATTTTGTGTCAAGAGATTGTTACCTTTCTCGTTCTTGTGGGAGATCCCGGACAGATGCGTTATAGATATTTCAAATCTACATCTGAGACTGAAAGAATTGAGTAATGATATAGCTCGTGTTATATATGGCATTACATTGTAAAGTTTCCTGGATGCATTTGGCCAGAAAAGGGCAAGGCTCAGTTATTCACATTATACAGTTACCTGCTCTTACAGTGAAATCCCGTGATTTTGAGAGTTTTGTAGAAATTGATTTTGATTAAGTCTAAAGAACTACTGCATTCTGTTACTGTGTGAAGGACGCTACATTTCTACAATTCTGATGGGAGGGGGGGATGAAAGGGCTGCGCGGTTCTCCTCTCCTCTCCATTCTTATCTCCGCTGAATGCCTAATGGGAGGATTCACGGAGCTGTGCTCAAGATTCTTTGTGTTTCTGTCCTTGGTGTAATGCTCACTAGGAGATTTGTGCATTTTAAAACAACAGTACTTAATTGAAGTGGAATGAAATTTTGTAAGTTGAAGTTGAAAGTTGAAAGTAAAATATGGTGCCTAATTTAGAAGGAAATTGTAAGTGATTGTTTGGTCATTAATGTGTTTGAACCTGCTTCTAGTTGTGTGACTTGATTTATAGGAAATTGAGGCGAATCAGCAGAAGGAGACAGCCAACTGCACGGCTGATAAAGTAGGCTAGAGGCCTATCACATCTGGGCCTTCTTACTTTAATCAGCGGGTTTTTTTGTTGTGGGTTAGAGGCGAAGGCAAGGAGCCTTCTGGCTACACCTTGGCAGGCTTGTTCTGACTTGCTATGTGTGGCCTGTAAGACAAGGTGGTCCAGGCACACAGAGGGCATTTCAGAATAAAGGTGAGCTGTCGGGAGAAAAAGTTGAAGCCATGGGCAACTTTTTCTGTGTGCAATCAGGGCCTCCCAATGGGATTCCACCGCTATGCAGATTGTAAAAGACAGAGAAGAAAGGAAACAGTAAAACAGGTGGAACCAATATTGAAAAAGGCAAAAATACCAGAGTGTGAATGTTTGGATGTACAAAAAGGCACAGACAAGGGAAGAAAATAGCAAGTGAATAAATGATGTTTGAGAATGTGCAGCAGTATGGAAGTAAGGTGTATTATGAATGTATTGATTGACAAAGTTTAACCAGAGACCCAGACAAAACAGATGGACTTGTAAACACTGTGGTCAGACTCAGACAAACCCAGACTGAATAGCTACTTGTGTGACCTCTGCTACCGACCTAAGCGAGTTGTGCTAAATCCTGTCCAGACAAGATCATATGCAGTGACATAAGAAGCTGACATAATAGTGTGGGTAGTGGGGTCATTGACCTTTGAGGAGTAAGCTGACAGTAGACACCAGACGACCAACCCCATCAGGACCTAGAAGGGTGACTAGAGTAAGAAAGATGCAGGTGTGTTATGCCCGGAGCCCCTCTGACCAGCTAGCTTTGCTGAAGCAGCTGCCTGACCATGAAAACCAACCATTCCCATTTTACAGACTCATAAAGGAAATACAGGAGACAAATAAGTGTACCTGGGCAGACCTTGAGAGGTTGGTGAGTTTAAAGGCAGGTGACACACTAGGACACAAAATTAAGACACACACAGATGTGGCAAAGAATCAGACTTGGGGCATGGATGATAAATCTGCACAGTCTGGGGAGAAGTACTGTGAGTCTCTAAAGCAGTGTGCTACAGTGGAACAATCAGAGCAGTCTGTACTCCTGACTAACGTGACACAGCAAAAAGGAGAGAGTGTGGAGATGTACTTTGGATGGTTACAGCTGAAATGGGCAGACATGGGGTACATTTGCATAAACCCACTTGATGTTAAAATACTGGTGAATGCATTTATTGACGGTATGAACAAAGACTTACGAGACGCAGTACAGACAGCCAGACCTGAATAGAGATATGTAGATCCGAAAGACCTCCTTAGCTAAAGTAGTTGAGCAAACAAGGACGATAAGACAACCTGTCATGTATGCTGGAGCACAAGGAAAACAGTGGAGACGTCGTAAGGGACCTAGGGACCTAGAAACAGTGAGGTGCTGGAATTGTGGTGCTTACAAAACTTATTGTTAGTGACAATACCCCCTTTGAATTTACTGTCATGATTAAATTGAAAGAAGGAACCACTCCTCCTTGTTTAAAGCAATACCCCTTGAGCCTAGCCAAATCAATGGCCCCGAGCAGAGATATTAAAGAGTATGTTAAGGCAGGGGTTCTGGTGCAAATACATTCTCCCTGCAACACCCCTTTGTATCCCATTATGAAAAAAAGGACCTAAGGGTTTGCTGACACTTACAGAAAGGTTCATGACTTAAGGGCTATTAATGATGTTACAGAGAGTATCACCTCAATCATCCCTGATCCACACACATCTGTCACAGATCCCAGTGATGTCAAAATGTTTCACAGTCATTGATTTAGCGGGTGCATTTTTCTCTGTACCCCTACACGCTGACTGTCAGTATCTTTTTTCTTTTACTCATAAAGGTAAACAATACAAAAGACAGTCCTCTCACAAGGGGGGAAGAAATCCCCTGCCATCTATTCAGCAGCAATGGCAGGGATCCTTGAGTAGTGGCAATCACCTCATCCGCAGATTGTACTATTACAGTACATGGATGACCTCTTGCTGTTCTGCCTGGACCAGATGTGCTGCAGGGAAGCTACAGGTTTCTTGCTATGTTTTTTGGCAGAAAAGGGTTGCAAGGTCTCATGTGACAAATTACAGTATTGCAAACAAAAGGTGACATTTTTGGGACATTGTATTGCCGAAGGTACAAGACATCTGACTGAAGACAGGAAACAGGAAATTCAAAATCTCCCTCTACCCAGGTCACATCAGCATCTACGCAATTTTTGGTGACCTATTGTAGGCCTTGGATAAGGTCTGATTCACAAATGATGCAACCACTTTGACTGTTTGTCATCAGACCCCTATGATCTCACTCAAGAAGCAATTGATTCCTTCCATTCTCTCAAACTGCCCATTGTGTCAGCCCCGGCCTTAGGCATTCTAAACTAAGACTAGCCATTTTTCTTGTTTTGCACAGAGCAGGGAGGACATGCTACCGCAGTACTGACACAACAACATGGAGGGAAACAGAGACCAATAGCTTACTACTCAGCACAATTAGACCCAGTGATCAGAGGGTCACCTACGTGTGTCCGTGCTGTAGGAGCAGCTGCACTACTACTAGGAAAGGCATGTGAGACCACACTGATGTTTCCTTTGACAATTTATTCCCCACATGACATCCATTCCATACTCGTACAAGTTCAACCAGAACATCTGTCTATGGCCAGACAGCTCCGACTTGAGTGGGCTCTACTAATTCCTGAGTATGTCACCCTCAAAAGATGTAACGTTCTGAATCCAGCCACCCTCCTGCCTGTGGATTCAGAAAAGTGGGAATTGGTGACCTTATTAGCAAGTGAGGTAGAGTACTTTGACATGACGCATGAACATGACTGCATACAACTGATGAGACAGTGGGTTTTGCACACGTTCATGAAAAAAAACAAAACCTGTTCCTAATGCAGATTTTGAGCTTTTTTTCTAGATGGCTCCAGATACCACCAGGATGGACGATTCTACACTGGATATGCAGTAGTATCCTCACATGAGGTAATCCGAGCTGAACCACTCCCTCCTCACATGTTGGCACAGGAGGCAGAGTTGAAGGCACTCACTAAGGCGTGTAGAGCCGCTGCAGATAAAGTCGCTAATATTTACACTGATTCGAATTATGCATGGGGAATAGCCCATGATTATGGCCCTACCTGTAGAAGCAGAGCGTTTCTTACATCAGCCGGTAAATCCATTAAGAATGCAGAGCTGGTGAAACAATTGATGGAGGCATTGATGTTACCAGTCCAGGTTGGCATTGTCAAGGTAAAAGCACACACAAAAGGTGACTCCGTGGAGGTAGAGGGCAACAGAAGGGCGGACGAGGCTGCTAAAGTAGCAGCAAGGCGGCCTAGGGAGCAGTGGACGGTGGCGGGGAGTCAGCGTATTCCAGCCACTGAGCCTAGATGTCCTGAAATCCCTCCAGCAAAAGGCTGCCAAAATAGAGAAGGTACACTGGGGGAGATTGGGAGCTGAGCTGAACTCAAATAGAGTATGGGAGAATAAGGATAAATTGTGCCTACCGAAGTCCCTGTTCCCAATCATAGTGCAAGCAACACATGGCCCCACTCATGCCCCCCAAAAAATTAACATGTGTGCCATGGAAGATGCCTTCTGGATCGCTCCTGGTTTCAGTTACGCAGCATCGAAACTTGTACAATCATGCCTCATCTGTGCACTACACAACCCAGGTAAAACAGTAAAAGCCCCTAAGAAAGCGACACCTAGGCCTCTCTACTCGTTTCAGAGACTAAAAAAAATAAAAAACAATAAAAAACATATAAAAAACAAATCTGAACTGAGAAAAGTAAGTTAATGTGTATGCACAATGTAAGTGCATATCAACACATGACCATTAACCAGAGAAAACAAAAAGCAAAAAACACAAATATCCTGAACTAAAAAGTAAAAAATGTATACTGCAAATAATGCATAAAGGTAATAATAAGGGTATTTAGTAAACATAATTTTGATCAAAATAATGTACAAGCCATCCCGCCACGTCACGGCAACCCTTGTGGGACAGTCCCTACTCTAGTATTTAAAACCTTTTCACTTGCCAAGTGGCGTGAATGTGAACAAGGGTCGAGCGGCTGAACCACTAGTAACAGTGTAGGCCAGACTGGATGGCTTTCCCAGCTCAGAAAGAGGGCGGTCACACCCATATATGCACTAAATACCCTTATTATTACCTTTATGCATTATTTGCAGTATACATTTTTTACTTTTTAGTTCAGGATATTTGTGTTTTTTGCTTTTTGTTTTCTCTGGTTAATGGTCATGTGTTGATATGCACTTACATTGTGCATACACATTAACTTACTTTTCTCAGTTCAGATTTGTTTTTTATTCATTTCATTGTGCATTCAGTGCATATATGGGTGTGACCGCCCTCTTTCTGAGCTGGGAAAGCCATACAGTCTGGCCTACACTGTTACTAGTGGTTCAGCCGCTCGACCCTTGTTCACATTCACGCCACTTGGCAAGTGAAAAGGTTTTAAATACTAGAGTAGGGACTGTCCCACAAGGGTTGCCGTGACGTGGCGGGATGGCTTGTACATTATTTTGATCAAAATTATGTTTACTAAATACCCTTATTATTACCTTTATGCATTATTTGCAGTATACATTTTTTACTTTTTAGTTCAGGATATTTGTGTTTTTTGCTTTTTGTTTTCTCTGGTTAATGGTCATGTGTTGATATGCACTTACATTGTGCATACACATTAATTTACTTTTCTCAGTTCAGATTTGTTTTTTATTCATTTCATTGTGCATTCAGTGCATATATGGGTGTGACCGCCCTCTTTCTGAGCTGGAAAAGCCATCCAGTCTGGCCTACACTGTTACTAGTGGTTCAGCCGCTCGACCCTTGTTCACATTCACGCCACTTGGCAAGTGAAAAGGTTTTAAATACTAGAGTAGGGACTGTCCCCCAAGGGTTGCCGTGACGTGGCGGGATGGCTTGTACATTATTTTGATCAAAATTATGTTTACTAAATACCCTTATTATTACCTTTATGCATTATTTGCAGTATACATTTTTTACTTTTTAGTTCAGGATATTTGTGTTTTTTGCTTTTTGTTTTCTCGTTTCAGAGACTGCAGATTGACTACATACAGCTACCAAGGTAGGAGTGTATGCAAATATCCTAGTATGTATAGATCTCTCCTCTGGTTGGTCGGAAGCCTATCCGGTAAAATATGAAAATGCTAAAACGACTGCAGACAAACTGATGAAAGAACTGATCTGCAGGTATGGTGCAACAGAAACCATAGAAACCGATAGGGGTACACCCTTCACAGGAGAAATAATTAGGAAAGTCATGCAGGCCCTGGGTGCACAGCAAGCATTTCATACACCATATAGGCCACAAAGTAGTGGGAAAGTGGAAAGACTAGATGGGACACTTAAACTGAAAATTCAAAAGGCCATGGCAGACACAGGAAAGAGCTGGGTAGAGTGCTTGCCTCTTGCACTCTTTTCAGTCAGACACACTCCAAATAGATAGACAGGCTTGTCTCCTTTTGAAGTCCTGTTTGGTAGCGCACCAAAGACTGGTCTGTACTTCCCAGAGGTGCTACAAATGCAACACGGTGCTATGACAACCTATGTCCAGGCCTTGCAGAAAAGACTTAATGCGGTGCATAAACATGTGTTTTCACCCATTCCATATCCTAATGCCAGTGCAGATGTGCATCAGCTGAATCCAGGTGATTGGGTGGTCATACGCAGACACATGAGGAGTCTAGACCCACGATTTGATGGTCCCTTCCAAGTCCAGCTGATCACATCCACCTCAGTAAAACTTGAGGGAAAGCCCACCTGGATCCACGCCAGTCACTGCAAGAAGGTCCTTTCACCAGCAGAATGACTGTTCTACTCACCTTGCTGGCAATGACAGGATTACTGCACTCTACAAAGACACAGGACAAACTCTTAAATGCTGACTGGGACAACAAACTTATTCGGCATCATGCTCTTCTCATAAAGGACATGGAAGGACAGAAACCGAAAGACTGTTGGATCTGTACAGAGCCCAGTATCTGCAAGGACTATGCCGTACTTAGCCTTACCTCTGGAGCCATGGAAGGTATTAACCCCACACTGCATACACAATGAGACTTGGACTCAATTTAGGTTTTGGGGAAAAGATGTGCCCCGTGATATATCTGCATCATTGGTTATAATCGGATAGGCCGCTAATCCCTGGTTTCAGTTCAATATAACGTGGCCTAAGGTACAAATGTGGTGGTGGGAATATGATTCAGACGTCGGAAATATGGTCGCCAGGAGGAGGACTGAAATCCCTCACTCAGACCCCATTCCCAATGATGGACTGTGGTTCAGTCTTTAGCACACTGGAGCAAACACCTGTGGTGAGGACAATAATTGCTTCCGTATATACACTCATGATCAAACAGTTAAAGAGACAGTATACCAAGATGGTGTTTAAGATGTTATGACTTCTGGGTTTGTACCAATAATAATAATAATAATAAATTTTTTTTCTATAGCGCCGACATATTCCGCAGCACTTTACATTTCATAGGGGACTTGTACAGACAATAGACATTATATCATAACAATAATCACATAGATTATAACTAGAGTTGAGCGACTTTTGGTTTCTTAGGGTCGCGTTTCGTTTCGTGAAACCCGACTTTTCCAAAAGTCGGGTCGAGCAAGATCGTCCGATTATAGGGAAAAGTCGGGGTCGTCCCGAAACACGAAACCCAATGTAAGTCAATGGGGAATAAAAGTCGGCAGTGAGAGGAGGACAGGAAACACACCAACAGTGCCCATTTGAATGCCAAAAGCATCAATTCTTCTTACTTAAGCTTGTCAACCTTAATTAACTTCATAATATAAGTTACGCACTGAAAAATGGGTGTTATTTGGCTAAAGTTGTGGGAGGGGAGGGCTGGCTGCAGGTTTTCAGGTGCCCTGGGCGAAAGAGCGCCCCTTTAACACATACCACAACTCATCATGCTCCGATATGGCAGATAAATAGCGGTATAGTACAATGAAAAATACCTCACTTTTTACATCTCATGACGAGGCCCATCTATTTCTCCATACAGAATCATTGGTCCCATATAATGTTTGAAACAGTATATGATGAGCTCCACATAATGCTACAGTATATGTTGGTCCCCATGGATGAAGCTCCACTGTCTTATGGGCCCAAATAATGCTCCAAACATAATGGGCCCCATTTCTAATGCTCTAGTGTATAATGGGCCCTGTAAATGCTGCTCCAGTGTCTGATGTCCACCTTTGGAATGTTCCAGTGTATGGTGGGCCCCATCTATCATTCTCCAGAGTATAGTGCTCCCCAAAAATTGCTGTCCCAACATTGAAAACAATCAAATAAGTCTCCTCACTAGGGAATCCCTGTACTTGTCTGGACAGGTGCTGTAGCTTGCTTAACAGCTCGCCAGCCGTTCTCACGCCCAGCATGGATTGCACGTGATTGCACAAAGGTTAGAAAGGGTACCGTATCCCCGGATAACATGTATGGATAGCGTACACATTCAAAATATATGTCTATACAGCATGAGGCAGGCTCAGACGGTGTTAGGCCCAGTATGGATTGCACGTGATTGCACAAAGGTTAGAAAGGGTACCGTATCCCTGGATAACATGTATGGATAGCGTACACATTCAAAATATATGTCTATACAGCATGAGGCAGGCTCAGACGGTGTTAGGCCCAGTATGGATTGCACGTCATTGCACAAAGGTTAGAAAGGGTACCGTATCCCTGGATAACATGTATGGATAGCGTACACATTCAAAATATATGTCTATACAGCATGAGGCAGGCTCAGACGGTGTTAGGCCCAGTATGGATTGCACGTGATTGCACAAAGGTTAGAAAGGGTACCGTATCACCGGATAACGTGTATGGATAGCGTACACATTCAAAATATATGTCTATACAGCATGAGGCAGGCTCAGACGGTGTTAGGCCCAGTATGGATTGCACGTGATTGCACAAAGGTTAGAAAGGGTACCGTATCCCCGGATAACATGTATGGATAGCGTACACATTCAAAAAATATGTCTATACAGCATGAGGCAGGCTCAGACGGTGTTAGGCCCAGTATGGATGGCACGTGATTGCACAAAGGTTAGAAAGGGTACCGTATCCCCGGATAACATGTATGGATAGCGTACACATTCAAAATATATGTCTATACAGCATGAGGCAGGCTCAGACGGTGTTAGGCCCAGTATGGATTGCACGTGATTGCACAAAGGTTAGAAAGGGTACCGTATCCCTGGATAACATGTATGGATAGCGTACACATTCAAAATATATGTCTATACAGCATGAGGCAGGCTCAGACGGTGTTAGGCCCAGTATGGATTGCACGTCATTGCACAAAGGTTAGAAAGGGTACCGTATCCCCGGATAACATGTTTGGATAGCGTACACATTCAAAATATATGTCTATACAGCATGAGGCAGGCTCAGACGGTGTTAGGCCCAGTATGGATTGCACGTCATTGCACAAAGGTTAGAAAGGGTACCGTATCCCCGGATAACATGTATGGATAGCGTACACATTCAAAATATATGTCTCAGGAGGCAGGCTCAGACGGTGTCAGGCACAGTATGGATTTGACGGCCCAGATTACACAGCGGAGGAGCAGGGAGAGGTAAAGATTGCAAATGCTGGGGCCCTGCCCAAGCAAGGGGGGCCCACTCGTGGGCGTCGGTACTGGCACTGGGCCCCTCATAGTACAGCGGTGTGTCTGACAGCGGGTGTGCACCACCGCCGTCAGAGACACTTGATTGCACTATGAGGGACCCTGTGCCAGTGCCCGCGCCCAAGAGTCGGCCTACCCACCTGTCCAGGGCAACGGCACTCGCACGGTGTCGTGCGGTAGGTGGTGACCCCGGCCATGGGGGGGGAGGCAGCACAGTTAGGGAGTTTTAGAAAGTGGCATATGTTGATGTTGGACATTCAGCTGATGCAAAAGGCGAAATAGGTGAAGTACCAGGAAGAGGTGGACCAAAGCAAGCCATTTTTCTGTCACCCTATGTGTCATCAGGGGAAGGTGGGACAAAATCCTTGGAAACCCATGCGTGGTTCATTTTAATGAAGGTTAGATCATCCACATTTTGGGTTGACAGACGGGTCCTTTTTTCTGTAAGGATTGATCCAGCTGCACTGAAGACTCTTTCCGATAGCACACTTGCAGCTGGGCAAGCGAGCTCCTGTAAGGCATATTGGGCCAGTTCAGGCCAGGTGTCCAGTTTAGCGGCCCAATAGTCAAAGGGGAATGACCTGTGTGGGAGAACATCGATATGGGAGGAAAAGTAGTTTGTAACCATAGTTGACAACTGCTGTCTCCTGTCACTTTCCATCGATGCAGTATTACCAGTTGTGTGAGCGGTATTTGAAAAATCAGTCCACAACATTGTCATGAAACCCCTGTCTCCAACGCCACTTCTGCTGTGTGCACCACGAACACCTCTGCCAAGCTGCCCCCGGCCCGTACGGCTCGTGTGAGAACCATCACCGCTGCTGTGTGCTGGGAATGCCTCAAGCAACCGATTTACCAGAGTTGCTTGTTTATTAGCCAATATTAGGTCAAGGTTCTCCTGTGGCATGATGTTTTGTAATTTGCCTTTATAGCGTGGATCCAGGATGCTGGCCAACCAGTAGTTGTCATCGTTCATCATTTTGGCAATGCGGGGGTCCCTTTTTAGGATCCGCAAGGCATAATCTGACATGTGGGCCAATGTTCCCGGTGTCAATGATGCACTGCGAGTGCTGGGTGGAGGAGCACTTTCTGGCAAATCCACATCCCTCCAGTCACGCACAAACCCTGTACCAGACCTTGCCACGCCAACATTTTCACTTGCCCCACGAGATGCATCCTCCTCCCCTAAGTAATCATCCCCATCATCCTCCTCCTCCTCCTCCTCCTCTTCTTCCTCCACTTCGTCCAGGAGAGGTCCCTGAGCAGACAATGGCTGAATGTCATCAAGGATTCCCTCCCTTTCCCTCTTCCTCCTCATCAACATTGGCTGCAGACGCCTGCTCCTTAAGGTGCGTCAAAGTTTGCATGAGCAGACGCATAAGTGGGATGCTCATGCTTAGGATGGCGTCGTCTGCGCTTACCAGTCGTGTGCATTCCTCAAAACACTGAAGGACTTTACAAAGGTCTTTAAGCTTCGACCACTGCACGCCTGTCAACTCCATGTCTGCTCTCAAAGTGCCTGGCCGTGTATCCTCCCACAAATGCATTATGGCCTGCCTCTGCTCGCACAGCCGCTCCACCATGTGCAGGGTGGAGTTCCACCTTGTTGCAATGTCATTAATGAGGCGGTGGTTGGGAAGGTGGAGCAATCGCTGCAGCTTCTGCATACGAACGGAGTGTACAGGTGACCGGCGGATGTGCGCGCACAGTCTTCGCACCTTCTGGAGCAGGGCTGTTAACTCCGGATAATTTTTGAGGAAGCACTGCACCACCAGGTTCAATGTGTGAGCCAAGCAAGGTATGTGGCTGAGTTTTGAAAGGGCTATGGCTGCCACAAAATTACGGCCGTTATCACTAACTACCTTGCCTGCCTCAAGATGTACACTGCCCAGCCATGACTCAGTTTGTCGCTTCAAGTACTCGGCCAGCACCTCGGCGGTGTGTCTGTCGCCCAAACACATCATCTGCAACACAGCCTGCTGACGCTTTCCACTAGCTGCTCGATAGGGGGACACATTGTGTGCAACAGTGGCAGCTGCAGATGGAGTGCTAGTACGACTGCGCTCTGTGGACAAGCTTTCGCTTCTGGAGGAGGAGGAGGAGGGTCGAACGCCTACAGCCAACTGTTTCCTATACCGTGGGCTAGGCAGCACTGTCCCACCACCGCTGTCCCCTGTGGACCCTGCATCCACCACATTAACCCAGTGCGCAGTGATGGACACGTAACGGCCCTGGCCATGCCGACTGGACCATGCATCAGTTGTGAGGTGCACCTTTACGCTCACTGTCTGCTTGAGTGCATGGACAATGCGGTCTTTCACATGATGGTGGAGGGCTGGGATGGCTTTGCGAGAGAAGAAGTGGCGACTGGGTAGGTCATAGCGTGGTACTGCATAGGCCATGAGTTCGCGGAAAGCTGTGCTTTCCACCAACCGAAAGGGCATCATCTCAAACGAGATTAGTTTGGCAATGTGGGCGTTCAATCCCAGTGTACGCGGATGAGAGACTGAGTACTTTCTTGACCTACTCATAGTGTCTGGGAGGGTGAGCTGGAATTGAGAGCTGCATATGGTGGAAGTAGCGGTGGACAGGGCGGACTGAGAGAGGGTTGATGATGGTGATGGAGTTGGTGTTCTTTCTGATGGCCTAGAATCAGTCTTTCGTTGATATAACAGTGGGATTCCCTGACTGCTGTGGCCTTGCAACGACACCTCAACATTTGCTGCTGTGCTAACCGGTGGGCTTACAGTGGGGGAAACAATGTAGCGTTGCTGACTACCTTCGTTGTGATCAGTTGCACATGTGGCACTTGAGGTTTGGTGTTGTGTCCACGCTTGCAAGTGCATGCTGGTTAAATGTCTAAGCATGCAACTGGTATTCAAATTTTTCAGATTTTTCCCTCGGCTAAAGGTCTTTGCGCACTTCTTACAGATAACCTTGGCCTGATCATGAGGATTTTGTTCAAAAAAGTGCCACACTGCACTCTTCCTACTTTGGCAGACATTTTGCGGCCTAGCACGCTGTGATCTTTTGACCCTCTGGACAAGCTGTCCAGCAACTCTTTTGATGTTTGGAACCTGTCTTTGGAGTGCTCCGGGCCTGCCAGATAACAGCTGTTGCGATGTCGATGTCTGCTGTGGATGCTCCTCATCTGAGCTATTGGAAGCAGCACCCTCTTCCCCCAATGGATGCCAATCTGGGTCAAAAACTGGGTCATCCATCACCTCCTCTTCTATGTCATGTGCACCTTTCTCTGTGTCACCGTGTATGGTGGTATAGTGTGCGGGAAGGGGCACCTGTGTCTCATCAGGGTCAAAATCTGGCTCTGTACACTGTGAGGACAATGTAGTGCTCTGAGTGAATGTACCAGCAGAATCATCCATCAGCGGCTGTGCATCAGTGCACTCCATGTCAGATTCATCTTGGCCTCTGTAATTCACCATTTGACTTGATAATCCAGGCATGGTATGTGAAAACAGCTCCATGGAGTAATCAGTAGTATGGCCTGCGTCATCCTTCAATCTTGGTTGGGGTGAAGGACACAAGGAAAAGTGTGGTTCATGAACATGAGCCTCCAATGACGACTCAGTGCTTTTACTTTTTACAACTGAAGAAGAGGAGGCGATAGAGCTGGAGGCTGAGTCAGCAATGTAAGACAAAACTTTTTCCTGATGCTCTGCCTTTAAAAGCGGTTTGCCAACTCCTAGAAAACTAAGCGTTCGAGGCCTTACGTAGCCAGACGATGACGCAGGGTCAGCACCTCCTGCATTCGGTCCTATTTTGCTCTTGCCACTACCATCAGATCCACCACCAACACCATCATTACCAGCTGCCAACCCCCGCCCAATTCCACGGCCTCTTCCACCAGCCTTCCTCATTTTTGGTAGAAATGTAGACAAAATCCAACAAACTATATAGTAATGTAAAACAAGGTACAAGGTGTCTATAGGACAGGGGAGATTTAGAATTTCTGCACACACTTGTGGACAGTGGACACTTTTGGATTGTGTGAGGCCCACTGATATCTGAGCGCTATGTGACACGCTCGATGGCACAGCTGCCTGTGACCAAAGTGACGAGAGGATAATGGAGATTTTGAATCTCTGCGTACACTTTTGGACACTGGACACTTGTAGATTGTGTGAGGCCCACTGATATCTGAGCGCTATGTGACACGCTCGATGGCACAGCTGCCTGTGACCAAAGTGACGAGAGGATAATGGAGATTTTGAATCTCTGCGTACACTTTTGGACACTGGACACTTGTAGATTGTGTGAGGCCCACTGATATCTGAGCGCTATGTGACACGCTCGATGGCACAGCTGCCTGTGACCAAAGTGACGAGAGGATAATGGAGATTTTGAATCTCTGCGTACACTTTTGGACACTGGACACTTGTGGATTGTGTGAGGCCCACTGATATCTGAGCGCTATGTGACACGCTCGATGGCACAGCTGCCTGTGATCAAAGTGACGAGTGGATAATGGAGATTTTGAATCTCTGCGTACACTTTTGGACACTGGACACTTGTAGATTGTGTGAGGCCCACTGATATCTGAGCGCTATGTGACACGCTCGATGGCACAGCTGCCTGTGACCAAAGTGACGAGAG
Source organism: Dendrobates tinctorius (assembly GCF_039654945.1). Lineage (NCBI taxonomy): Eukaryota > Metazoa > Chordata > Amphibia > Anura > Dendrobatidae > Dendrobates > Dendrobates tinctorius. Next base: position 11,757,938 of record NW_027361680.1, read on the forward strand.
GATAATGGAGATTTTGAATCTCTGCGTACACTTTTGGACACTGGACACTTGTAGATTGTGTGAGGCCCACTGATATCTGAGCGCTATGTGACACGCTCGATGGCACAGCTGCCTGTGACCAAAGTGACGAGAGGATAATGGAGATTTTGAATCTCTGCGTACACTTTTGGACACTGGACACTTGTGGATTGTGTGAGGCCCACTGATATCTGAGCGCTATGTGACACGCTCGATGGCACAGCTGCCTGTGACCAAAGTGACGAGAGGATAATGGAGATTTTGATTCTCTGCGTACACTTTTGGACACTGGACACTTGTAGATTGTGTGAGGCCCACTGATATCTGAGCGCTATGTGACACGCTCGATGGCACAGCTGTGACAAAAGTGACTAGAGGATAAGGGAGATTGGATTGCTTTTAAAAAAGCAGTTTGCGGAGCAGTGGGTAAACAGCAATGCCAGCGTGTCAGGAAGCCTTAGAAGGCAGCCCAACAACCAACACCACTGATACACCACAATATAGCCTCCCCTTGCACTGCACACACAGTGACTTGTGTGTTGTGCAGGCCAAATCGCTAGCAGCAGAAGCAGTTCTTTTGTCTTCTTCCCTGCCTAACGCTCTCCCTACAGAATCAGCAGCAACCTCTCCCTATACTAAGATCGGCAGAAGTAAGATGGCGGTCAGCGTGCACGCCCTTTTATACCCCCTGTGACGCCCACCAAAGCAAGCCAATCACTTGCATGCCCTTCTGAAAGATGGTGGTGACCCGTGCCTAGGTCATCACGTTGCCCACAGTGTCCGTGGATCCTGATTGGCTGAAAAAGAGCGCAAAACAAACTTTTGAAACGCGACTTTGGCGCGTAAGTCGCCGACCTCGTGGCCGACCTCATCCTAGGGTCGGGTTTCGTTTCATGAAACCCGACTTTGCCAAAAGTCGGCGACTTTTGAATTTTTTCGACCCGTTTCGCTCAACTCTAATTATAACAAATACCAAGAGGAATGAGGGCCCTGCTCGCAAGCTTACAATCTATGAAGAAAAAAGGGAGACACGAAAGGTGGGTGGTAACAATTGCCCTGATTGTTTGGACCAGCCATAATGTTAAGTGTGTAAGAGTACAGACACAGAGGGCTAATGGATGCATAAAGCTTGTGGGAACATGATGCGGGGAACCTGGTTATGGTAAAACTTTTGACTGTGCCAACCAGGGATAGATTAGGTTAATGTGTTGAGACGGTAGGCCTGTCCGAATAAATGCGTTTTCAGGGCACGCTTAAACTTGTGGGGATTGGGGGGAAGGTGAGAGGAGGAGGAACCGGCAAAAGATACAGTAAAGGAGTGGTCAGAGAGATAGGAGGAGAACCAAGAGAGAACGGTGTCCTTGAGGCCCCAATGTATACAGATCCCTGGTCTTGTTTGTGTTCTCCCAGAAGGAATATTCTTGGTTTGCGGACATTGTGCCTACAGGTGGGTGAGCCAAGACATAAGAGGGAGTTGCACTCTTGCCAAACTAACACCAGCCACTTTCACAGTTCCTCATAGTAAAATAGACACAGCAGAAGTTCCAATTCATACTTTGTATAGAAGGGCTGCAGACAATAAGCCATGGCCAAATGGTAGGCCGCATCTAGTAGAAATGGAGACAACAAATAAAATATTCAGTAGTTGGCTAATATACCCCTTCATAACACAAATGTAGGATAAATTAGTGGAAGCTACCGACTACCTGCATGATCAGATTTTCCAGATTCTTGAAGTTCTTAATGAAACTAATACAATACAGAGACAATTAATCATAGCTACTAGCCAACATACTATAGTACTAGATTACCTGACAGCAAAAGGAGGAATGTGTCAAATAATTGGTCCCACCTGTTGTAATTATATTGACCCGGCTGGTAATCTCCAGATCAGGGCCAGAATAGACAAAATAGGTGAACTTAGAGACCAATGGTTAAAACAACACAGTGCAAACAGAGACTCCTGGTGGGGTAACACATTCTCTTTTTTTAAATCCAGCAAATTGGTTTAATGGCCTAGCAGGATGGATTTTTGTCATTTGTAC